>NC_091433.1:20532950-20870234 GCF_964237555.1 Oryctolagus cuniculus
TTAAATTGTGACAAATACCCTCACACTATTTGCATTTGCTTGAGTCTACTTTTGACTTCCTATACCATTTTTAGTTCTCTCAGAGCACTGAGAGCTAATATTTAGGATTACACTGTCAAGGTCACAAAAACATTCTAAGAGTAAGGAATGGGTTAGAGCTGAAATGCTCTCTTGTGGGGAAATACGGTTCAGAAACTCCGTTTGTTAAATGGTTAGTTCTAGGGAAGGAACTGTCAATATGGAGGTCAGTGTTTACTTTCCGCTTCTTGTCTGTGAGCAGAGTGGAACTTCAGGGTTTCCCATGAAGCGTGACCTTCCACGTCAGGCGTGACCAGGGCAGTCATTACAAACGCAAATGTGCGGCTTCCACCCCGCGCCTGCTCAGCCAGGGCCCAGCGCTGCGTTTTTATCCAGGTCACCTGATCATGCCTATTGCCTACTAAGGCTAAGAACTATGATTTTCTATGGATGGGTTTTTTTTTTTTTTTTTTAGAAATTAGATGATTTTTTAAATTTTAAGGTCATAAACTGCTCCCTTAGATACACTGCAAATCGACGTATTGTTAAAAAATGACCCAAGGGGCCAGCGCTGTGGCATACCAGGTAAAGCTGCCTCCTGCAGTTCCGGCATCTCATATGGGCGCCGGTTCGAGACCCGGCTGCTCCACTTCCAATCCAGCTCTCTGCTAATGGCCTGGGAGGGCAGTGGAAGATGGCCCAGGCCCTTGGGCCCCTGCACCCGCATGGGAGACCCGGAAGAAACTCCTGGCTCTGCGTTGTAGCTCCGGCTGTTATGGCCAATTGGGGAGTGAACCAGCAGATGCAAGACCGACCTTTCTCTCTGCCTCTCCTTCTCTCTGTGTAACTCTGACTTTCAAATAAGTAAATAAATCTAAAAACAAACAAAAATCCAAATTGGTGGGTCATTACACACGCAAGAAGCTCACTGTGCTATATAGATGACCATGGGCCTAATGGTGCCCCAACGCCTTCCCTCAGCGGCGTGTGGGAATGAATCCCCTGGGGCCACACTGTTGCACTAGCAAGATGACAGCCAGCCGAGTGATGGGCACGCATGGGCCACTCCTCTGTCTCCCCCTCTCCCCCCTCTCCCTCTCTCCCTCTCCCCCTCTCCCCCTCCCCCTCTCTTCCTCTCCCCCTCCCCCTCTCCCCCTCTCCCCCTCTCTTCCTCTCCCCCTCCCCCTCTCCCCCTCTCCCCCTCTCCCCCTCTCTCCCTCTCCTCCTCTCCTACAGATGTCACCTTTCCTCTGGCATGTGCAGTCAGACCAAAGCCAGGGCCCAAGACAGGAGGTGTAACGTGTTGTTAGCTTTGTCCGGGTGATAGGTGGGCCCTACCACGTGACTGTAGACATGCACCTGGAGTTTAGCAGCTTGTTTGGTTTTAACGTAGAACTGTGGGGGGACAAGTGTGTTGTCCGTGTCACCCCAGCCACGCGACAGCGATGGCGACCCTTTCTCTTCGTCTCTGCATGCCTGTTGAGCAGTCTTCATTATTTTAAATCCCACTTGACCTGCCTGATGGGCTTCTTTAATTTAATAGCCACTGGGGTCTCCTGCCACCCAAGCCACTCTTTCTAAGTCTCTTGGAAGGCACCTCTTTCTTCCCAAATGGCCTGGGCCAGGCTGAAGCCAGGAGCCAGGAACTCCCCATCTGGGTCTCCCACATGGGTGCCAGGGACCCAAGCATCTGGGCCGTTGTCCACTGCTTTTCCAGGTGCATTAGCAAGGAGCTGGATTGGAAGCAGCCAGGACTCCCAGCAGGTGTTCATTCTGATAGCGGATGCTGGTGGCTTAACCCCCTGCAGCACAATGCCCACCCCTGGAGCTCAGGAGAAGAGCTATGTTAATGCATAGTTATCCACCAACGGAAGTGATTCACAGACGCGGTGGGGGGAAACTGGCCATTCAAGAGAACAGGGGAAATAGGCAGACTGAAGTCTTTGTCTCAAGGCAAACAGGCTTAAGACCCAGTAACAATGGAGGGGCGGCCTCAGGGGAGGGGCCTGCAGGCCCTGCCATCCCAAGAGGAGTGTGTGCGACAGGTGCTGGCGGGCGCCGGAGCCGGGGGTGAGTGCAATTTTCCTTATGAAATGTATGTTTGGACCTCCGTGGGCAGCGAGGAGAGGTGCCCACTGGCCACCTGGGCACAGGAACACGAGCTTGGTAGGGAGGCTTTAGCCTGGAGGGGTCTGGTGTGAACCAAGGGTGCACCTAAGGGGTCATTTGCCCTGGCTGCTCAGGTGTGGCCTGGATTCCGTGGCACGGTGGGTTCGATTGGGGTTAGGGTCTTCTTCAAACTATTCCAAGGCCAAGACTGGCAAGGGGGAGGGGGAGGGTAGTAAGCAGGGACAAGGTCATCGGCTGAGAAGGGGGAAGAACTCCGGGGATTCAGCATCATGGGGTGTCTGGGAGGCTGCAGAGGAGCCTGCCTTGGACACCCCAGGCTATAAGGGACCCAGGGCGCAGAATACAGCCTGAGGCTGGCGCTTCTTTTTCAGTGAGATTAGATCAAAGGCTGGGGGGGGGGGGAGCTCGGTGCTCACTTGACTGTGAATCTGCAGCCAGCAGCCTCCCCTGAGGGCTAACAGTGCGTGCTTAGCAAGACCTAGGGCCCGCCCAGGACAGCCTGTGCATAAGTGAGACTGTGTATGATGAGCCTCCGTCCATACTTGGAGAAACTGAGGCACGGGCAGGGGAGCGTTTCCTGACTTGTCCACAGGAATCCCACAGGCAAGGGGGTGGCACTCAGCCTGCCAGTGCAGCTGCAGGAGCTCATGGTTTTACCCATGCCCTGGGCTCTCCCTCCAGGCCCCCAGCTGTGGTTCCTGCCTGCCAGGATCCATGTGGGGTCCTGAGCAGGACCACCCACAGCGTCTGCACGGTGCAGGTGAGGCTGGCGGCCATCTGCATGGTTCACTCAGCTCCTCCACTGACGCAGAGGGAGCAGAGGCCGTGAGAGACAGGCGTGCCTGCTCCTCCCCCTGCAGATGCGCGGATTAGGGGACTGGACCAGACCCCACGCCTGTGTCCTGCAAAGCCAGCGTTACTTAAGCTCCTTGGTCTGCTGGGGACATGGCCTGTGTTTGCAGCCCACACACTCCCCCTCCCCACCCAGAGATACAGCTCTGCTCCTGGGGGCACTGGGGTGTGGGCTCTGAGTGCGCCCCAGCCTGGGGGCTGGGAGGTGGTGAGCCCGAGGCAGGGAAGAGAGAATACACAGGAAAAGGAGAGGGCAGGTGTGCGGCATGCGAGGTCCTGGGCCCCCAGAGCAGGGCTGTGGACTCCGAGCAAGACCAGGAAGCAAGCACGCGTCTCGTCCCCTAACTGCGAGGGGCTAGGGGTGTCCGTTTCATGTCCTGTGTTTTAACACTGCGGAGAGCATCACTGGGCCACGATGCTGCCTGCCCCTCCCGATTGTGAAAGGGGCCGGGGCGTGGGGTGGGAGGGGGTGAGCGGACGAGACAGTCTGAGGATGGCGCAGGACGGGGAGTGGTGTAGCGTCCACTTGCGACGTGGCGACTGAGGCAGCGGCTTGCCAGTGGACTCAGCGGTCCTCAGCTCCCTGGCTCAGTGCTTGCCACCCTGCGACGGCCCGTGGTCTTGAGTTCGTTGCCCGTCGCCGTCATTTATAACTAGTCTTGCTGTGGCCCAGGCAACAGGCAGGGTGCACAGAGGCCTGGTCCCGCTGTTTCCAGAAGCCTGAGGGGGGGGGGGGGAGATGATGGTGTGCTCCCCGAGGGTGCTTGATCTCCGCGGTGTCACTGGACAGGGAAGACGGCCGAGCCTTGTGGTGGCAGCAGAACAGAGAGGATGCTTCTGCTCTGGTGGTCAAGTGCAAGACCGCGTCCACCCAGCTCCGAAGACTGGCTGTCCCTTGTCACAGTGTCCACAGCGTCCACATCAAAGCTTTCCTCACTCCCCTGGCCCCTTCCCGGTCCTCGGCTGGTGTCTGTGCCTCAGGGCAGTTCTCAGGATTACCCACGTGGTCACTGAGCACTGACCGTGGGCGAGGTCCTAGGCTAGAAGCACTGTGGGCATCCACTTGTTCAGCCGACCCTGCCCCACCACCCACCCACGAGGAAGACAGCATTATTAGCCCCTTTGTGCAGAGCTAAGGAAGCCCAAGACCCAAGTTCTCGGTCATGGGCTGTGCTTCTCTGACATCCGCCACCTGCTCTCTTACGGGTGATGCACACTTTCCTTATGCCTCGGGGCTCCTGGAGTGGAGGGCAGGGCCACCAGTCAGTGCCCTGGGGCCCGTGTCCTGCTTGGCAGCTGCAGCGCCCCCTGGTGGCTGGGAAGTCTATCTTTAGCCCCCAGCTGGCTACTGCCAAAGGCTCCCCAGCCCCCGGGACCAGGGCAGCAGAGCTTGGAAGGCAGGAGGTGGCTGCTCCCCACAGCTGCGGCCACGTGAGTCCCCGAGGATGCTTTGTGGGGAGGCTGGCGGCAGGTGTAGAAGCGGGGAAGTTGAAGGATGCTTCAATGCAGGAGGCCTGGCACGGCATGAGCTTTCTGGCTAACTCTGGAGCTGCCCGGGCAGGGCTCCACCAGTCCCAGTGGTGTGGGTCTGGGCTTGGAGCCAGGAAGGCACACAGCCCAAAGATCTAGGGGTTTCCTGAGGCCTGGCCGGAGTTGCAAGGCTGGGGGTGGCAGGAAGCCCTGCAGAGGGCAGCAGCCGGCTTGGCTTGTCTGCGCAGTCACACTGGGGGCTCCTGCTTGGTCTCAACGCTCTTTGGAAATCAGCGAAGACCCAGGAGATGCGAACAGGCCCAGGCTGTGCCTTTGGAGCTGCTCCAGCCAGGGTCAGCCCCCAGCACTTGCACTGGGTGCAGGCTCAGAGGCATTCGGGGAGCCAGGAAGCTGCAGGGTAGAATCTGGGAAAGCTCCACACCTGGGCCCTGGTTGGAGGACTGGGGGTGGGGGTGGGGGTGGGATTGATCGGCCGGGGGGGGGGGGGGGGGCAGCGGGTGGGCTGAGCGGAAGCAGGGCACCCTGCAGGATTGGTGAGTGATGTGTGTTGGCTTTCTCTGGTTGGTCTTCAGTTGGAAGCAGGGACAAAAGTTAGGGAAGCTGTTGGTTATTGATCAACTGCTGGACATTGGGGACCCGATTGCTCCGCTAGTCATTGCTTAGCCGCCTGGGTTGTGACGGCGTGGCAGGAATGGTTCGCAGTGGGCTGGCGTCCTGGGCTGTGGCCGTGTGTTGGGGCTGCTCTCCTGGGCAGGTCGTGGGCCAGACTTATGGTTTGGTATTCGACCCGGCCACTGTCCGTGTGTGTACCCTGTCTATCACTCTGTCTTGAAATTCTTCCCAGGGAGCTCTGTGTTTTCGTTTGACAATGGGCCCTGCAGATAACCTGGCCATTCTGGGGCTGGTGACCAAGGACGCTCCATGGTTTTCCATCGGCAGCCCAACCTCCCTGCAAGTGTCAAACTTTTACCCAGAGTGGGAGAGTGTTTGTCACCCTTCCCCCCACGAGGGCCCGCCAGGTGCACCCAGGTTCCGAATCCCGCGTGGATGTCCCCAGAGACCTGGTTGCTGTGCTGTCTCTGCAGCCTGGCAGTTCCCGACCACCCAGCCAGGGGGCCTGGTCACCTCCGCAGCGCTGCACCCCTCCCCCCACCACCTGTGGCGGCCTCCTAGGAGGAAGCTGGGATTGCAAGCTTATTGCATCCCATCTCACATGGGGCGCCAGCAGCTCCAGTGGCGTCTCACATGCTGGGCCAAATGCCTACCCCCCTGTTTTCATTGTCTTTAAAAAATGTTTTTGTTTTCATTTTATTTGAAAGGCAGAGAAATGGAGACAGAGACTGAGAGAGGGCTTCCATCTGACGGACCCCTCCCCAACTGCCCAGAGGTGGGCCAGGCCCGGCAGGGAGCCCAGAGTGCCACTCGGGACTCCCGTGGGGGTGGCAGGGACTCAAGCACTCGAGCCATCAGCTGCCTCCCAGGAGGGGCACTGGCGGGCGGCGGGACCGGAAGCGGAGCCGCTGGGACTTGAACCAGGCACCCGAGCGGCCACCTCAGCTGCCGCTCCCCTTGCTTCTGATTGCTCTTTTCCTCTCCCACACCCTCCCTCCTCCTGGAGGTCTGGGAGATCTCGTTGTCTGTGGTTCCAATATCCTTTCTAAGATGAAATTCCTGTGATTAAATGTGGTTGGCGTGTGTGTTGGGGTCTGGGTGTGGGTGTGTCTGTGTGTGGGGGTGGATGTGGGTGTGTGGGTGTGTGTGAGTATGAAAGTATGTGTGTGTGTGTGTGAGGGGTGGGTGTGGGTGGGGGTGTGTGTGTGTGTGAGTGTGTGTGAGTGTGTGTACGTGTGGGTGGGGGTGTGTGTGTTTCCCTGTATTATTGGCTCCCTCTAGGTTGCTTTTATTCTGCTGTTCTGTTTCGCTTCTCGGGTCTGGAATCTCCTCCAGGTGTCTGATGACCACTGCCTGCTTGTTTCTGAGAGGGAAGCAAGCTGTCTCCCATGGAAACTCCTGTGCCTGCCAGGGGACCTGCTGTCTCAGGGTCCTGAGTTAGAACCCGGCCAGCCATTCGCGAGGGAAGCATTTCTCAGTTGCTGTCGCTGTGTAACCAAGCACTCCCACGTCCGGTGGGTCAAAGCCACAGCTAGTTATCGTGTGTCTTTGGTTTGCATGGCTGTGACCCGTGACCTGGCTGGGGCGTGGCTGATTTCCACTGGACTCAGTCGGTGGGCTGGCTGGCTTAGCGTGGCTGTGGCTGGCGTAACTTGGCTCTGCTCCATTTGGCTTTGTGGATTTATGTCTTCAAGAAAAAACAAATCCACTCATTGTCATGTTCATGGGATCTAGTACACCGTACTCGTCGTTATTAACAAAGGACTCCTGGTATATTTTTATTCTTATCACGATCAGCAGGGAGGAACTGGCTGGTGAGAAAAATTGAAAGTGCAAGAAATTTTCAGGGATGGAAAGTATGGGAGGAGAACGGTGGTGGTGGTGGGGGGGGGTAGACAGGGGCCAGACTGTGCCGAGCTTGGCAGGCTGGGTGAGGATTGTGGCTTTTCTTCCAAGAGTGCTCACAGTGGGGACGGAGGCAGGATTTGGGCACCATGGACTGAAGGGGCCTTTGCTATATCCAGCTGTGGGTGGTTGCTGTCCGGGGGACAAGTGCTCCTGGTCCCTGTCCCACACCCGGGAAGTCGGATCGCGGTGGGATATAAACAGGTGATGAGGCCAGTTCACAGGTCAAGGACAGAGAGAGGTCCGGGCTGTTGTAGAACCTGGCCATGGGCCTCCAAAGGGAGACCACTGAGGGAGGGGCGGCCCTGAGAGGTGAGCCAAGGGGGAGAAGCTGGGGGGGAGGGGCTGGGAGTACGGCTGTGGGTGCAGCCAACCTGAGTGTTGGCAAGAGAAGAGTTGGGGCACCCCGTGAGCGCCCCTCAGAGGAGGTCTGATGATTCCCTGGGATGCCCGTTTCTGCCTCTGGTCTTCATTGCCATTCTCTCGGGGGACTGTCGGGGTCGCACTCCCAGGAAGGCAGGCTCGCTCGTGCCGTGAGGACTCTGTGGCTTCTCTGGTGTGCAGCTACTGCAGGCCGCCGGTTGGCTGACAGCCACAGTGCCAGGCCCTTTAGGAGCGAGTCTCCACTATGGCACAGCTGGGTAAACTGAGGCTCGGCAACCTGAACTGCTGATAGGAGCTCTGCAGGACTCGCTCAACAGCCCCCAGTGTGGGTGTGCTGCTTTCCTTTCTAACCCCGCTCAGCCGTCTCACTCCCACCAGCAGCCAGCGTGCCCGGGGAATGGCAGGCGCTTGCCTTCCATGCCACACTTTGACTCCTTGCAGGTGTGTTGCAGAGCTAAGGAGCCCCAAAGGCTCCAGGCAGGACCCATGGGCTCTTCCTCTCACCCTGCCCGTCCACTGCCTTCTCCAGCCACAGCCAGAGTCGCCTGGTCTGCCCCTCCCCTCCAGAGAAGCTGGGGAAAACGATTGTTCTGGCAATCTGGCCGCCGGGATCCACACACTCGGCAGCTCAGCGGAGTGAGCCTGAGCTCCCGGCTGGGAAGTCGAGTCGACCGAATGGCGTGGATTGGCGCAAAGCTTTCCACGGGGCTCCCGAGCTTAGAGAGAGCGCTCAGATAGGCCAGCGGCCGCCGCTCCCACTCTGGGCAGGTGACGCTGCTGAGAAGCGCGGCGCGAGACCGCCAGGGCCACCCTGCACCTTGCCGTGCGCTGTGGCCTTGACCAAGGTACTCCGCTTCTCCTGTCTGTAGCTTGAGCAGCGCACGACGGCGTTCGGGAGGAGTACGTGGGACAGCGTGTCCCAGCGCGGCTCCGGGAAGGCTGTTACCCTTGCTGGGCCATTTGAAGTCCTAGCTCCCATCACGTTTCTAGCGGAGCCCGCTTCCCGTGCGCATCAGTGCCTACAGCACCCCACACATCACAGCCTATAGCACGACTCAACCTGTGTGAGTCGGCCCCTCCGGGCCCGGGTCACATATCCGGTCACGGACTTCGAGTGGCTTTTCACTTTATTCTGAGTCTCTCCGAGTGCACCTCTCGCCTTGTATATGTTTATAAAAATGACAACATACAGCACCTCCTTTCTGCTTCTCTGCACTTCATTTTAGCCATAAAACCTCTCCCTTTCCAGGTCTACTTCCATTAAATGGAGGCGCTCACGATTTGCCATCAGACCACTCAGCTTTAATTCCCAGGACTGTATTTAACTAGCTGTGTGATTTTGAGTGAGTCCATTAAATTTTTTTCTTTTTACTTTATGAGAGAGAGAGAGAGAGAGAAGGAGAGAGAGAGAGGACTCCATTGACTGACTCACTCCACAAATCCATGAACCAACAAACTATAGACCTTAAGTTATCAGACCAATGTAAATTCTTTTTTTTTTTTTTTTTTTTTCCAAGAGGAGTTTTATTGATGGCTTTGGTTCATTCCCTTCCAAAAGACCAAATGAAGTGAACAGTGGTAACCTTTAGATTTTATTGTCTTCATAACAAAACAGAAGACGAAGATTAGAACTGGATCACTTGCCCCTTTCTCTTCTTATCTCCTCCCAATTCAAAGTGTTTACATCTCTTAATAGCCAACATTCTCTTGGATCTGCAGTTGGGCTCCACACACTCAAGCCTCAGCACAATCTTCTTTGTAGTTTTAGCCTTTTTTCGGAAAATCGGCTTAGTCTGTCCCCCATAGCCACTCTGCTTCCTATCATAACGCCGCTTTCCCTGGGCATAGAGAGAGTCTTTGCCCTTCTTATACTGTGTCACCTTGTGGGGCTGGTGCTTGCCACACTTCTTACAGAAGGTCCGGCGGGTTTTCGGAACGTTCACCATGTTGCCGGAACGCTATCGGCTCGGAAAGAAAATGTAAATTCTTATTTATATTAAAGTTTGCACTTGTTCTAGTTGGTCACGAATGGCTATGGGAGGAGACCTTAGTAAAGTGTAGCAATAGGGAGTTAGATGTTGCTCCCCCCCTTCGTGGAGGAACGACACAGGACCCTGCACTGTTCTTTCGTCTGCTCGGCCCTCCCCGGGTTTGCTGCTGGTCCTTCCCGGGTTGGCTACCGACCCTTCCACCTCCGTGGAAGGGCGGTTCCCCCTGCCACATTCCCCACTTCCGCGGGGGAGCGGCACACCGCCGGCCGGCTCTCTCGGGGGCTACACAGGTGTTCCTCTTAGATGTTCCCCTTAGATGTTCCTGGTGCATGCTGTCTCTCTCCTCCTTTATAGTCCTTCCACCAATCCCAACTCTGCCACCCACACGCCGAGTACGCTGCTCTCCTCCAATCAGGAGCAAGTCCTACAGTTTATTGGTTGAACTGGAGGCAGCTGCGTAGAAGCTGTTACTCCCTTCTCAGCGCCATATTGTGGGAGAGCAGATGCATAGAATAAGCCTTAATTCCAGTAACTCAGTCCAGTCCGGGTTGCTCCCCACATTAGAAGGCAGGGAAAATAAGAAAGGAGGTGAGAGTGAGAAAAACTGCACTGCAGAAAGTGGCCAAGCTCCCATGCCTGGCTGGCCGCAAAAGCAGACCAAGCAGCTGCAATGCAGAGATCCATCCGACCACTAGAGGGAGACATACATTGATCTGCTCAGTCCGCAGCGCCCTTCAGGGTGTTTGCAGTTTTAATTTACCATCTAGGGTCTGGCATTTGTGTCTCTTTCTTTTTCTTTTTATTTTTTTTATTTGACAGGTAGAGTTATAGACAGTGAAAGAGAGAGAGAGAGAGAGAAAGGTTTTCCTTCTGTTGGTTCACCCCCCAAATGGCCACTACTGCCGGCGCTGTGCTGATCCGAAGCCAGGAGCCAGGTGCTTCCTCCTGGTCTCCCATGCGGGTGCAGGGCCTAAGCACTTGGGCCATCCTCCACTGCCTTCCCGGGCCACAGCAGAGAGCTGGCCTGGAAGAGGAGCAACCGGGACAGAACCGGCGCCCCAATCGGGACTAGAACCCTGTGTGCCAGCGCTGCAGGTGGAGGATTAGCCTAGTGAGCCACAGCGCTGGTCCTTTTATTTTTATTTTTTAAGATTTATTTATTTATTTGAAAGAACTCCATCCTCTTCTTTCAGGTGGGTGCAGGGGCCCAAGCACTAGGCTATCTTGTGCTTTCCCAGGCCATTAGTAGGGTATTAGGAACAGGAGCAGCTGGGACTCGAACCAGTGCCCATAGGGGATGCTGGCGTTGCAGGTGCCACAGTGCCGGCCCCTGTTTCTTGCTTTTTAAAAATCACCTTTCTCAGCTTCCCTGCCACCACCATCGTCTTCACCTTAATCATAGTCTCTGTCCAGGCCTCATTGGTCTTTTCTCTCTTTGCCTTCTTTTAGGAGTAAAAACACTGGGTTCAAAATCACGCGTTATAACTAGAACGGAACTTTCTAGAGCTCCCAAGCCTGTCTGTCGATCAGAGCAGCTTCTCTGAGTTGGTGACGGGCGTGCGAGGGCAGCCGTCACGCCAGGAGCTGGCAGGTTCATTGCTGTCCACCAGGGGGACAGCGCGCGCTGGTGCTGAGCCCCCGGGAGCTCCCCTTGTTTGGTTGTTTCAGTGGGAGACTCGCAGGCCACGGGGGAAGATCCGGCTTGAGAGAGAAGCTATTTTTGGAGTTTCTGATAAAGCCAAACCCACAAGCCTTAAACCCATGAGCTTTAAACTCCAACAAACTCATTTTGCTGATATTAATGTTGCCAGCTTTTCTGGGGGAAAAAAAAAACAGCCTAGGAGGCATGAAATGATAAGAGGGCCGCGTCCCCACAGTTCTGCTCCATTCCAGGAGCAGGGAGGGCAGAGGGTGTCCTGCCCTCCTCAGAGAGCCACAGCATCAGCTTGGGGCCAGCTGAGCCGCCTCCGCCTCCTCTCCCGGGGGGCAGTGGTCCCTTCCCGCCTCTGCCCAGCACCCAGGTGGCTGGCAGGGGCCGGGGACCTGGGCCACAACCACCTGCCTGGCAGCATCTGGAGCAGTCAGGTGAGCCTTGGGAGATTTAGGAATGTCACTTTTCTTCATACACGATCAGGTACTGCTAAAGATCACTCGTATATTATATATACATGTATATTTATGTTATACATATACATATTTTGGCTTGTGGGATTTTATGCATTATATATATATATATTTTGGCTTGTGGGATTTTTTTGTTTTTAAAATTTATCTATTTATTTGAGAGGCAGAGTTACAGACAGAGAGAGAGACAGAGAGAGGTCTTCCATCTGCAGGTTCACTCCCCAAATGGCCAACATGGCCAGAGATGGGCCAGGCCAAAGCCAGGAGCTTCCTACAGGTCTCCCACATGGGTGCAGGGGCCCAAGCACTTGAGTTGTCCTCCACTTCTTTCCCAGGCCATTAGCAGGGAGGTGGATGGGAAGTGGAGCAGCCGGGTCTTGAACCCATGCTCATATGGGAGGCTGGTGTCGTAGGCAGCAGCTTTACCTGCTACTCCACAAGGTCAGCCCATAGATAATGTGTTAACTTCAGGGGTAATACTCAGAGAAAGACAACTCAGGAGATTTTACTGGTTCCCGCGGACTCGGTGCACTGTTCAGCCAATATTCCCTGGGCAGGTCCTTTGTGCCAGCCCTGGCATTGGCTCCTACAGATGCAAGGCAGTGGAGCTCCTGGCCTTGGCCTTGAGACAAGTGAGGACACGGATGGATGAGTGCCTGGGTGAGAGAAGACAGGCAGGGCCAAGGCGGGGCCAAGACTAGCAGTGTGCCCAGGGGAGCTGGGAGGGCTTCGTGGGGAGGTGGAGCTGCCGCCGAATCCGGGAGTAGGACTAAATCTTCCCAGGACAGCCAAGGCATGACGAGAGCACCTGCGAAGGCTTGGGGTGATGAGGATTGGGTCGCCGCGCCCACCTGCAAGTTGAGTGTGGGTGGATTGTTCTTGGGAAGAGGGGAGAGAGACAGGAGACCTGGCGGGAGGAGGGGGCAGAGGTCGGATCACGGAGACACTGTGTGCCACACTAAGCAGTCAGGGTGTTGTCTATTCACTCAGCAGACACACAGGGAGTGCTGCCTCCATGCTGTCCTCACTGTGGCCACTGATGGACACTCAGTCCCTGCCCCTGGGCTCTTACATCCCGATGGCAGTGAGAGCAGGACAGGAAGAAGTAGGGAGAGGGGTCGGGGAGCAAGCCGCAGCCAGAGGATGGCACTGCTTCCAAAGAAAGGCGCCCCAGGTTCAAGGCCAGGGAGGCCAGCACGTGGCTGCATGAGGTTGGGCAGGCGCTCGCCGAGGTGGTCCAGTGATGGTGACGTTGTGGGAGCCACTTACTCCTGATGGAGGTGCTGGCGTGTGCAGGGGAGCAGGGGGTGGGGGACCGGGAGGGGAGGGAAGGGGAGGTGTCTCCTCCACCTGCTGAGACTCTGGGCGTGGGGCCGGCAGCCTGTGGTGGAACCCGCCCTGGCGAGAAAGCCTCCGCCCCCACAGGGTGGTGAGAAGTCTGGAGAATTCGGGCGAGACTGGACTGCACCTGACTTCTCCCTTCGGAAGCCGGTGGGGCTGAGCCCCTCCCCGGAGGGCAGGGCGGGGTGTGTTAATTAGCAAGAGGGGATGAGGGTGCCCTGAGGGCAGCGTGCCTGGGGCTGGTGGAAGAGGCTGAGTGTGGCTGAGTGTTGGATGCCTGGTTGCCTCACCCACCCGCCCTCCTCCATCCTTGTGGTCACCCTGCCGCAGAAGAGGAGAGAGACTGGCATTTGCTTAAAAGAGAACCCCAACAGGCACAACACTGTGTATAATGCACGCCACTGAATCCTCTTAAAAATGGTTAAAATGACAAATGTTATGTATATAGCCAGGTATGACCCGGGGCTGGTGGCGAAACCTCACCTGAGCTGAGACGATGACTGGTGCCGTGTGCAGCCACTGAGTGTGGACTTGCGTGTCCCTCGTTGTAGAAATGCCAGCGCATTTAGCTGGGCCTCGCAGACAAGGCTGGGTCTGCATTGCGCAAAGTCTCTCACCTGCAGGCACTCAAGGGATGGGGACCCAGTGAGTGTCCGACGCTGGGCTCAGGACACACATGGGCACTGCTCTCAGCCCAGCTTCCTGTCTGTGCTCCCAGGAATGCCATGGGAAGTTACGGGGTGCTCACCCTGTTTTTGGAAGGAGGCAGAGAGGGCTTGCCTCTGTGTGTGTGTGCGTGTGTGTGTGTGTGTATGTGAGAGAGAGAGAGAGAGAGAGAGAGAGAGAGTTTGTGTGTGTGTGTGTGTGTGCGGGTGGGTGGGTGGGTGGGTGAGGGCTGTCGTGGGCAGGGGTGGCTCTGCAGAGGAAGAATGAAAGATGATGTTGGTTTTTCTTGTCAAGATCCAAGGCCAAGCTGCTTCGATGTTTTCGTCCATGCCCGTTGGGTGTGGATTTCGGGAAATCACGCCCCCACCAAGTGGGTCTGGAAACCCCGGAGGCTGGTTTTCCGATGTTGGCTGGGGCTGCCGAGCATGGGCTGGTGACAATTCCCGGGGTGGGGGGGCTTGCTTCTGGGCAGGTGTCCCGGGCTTCCCGGTACCAGGGACCGAGGACAGTCACGTGCGAGGAGAAGGCTGTTTCCTCTGGTCCTTGTCCAGTACTCGAAGCCACTCCAGCGATTAAGTAGTGGGGTGGCAAGTGCTCTGGGGCGGGCCCTGCATCGGGCGATTCTTCTTCTTTTTTTTAAAGATAAATCATTCAAGTTTACCTTAGTATCCAGCCCATGAAAGAGGCCAGTTCTCCCAGATACTCAGTCCAGTATTGATTTTATTTTAAAGATTTATTTATTACTTATTTGAAAGGCAGAGTTACAGACGAAGAGAGGGAGAATCTTCCATCCTGTGGTTCACTCCCCAAATGGTCCCAATAGTGAAGGCTAGGCCAGGCCAAAGCCAGAAGCCAGGAGCTTCCTCCAGGTCTCCCACGTGGATGCAGGGGCCCAAGCACTTGGGCCATCCTCTGCTGCTTTCCCAGGCCATAAGCAGAGAGCTGGATCAGAAGTGGAACAGCCGGGACTCGAACCAGTGCCTACATGGGATGCTGGCACCGCAGGTGGCAGCTTTACCCTCTATGCCACAGTGCTGTAGAATCTCCCTCGGGAGATTCTTGAACATGAGCAGGGGCCCTGCGGAGCTGGAGGGGGCTCTCCAAGGCTCCCAGGAAGGGGCTGAGAACCAAGAATGTCTCTGGTAGAGTTGCCAGGCAGGGCTGAGCGTGCTGTGGGCTGGACAGGTGCGGTGAGCCAAGTCAGTTCATTAGAGTGATTTAAAGTATGAATCTCAAGGGCGCCCAGAATGAAATGCGTGAAATATTAGAGGACTTGAAAATGTCTGCACGATTTCACGAGCAGAAAAGCATAGCAGGTGATATGGTAAGGTATGGTAAGGGCCATCTACCCGCCGCCCGGCTTCAGGAAAGCCTTCAGAGTGCTGTAGTGGCTTCAGACTGTTCAAAGGAAGCCAAGTGTTATAGATGCAGCATGACCCTTCTACAATTCTATCGCTTCCTTTCTTTTTTTAAAGAGACGTGTTTATTCCATGATCCATACAGACCAAATGCATTTTTTAAAAAATTTATTTGAGAGGCAGTGTTACAGACAGAGAGAGGTAGAGACAGAGAGAGAGGGGTCTTCCATCTGCTGGTTCACTCTGCAAATGACCACAATGGCTGGAGTTAGGCAGATTGGAAGCCAGGAGCCGGGTGCGTCTTCTGGGTCTCCCATGCGGATGCAGGGGACCAAGGACTTGGGCCATCTTCTACCGCATTCCCAGGCCATAGCAGAGAGCTGGATTGAAGAGGAGCAGCGGGGACATGAACTGGTGTCCATATGGGATGCTGGCGCCACAGGCGGAGGCTTAACCTACTACGCTACAGCGTCAGCCCCAATTCTGTACCTTACTTCTCTCCTTCTCAACTTGGTTATTATTCTCAGGCATGCTTTTGCATCATTATAACAAATACTGTCTCCATGAAAGGTATACGTATAATTGTATATGTTTTTCAAGCTTACGTATCTTGTATAGTATGGTTTTTATAGAGCAGACTACGTATGTATAAACTATGAACCCTCACATCACTGCGTCTATAGCTCGCTGGAAGGCATCGGTTCTTGTTGGCCAATCGTGCGCTCGTGGGCTTTGCCCACAGATGCAGTGTGTGGAACGGTCTCCTGGCCGACTCACCCCGCCCACTCACAGCCTGCACTGTCACGAACCACATTGCCGCCAGCCTTCTTGTATTCTCGCTGGGGTTTCTCCAGTGTGTTGTGGAAGCTCTCGGAGTCCAAGGGGCGTTTCTTAAAGTGTCTGACCCTAGTAAAAGTCACTGAATAAATAAATCTGTGGGTGGGGAATCTCTTGCACGAATGCCTGATAACAAGAACCATCGTGAGATCCTTCCAGATCCACGCTAAGGCACCGTGACCTTCACAGAAAATACTTCTGACCATCTTGGACTAACGTCAGGATCTTGCAGCCAAGGATTCTCCTTTGCACAAAACGCATTCGGACCTCTCATTTTGCCTTTGAAAACTTCCCGCTGGGGATGGGCATTTGGCCTAGCGGTTAAGACGTCATATCCTGCATCAGTGTACCTGGGTTCAAGTCCTGTCTCTGGCTCCTGATTCCAGCTTCCTGCTGGTGCAGACCCTGGGAGGGCATGGTGATGGCACAGTGATGGGCTCCTGCCACCCACCCAGGACGTGTGGACTGAGTTCTGACTCCTAGCTTCAGCCTCGGCCCCGTTCTGGTTGTCGTGGTCACTAGGGGGAGTGAACCAGAGGCTGGGAGCTCGCTCTCTCTGTATGTTTGTGTCTCTGCCTCTCAGATAAACATTATAGGGGCCAGCATTATGCATAGCGGATAAAGCTGCCGCCTGCAGTGCCAGCAGCCTATATGGGCGCTGGTTCGAGTCCCGGCTGCTCCACTTCTGATCCTGCTCTCTGCTATGGCCTGGGAAAGAAGTAGAAGATGGCCCAGGTCCTTGGGCCCCTGCACCCACATGGGAGACCCGGAAGAAGCTCCTGGCTCCTGACTTCAGACTGATGTAGCTCCAGCCACTGCAGCCATCTGGGGGGTAAACCAGTGGATGGAAGACCTCTCTCTGTTTCTCTCTCTCTCTCTCTCTCTGTGTGTGTAACTCTGCCTTTCAAATAAATTAATCTTTAAAAAACAGAGAAACTAATGAGCCAACATGACTACCGACTAGGACATTAATGATGATAACATTATTAACTGAAGCCCGGTGAATTCTGACTTCTTGGCTTTGATCTACTGCTGCTTCCCAGCGCTGGGCTCCCAGGTGGGGCCGAACCTGCAGCCGAGTCATCACCAGGCTCCCGCTCCTCTTGGCTGGGGAACCTTCTCAGACATTCCTGCCCTTTGGATGGTTTTGAGGCCTGCCGACCAGGGACTTAGTGAAACAGCCCTCAATTATGGTGTGTCTGGTATTTTTCTGGTGCCTACCTGGGGGTTACAGGTTCGGGGGAGAGGGCCACAGGGGCCAGGTGCGAGCTCATGAAACCTACATTCCTTCCACGTGATTCATCACCGCTGGGGAGCGCCTTGCTCAGCAGATCTGAGCCCAGGAAGCCAGAACAGGAAGGAGCCGGGCCTGAGCCCCTCTGGGCTGCTAACCTGTGTCCAATCCTGGATTGGAATCCTGTCCTAAGTGCTCCCAGCTGCTGGTCTCTGACACGGAATGGGGGAGGACGGGGAGGATCCCAGGGTGTCTTCCAGGGCCCAGGTGCTGCCCTTTGTGGGATTTTACTGCTGCAAGCAATCCCGCGAGAGGGCCCGGGGGAAACCCTGTGCAGTCCCCTCCCCACCCCGGGCCCTCGCCACCCTGCAGCCCACAGCCTGGGGAACGGGGCCCTGAGATGGGGACAGGCTCAGGGGGAGGCTCGCAGGGCTGACACCTGTGATGGGAAGAAGCTGCCCAGTGGACAGCAGAAGTAACCGGGCAGGTGAGGTCGCAACAAAGACCTCAGCCAGCGGGGGGCACTGTTGCACGGAGATGGGGGTGTGCTGAGGTCGGAACACTGTGCCCTCCTGGAGGCCGGTATGTGGCGCCCTGACCCCCACGGTGGGAGGCGGTTGGGGCAGGTGGGCTCAGCCCTGGTGTGTGGGATCAGTGTCCTTGGAAGAGGGGGGTCCCACGAGCAGGCGCCACCGAGGAGCCCCGGGGCCTCCCCAAGTGCTGGATCGGCCCGCACCTTGCTTTCGGTTTTCCCAGCATGCAGAACCGTGAGAAGTACTGTCTGTCAACCATGCAGCCCCGGGTAGACGAAGCCAGGGGCCCGGCCGGCCTTGAGGTCCCCACGGCGGCTGGCGGCTGTGGAGCTGGGGTCTCGCCTCGTCCCAACTCCCAACCCTGGCCTGCCTGGGGCTCTGGGGGGCCACAGACAGGAGACCAAGCGCGGGGGGTGCGGATCCCGCCCCTCCCGGCCGCAGGCTGCAGGTGTGCTGTGCCGGGCCCTCCCCACTAGGGCCCAGGGCAGCCACAGCTCAGGGCTCTGCCGTCCTGGGGGCTCCCTTCCTTGAGCCCCTCGTTGCGAGCCCTCACCATCGTCCCCTTCCGAAGCACATCCACCCGTCTCTCTTTCCGGAGGACGCGCGGTGTCCATTTGTCAGTGATACCAAAATGCTTCAGTGCTACCCGCACTTCTGGGAGCAGCAAAGCGACAGCGCGCTCTGAGCCATCCACCCTGTGGGCCCGCTTCACTCTCCAGCCCAGGGACAGTCCCACGGGGACTTGGGGGGGGAGCCCCAGCCAAGAGAGCCACGGCTGCACACCACAAACCTCTGTGGCCATTCCTGCAGGAGAGCCCTCCTGTCGGTGTGGAACCTGTGAGGTCCAGGGCTTTGCTGTGCCTTTTTGGAAGGGTGGATGTGACAGAGCAGGTAGCACCGGCCACCCAGCCTGTTTGAATGGACCAGGAGATGGCCCTTGTGGGCACCCTTGTGCAGTCCACAACCTGCGCGACAGTTCGCAGTGGGCCTGCTGACATCTTCACCCAGCGAGTGTGCTGACTGGGCAGTGGTGAAGAGCCAGTGCGTTGGGTTCAGCTGGGATCCCTCTGCTGCCTCTGGCTTCCCTGTGTGCTCCGGGGCGTGCCCGGTAAGTTGCTGAAGTCTCCATGCGTGTGTCCCTGCCTGCACTCGGGAGCCGCTGTGAGGATGAAACGGGTGGAACGTGTGCCGGGTGCGTGCGCCATGCCCAGCGGGTGCCCTCGTGTTCACTCTGGGGCTGTAACTTGCCGAGGCCGCGGCTCGGATCTGCAGCCCCCGCTGGTTCTCACTGCCGGGGCCCACTGGGGGCCAGGGATGCTGCCCTTGGCAGTCTGGGCTCCTCCCCGGAGACCCACCTGGGGCGTGGTCTCCACGGCAAAGGCCGCCTGTGGACATGGTCATGTCTGCTCTGTCGCCTCTGCTTCCTTCCGCCAAGCTGCTCGCCAGCTTCACTCGCCCCGCCCCTCCTCCCTC
The DNA here is from genome assembly GCF_964237555.1 of Oryctolagus cuniculus. Lineage (NCBI taxonomy): Eukaryota > Metazoa > Chordata > Mammalia > Lagomorpha > Leporidae > Oryctolagus > Oryctolagus cuniculus. Next base: position 20,551,900 of record NC_091433.1, read on the forward strand.
CTCTCTCCTCTCTCCTCCCCTCTTCCCCACATCCCTGCTTTTTCCCAAGCAGGCCCTGCTCTGGACATGGGTGTGAGGTCCTGAGGGTTGGTTCTGCAGCTGGTCTGGCTCTGTGGGCACCTGGGCCAGGTGAGGCCGCACCTGGCAAACCTCGGTGTGGACTTGAGTGAGCCCAGCAGGTGACACCCCTTTTGAAGGATCAAAGCCACGTGGGGTTGCTTAGAAGAAAGGGTAAAGGTTTTCCCAAGGACCTTAATGCGCTGGGGGCAGTGGCTCCCTCTAGCGGGCAGCCATGGGACAGCGCGAAGCTGAGCAGTGGGGAAGCAGGGCGCTGAGCCAGGGGGCGGCAGGTGCTCCTCCGAGGCCCGAGAGAGCGGCACGCGTGGGATGTTTCTCGCCTTGGGAGCCCACCCTCCTCCTATGGCCTTGACGGACAGGGCGTGCCGTGCACTCGCTATGCACCGGCCTCTAGACGGTTTATTCTAACAACCCCATGACTTTTGCTGCAAGGTTTCTAGAAACAAAGGCGCCGAGAGGTTGGGACGCGGAGAAGCCCTGAGCGGACTAGGGTCCCTGCACGCCCCATCGTCGCTGCAGCGTGCCGGCCAGAGCCCTTTCCTGGCCGCATCTTCGCCCAGGAACTTCTAACTTTCACGTGGGCAGACGGTCACTGGGTGCACGGCTGGCCCGCCCGCCTGTCTCCCTTGCTGCTCTCTGCGGCTCTGCTTGGGGCCTCCCTCATCAGACTCCCGCGTAGCTCTTCCTCCCCAGGGCAGGCCTCCCATGCGCCTTTCTGACCTGATTTTCTCGGCCCCTTGGCTGCATCACCCAGAGGTCCAACCGTTCTGGAACCTTCCATTTCACCCACTGCCCAGGCCGGAAATCTGTTCTGGAGCTGTGTCTTCCCTCAGAACATTCTCTGTGGCTGACACCCCTCTTCTGCCTTCTCCTATCTGAAAGGCAGAGAGAGCGAGCGAGCGAGTGAGCTTCCATATGTTGGTTCACTCCCCAGTTGGCTGCAATGGCTGGGCCAGGCCAAAACCAGGAGCCTGGAGCTTCATCCAGGTCTCCCACGTGGCTGGCAGGGGTGTAAGCCCCAGGGCCATCTTCCGCTGCTTTCCCGGGAGCATTAGCAGGGAGCTGGATCGGAAGTGGGACTCGAACCAGCACTCATATGGGATGCTGGCATCACAGGCGGTGGCTTCATCTGCTACACCACAATGCCAGTCTTTGGATTCCAACTTTTTTCATACCAAAATGAATTCTTTCAGTTCTGTTTTCCATGAATATTTCAAAATATCCTTGCATGATACCTTGGGGGATGTACTAGAGGGAAGGAAGCTACGGGTACCATAGCAAGGTGTATCCTCTCCGGGTTGGCAGAGAATTGCTCATCCATTCATGCAGGCAACCATCCATTCAGTAAACTAATACTGAATACCTCCTGTCTGCTGGGCACTGAACTTGAAGCGGCTACAGCAAAGAGCATCCTGCCTCCATGGCGTCTGCCCAGGGCTTGTAGGCGGAGGGAGAAGAGTATCAGACCCAAAGGAGAACAAACAGATACAATCGATGATTTCTAACTGTGCTCCGTGTGGTGCAGGGAAGAGCAGGGTGGAGAGAGAAGGACCGAGGAGAGCAGTACGGGGAAGAGCTGAAGATATCAAGGAGACAGCCAGGGTGGGGGTGGGGGTGGGGGTGTGGTAGAGGGCTTTGTCCAGGTCCAGATGGGGTGTGCCTTTTACACAGTGGAAGCTTCAGCATGAGCCACTAACACGCGGGTCACAAACCCTCTGGGGAAAAGGCCAGAGCTCAGACCAGGGCTGGCTGTGGGGCAGACTAAAAGGCCCTTGTTCATGGCCGCCACCTGCGCCCGAGCTGTGGGTCTCAGGACTTCCAGGAGGACGTGGTCTCGCCTGGAGTTCCAGCAGTGATGTGTAGAATCTTCTGGGATTCTAGGAGACTGGCACTGACCCAGCACCTCCCCTTTGGGGTCTGAAATTGAGCTTGCATCAGCAATAAGATCCCGACATCACCCTGAGCAAGGAGTAGGCGGGAGCTACTAACAGGCCCATGGTAGAGGCTGGGACACTGACGCTTAGCGGGCTGAGGGCATGGCTCAGAATCGCACAGGTAGGGGCAGCGCCGTGGCTCACTCGGTTAATCCTCCGCCTGTGGTGCTGGCATCCCATATGGGCGCCGGGTTCTAGTCCCGGTTGCTCCTCTTCCAGTCCAGCTCAGGAGGGCAGTGGAGGATGGCCTTCCTTGGTGTTCAGGTGATGAAAAGGAAGCGCCTTTGAGGCTTGCTCTTGCTGACTCCTCTGAGTGTGTCTGTTCATTGTTCAGTGCCGTGGAACCATGGCGCCCTAGCTAAGTGTTGGTCGGAGACCATTGGGTAACGGCAACACCATGCTGCCGCTTTTAGCTGGCCAGCACACAGACGTGTCGCTGATGAAACCAGGGATCTGACACCCGTGCTACGGCCTGGGAGGAATTCTGGTCCTCTTGGAGTATGTGTGTGTGTGTGTGTGTGTTTCCTCTTTGCCAGGGCCTCGCTGGGGCACACACAGCACAGCCATGAGGGTGTGCGTGGGTGGCCCCAGGTGGCAATAAGTGGGAAGAAGCGTGGCAGATGCAAATCAGATTTAGACCCAGGGGAAACCCCCGGCCACAGAGGGCAAACCCACAGGGAGACGGAAAACTTAATCCCATCGTGGTGCTTGATGGGGCTGTGTCAACAGTCACGCTCATTTGGCTTGTCACCCTCTTGACAAGTGGGCACTGCCTTGGCTGGGAAGTCCCGGCCTGGCCCCCAGGGCAAGGAGGGGGAGGGGCTCTTGGTGTCCCAGGTTGGGTGAGTTCTGTCTTTTCCGGGAATGCTCTTGCCCTGTGGGTGAAGTAGGGGGTGCCGCATCCATGGCACCAGGAATAGCAAGCAAACTACAGCTGGGTGTTCCCCTGGGAGGCGAGGGAGCGAGCAGAGCTTTGCAGCTCCCGGGGGTGGGGGGGTGGGCGGGCAAGCTCTCAGTCTTGGTCAGTTTAAGGCAGGGACTGGGTGGCTGGATGACCCAGGCCACACCCCTTTGGCGACTGGAACAGGATTGGCTTTGGTTACAGAGCTGGAGGGGAGGGGAGCACCGCACTCGCAGGCCACAGCCCGGTCTCTCTCCCGGCGTGCGCATCCTTCATGACCCTGTTCCTGACACCTGCGAACTCTCCCCTCCTTGTTCTCCTGACTTGCCCTCTCCTTTGCTTCTCCCGCTGGGGTGCCTTCTCCCCTCGCCTCCTTCTCATCTCCGAAGTCTCGGTGCTGTTGGGTTGGGTTCCTTCTCCACACCAGGCTCTGTGACAGCCACAGAGAGTCCCAGGTCTCTGCTCCGCGTGGCCGTCTCCCTACTCTCCGGTGCAGGGATCTTGTGTTCTGCAATCGTCTGCTTGTATTTCTGCCCACTCACCGCAGCTTTTCCAGGGGGTGCTTGGCCCGTGGTAGACAATGCATTGGTATTTGTTGAAGGAGAAGTGATGGATCTACAGTGCAGGCCCCCCAGGAATCAGGACTCCCACATCCGAGCCTTGCACGTGGCTCCTTGAACCGGCAGGGATGCTGCTAGGGCTTCTCTGTCAGAACGCCAGCTTCTCTGCTCTCCTCCTGTCAGGGGGCAGAACCTGGCTTCCCATCCCTTCCAGAGACGAGGGGGAGAGCAGGAGGACGATCCTTAGGGCACAGCCCGTCTCCCTGGCCTTTATTTCCCACGATCTGACCCAGTTACTGGTGCTTGGGGTGGGGGTGGGGGGCTAGTAAAGGTTTGTTGAGTGGATGATGAAGAAGCGGGTGTGTGTTACAGGTCATTTAATGCACAGAATGGGGTGTATGAAAGTGACGAGGGAATAGTTCCTTCTTTGAAAGTCCCTACAACACTATTGAGGAAATAGATGCGTGGGTAGGCAGTTCAGATTTTCCCATTGAAGAAATGGGAAGAAATGGGAAGAAATGGGAATTTCTTCAATGGGAAAATCTGAACTGCCTACCCACGCATCCGAGAACAAAGGTCAGCACCTCTGAGGCAGCCGTGTGCCTCCTTCTTCCCCCAGATGGAGGAAAAGAGAGGAGGGGAAGAGAACCGAGAGCAATGTCCCTGCTGAAACTCGGCCACTTTCATGTGTGTGATGGTGGCAGGGAGGGGTGCAGAGGGCAGTGGGGGGGCACAGCACTTGCCTTCTTGTGCACTGTTCTTCTGTTGAAATTTGGGAAGGGGCCGGCGCTGTGGCATAGTAGGCTAAGCCTCTACCTGCCACCGGCATCCCTATGGGCACCGGTTCAAGACCCAGCTGCTCCTCTTCTGATCCAGCTCCCCGCTATGGCCTGGGAAAGCAGTGGAAGAGGCCCAAGTCCTTGGGCCCCTGTACCTCGCAGGTGGCCCAGAAGAAGCTCCTGGCTCCTGGTTTCATACTGGCTCAGCTGCAGCTGTTGCAGCCAGTTGGGGAGTGAACCAGTGGATGGGAGACCTTTCTCTCTGTCTCTCCCTCTATCTGTAACTCTACCTCTCAAATTAAAAAAAATCTAAAAATAAAAAGAAATTTGGGAAGTTATCCAGCTTGGTCCTGCCCAGGCTGTTGAGTGCATTTGAGAAGTGAACCAGAAGGTGGATGGTTCTCTCTCTCTCTCTCTCTCTTTGCCTTTTGAACAAATAAATTAAGAAAACAAAAAGGAAAAAAAAACACCCCACAAACAAACAAAGGAAATTTGGGACAACAAAGATGAGCAAAGTGATTATAAAAGAATGCTGATCTTACCGGTCGGTGATAATCACTTTATATCTTAGTATGGTTGAGTCTTCATTCCTTCAAAGCAAGATAAATGGCTTGTGTGGAGAGATTCCTGGCACTGGGCTTGCAAGGATGGGTGCTGGGGAAGGTGGAGAGCCCGAGTCTCTGTCCGTGTAAAGAACTTTTGAACTTGACACGAGGTCTTTCCATGAGGTGCATTGCGTAGGCGTCTGTTTCTGATTTACGTATCCAGTCGTGCCTTATACACAAAAAGAATAAGATTTCTGCACCAACACTCCTCCTCCTCCTCCTTCTCCCAAACCAGTGTTGTCTGGAGAGGTGGTATGGCCTCCACGAAGAAAAGCATGCTGGGAGTCAGCATTAGCGGGAACAGTCCAGAGGGCTTGGTCCAGAAGCGAGTTGGGTGGGGGGAGGAGAGGGCAGAGAGAAAGGTCTCCCATCTGCTGGTTCCCTCCCTAGATGACCTCAATGGTCAGACCTGTCTAAGAGGCAACAGCCAGGACCTCCTTCTAACCTCCCACGTGGGTGCAGGGGCCCGAGCACTTGAGTCATCCTTGGCTGTTTTCCAGGTGCTCAGCAGGGAGCCGGAGCAGAAGTGCAACAGCCCGGACTTGAACTGGAGCTCATTCAGAGTGCCAGAGTCACAGGTGTCGGCTTACAACGCTGGCTGCTCGGTCCGTGTCTCGCAAGTGTGAAACCGGCTTTGGTCTATCCTCAGACTTTTGTCTTTGGTCTATCCTCGGGCTTTTCTGTTACGTGGCTGGAATTTATGATGCCGTGACGTGTGGGCACCTCCTGGAGCTCACAGACTGGGGCAGGGAATGGGCAGTGTCTAAAAGCAGTTTTGGGGCCGGCGCCGCGGCTCACTAGGCTAATCCTCCGCCTAGTGGCGCCGGCACACCGGGTTCTAGTCCCGGTCGGGGCGCCGGATTCTGTCCCGGTTGCCCCTCTTCCAGGCCAGCCCTCTGCTGTGGCCAGGGAGTGCAGTGGAGGATGGCCCAGGTGCTTGGGCCCTGCACCCCATGGGAGACCAGGAAAAGCACCTGGCTCCTGGCTCCTGCCATCGGATCAGCGCGGTGCGCCGGCCGCAGCGCGCCGGCCGCGGCGGCCATTGGAGGGTGAACCAACGGCAAAGGAAGACCTTTCTCTCTGTCTCTCTCTCTCACTATCCACTCTGCCTGTCAAAAAAAAAAAAAAAAAAAAAAAAAAAAGCAGTTTTGGAAGGTTGATGCCATGACATGAGTGCCGGGATAAGCACGGGCTACACAGATCGCGCTTAGACAGCCAAGTCGGGGAGGGGTTCCTGGAAGCGGTGACACTGGGGCCCTGCAGAGAGGTCTGTAGGCAGCTAATCTAGACTTTCCGGAGAATTTCAGCTCCAAGGTCAGGTGGAAGGGAGAGCTGCTTGGCCTCCAACCTACCTTGGTGCGCTGGCTCTTCCAGCTCTTCCCGTCCTGCTCCCTCTTCAGGCCCAGGGTACCTCTGGGAGTTTTAGAGACCCCGGGAGGGTTTGGGAGACCCACAGGGCAATGTGTGCTAGCAGACACTCCGTTATGACCACGATGCCTTCACCAGTATCCACTAAAGGACCCAACCCCGAAAATACCTCCGCCCCCGTACGCATGCTCCGACTTCCCGGGGGGAGGCAGTGGACCGAGCAGAGACAACTCAGGCCCTGTGGTGGACTGTCCTGGGCAGCCTGGTGTCAGGGTGAAGAGTGTGGTGTCACCGCTTCCCCTGGTGGGTCACAGGGAAGAGCGCAGCTCCCCAGAGCCTCCTCGTGTTTTCTTTCTTTTTTTTTTTAAGGTTTATTTATTTATTTGAAAGGCAGAGTTACAGAGAGGCAGAGAGAGAGAGAGAGAGAGAGAGAGAGAGAGAGAGAGAGAGAGAGAGAGAAGAGAAGAGGAGAGGAGAGGAGAGGAGAGGAGAGGAGAGGAGAGGAGAGGAGAGGAGAGGAGAGGAGAGGAGAGGAGAGGAGAGGAGAGGAGAGGAGAGGAGAGGAGAGGAGAGGAGAGGAGAGGAGAGGAGAGGAGAGGAGAGGAGTTTTCTGTGCACTGGTTCACTCTCCAGATGGCCTTAATGGCCGGAGCTGGGCCAATCCAAAGCCAGGAGCCAGGAGCTTCTTCCAGGTCTCCCATGCAGGTGCCAGGGCCCAAGCACTTGAGCCACCTTCTGCTGCTTTCCCAGGCCACAGCAGAGAGCTGGGTCAGAAGTGGAGCAGCAGGGACTGGAACTGGTGCCCATAGGGGGTGCTGGCCCTGCAGGCAGCAGTTTTACCCGCTACGCCACAGCGCCGGCCTCCCTCGTGTTTTCTGCGTGCCAACAGCCTTGTGTACTGTGCCATGTGCCTCACCCCCGCTGATGATGTCACTTCCACGTGGCTCTTCCTGGTGACCTAGTTTTGAGTTCTTTAAAGGGCACCTGGTGGCTATTTGAGCACAGGTGACAGCAGTGACTTTTCCTGGCTTCCTGTACGAGTCACGGTGAGGTCCTCCCCACCGTGTGCCTTGAGAAAGGTGTGCTGGGAGAGCAAGTGTCTGGACAGCAAACTCTAGAGGAGGACTTGCAGAGCTGGACACGGAGGGCCGCAAAACCCAGCGAACTTGGCTTAAGACCAAGTTAAAGCTTGTGCTTTGGTCTGGAACATAGGTAAGGGGGGAGAGGGGTGCTCCGGGCTTGGGCTGTGTTATTGGAGGAGGCACCTGTCACACACTCAGTGACTGGCCACGGCCTTCTGAGATAGTGAGAGTGCCACTTCCAATTTACAGTCACCAGACACAGACAGCACCTGGCTAGGGCCACATGGCTGGTTTGAAAGTCACGGCTGAGAGTTGAATCCAGGTTTCTTGACCCCTCTCTCCCTCTGCCCAAATGTCAATATCTTTTTATAATTACCATCATCTGTATCATCAACATGGTAATAACCGTGATGCCATGCTGGCTACTGTCCACGGAGTCCCTGGCCCAGCTTTGCACTGTGCGCTGTTTTCACAAGTGGTCAGCGAAGTCGTTCTAGAACTGATGGCAGGGCCTCTTTTCTAGATATTGGGCTTGATTTTCAGAATGTTTTTTGATCTTTAATGGAAGAGCTGGATTGAAAATAACCGTTCAAGGGCCAGTGCTGTGGCACAGCAGGTTAAGCCACCGCCTGTGACACTGGCATCTCATGTGAACGCTGGTTCGAGTCCCGGCTACTCTGCTTCCCGTCCAGCTCCCTGCTTATGTGCCTGGGAAGGCAGTGGAAGATGGTCCAAGAACTTAGACCCCTGCACCCATGTGGGAGACCCAGATGGACTTCTTGGCTCCTGGCTTTGGCCTGGCCCAGCCCTGACTGTTGTGGCCATTAGGGGAGTGAACCAGCAGGTGGAAGATCTCCCCCTCCCCTGTCACTCTACCTTTCAAATAAACAAAATACATCATATATATATATATATATGAAAATAACCATTCGCATATTTGAGCAGCTTTAACTACATGTAAAGGCAGTGGGTGGCCCTTGTGTATGTTTGAGTGAGTGTGTGTGTGTGTGTGTGTGTGTGTATAGGGAAAGAGAGCGCGACAGAGAGAATAAACGCCGTACTTACCCTGAAGAAACCACAGTCCAGTAGGAAGGGATGACTGGGAGACCAACCCCAGGAGAGAGCTGTCATGAGGCCGGGCTCTGTGGGAGCACTGGGGCGTCCTGATTAGAAGTGGTAGCCAAGAGCAGGTGTACCCAGATTTGGCCTTGAGAGATGAAGTGGGTCAGATGAAAGGGGGCAGGCTAGTGGGGAAGTGGTGGTGGTGGGAGCCACGAGGACACGTGAGTGCAGCACCACAGCGACACGTGTCCATCTTTGTACGCAGACCTGGCAGCACCCTGCACGCACAGGTTTGTGTAATTGTTTGTTGAATGGACGAATGGTCAAATACAAACTTGATCTGGTTTCAAGACTGCGCCATCCCCGCTGCGAGGCGAGATCTGCCCTGCTCCCTTAGTTGCTCTGCACCTGATGCCGGTGGTGTGGGTTATGTGTGGGCTGGGCTGGCCCCGAGACCGGGGCTGTGGCCGGGTCCAGTTGGGTCTGGACAGGAAGGGCTTGGCCACGTTTCCTCCGCTGAACATTAATTAATAGTAATTGCCCACTGGATGTTGGAGGTCAGTTCCTGCAAAACCAGTCGCAGGTGTCTCGGGGGGCCTGGGGCGGGGTGGGGTCTTGCAGAGTGGTTGCCGTGGCCTGGTGTTGGGCAGAGGAGGGGACGGGAGTGGGGGGGTCGCAGGCTGTCTGTGATGAGCCTCTGGACCACCTTCTCTTCCCCTTGCCTCGGGACCCGCCTGCCTGCTTCCCCGGGGCCCTTCCTGCTGTCCCTGCCCCCCCCCCAACCCCCAGCAGCTCATTCCTCATCCCTACAACGCATGAAGAGGCAGCCAGTGCCTGCAGGGGGTCTGTGACCTGCGCACGCGGCCGGTGCAGTGCATGTCTGCTGGGTTTCTTCCCTGAGTCTGCTTCAGGCTGTTGACGCTATAACAAAATGCTGCAGGAATGTGCTTCATGTGGTGCTGGAAGACCAAGGCCAAGGCAGCAGCTTGGGAGCCCGTGAGCAGTCTTCCCGCCTGGTGGGAGGGGCCCAGGGTCTCTCCACCTCACTCCCCAATCACCTTCCCAAAGGTCTACCTCCAAATACTATCCAATGGGTGGAAATAGATTAGGGGGAGGGGCGCCAGTCCCATGCTCCTTCCTTGCAAATACCAGCGAGGTTCCTGCTGTGCCCTGGGCCAGCAGTTATCACGCATGGCCTAGGATGACCTCATTTCTTCTTGTGTTGGCTCATCGTCCCTAAGCTTTTGGGATTCCAGGGCTCCTGAGGGCTGGGACCCCTCTACCTTGCACAGTGTCACGTCCCCAGAGCCTGCAACCCTGGATGAAAAACCTGCTGGCCGAGCACAGGTGTTTTTGCTTGGCTTGGCTTCCGGATGCATCCTTAGTGCCTGGCACATACGGAGGCAGTGATAAGTAGGTGTGGAATGGATCAGGGAGTGGAAGGGCAAGCATTAGACTTCGTGTAGACGTGAATGATGCAGAAGGAAATGGGCGTGGTCTTCCCTCTGCTGAATGGTGGGGACAGGCAGCAGATATGGGTGCGCGCATAGAATGAGGACACCTTGCTGGGCAAAGAAACCCATCAAATGACTGCCGCGTCCCACAGTGTCGGCACAACGTGTCTTTTCCAGGGCTTGGGGTGTAGCAGGCAAAGTCCTTGTCTGCAGGGGGCTTATGTTCCGCGGGAATCCTGTGACTTTGGAGTTTTGCTGCCAACTGGAAGTAGTCTGTTGAAGCGTTAGGCCGTGGCTCGTGAAGGGACGCACACCCTCTGCCCTCCAACAGCTGGCTGCCAGCCAGACAATTAGCAAAGCGTAGAGGAGCCACCTGGAGACAAAGCCCTTTGCCAGGTGCCTGTTCCACACCAGGGCACGGGCTACCCCGCCCCCCAGCTGGTGCAAATCAGTGGCTTAAGAGCCACTCACAAACCTGAGGAGCAAGACAGATGAGAAGTGGGATGGTGCAAGCAGGGCAGTGTGGTGATGCGGCGCACGGGGCCAGGGGCCGGATGCCGGGATGCGGGCCCCTTCAGGGCTGGGTCACCTGGGGTGCTCACCTTCGCCTCTCTGGTTCTCAGCTTCTTCATCTAAAAAGCTGGGGCCTCCGCACCTCTTGGGTGGTGGGACAGATTCCAGGCACTGTGGGTATCACGTGCTCACTGCCGTGCAGCACGTGGGAAGCCCCGTGGCTCACGAAGCGTGGCTGGTGTCGGAGGCTGGGTACCACAGAGGGCTTTGCTGGACAGGGCCGTCTTCCCAGCCAGGCTGTGAAACCTGACTGTAGAGGAGAGCAGTGCCAGGGGGCAAGAGAGGTCACAAGGATAGGGCTGGAGAGTGACGGCGTGTCTGCTGGTGATGCGGTGAAGGGGCGGGTGCTCACGCGTCGCGAATGCTGTATCTCAAGGCAAACCCAGTCTCAAATGCTCCGCTCTCGCAGCCTGAGCCACTGGCCCCCTGCAACCCTGCTCGGAGGCCACCTCCTTTGGGAGACTCCTTCAAAATGCAGACACGACTGCGTTCAGTTGCTGGGGCTGCCATACCACAGTGCCATAGCCTGGAGGGCTTACCCCACTGCAGGGTGCAGTGTCCCAGGTCTGAGACGGAGACGTGGCCAGGGTTGGCGAGAGAAGCTTCCATCCCAGGCCTTTGTCCTGGGTGTGCAGCTGGCCACTCGCTGTGTCTTCACACGCTCTGTCTCTGCACCTGTCTGTGCCCAGACTTCCTCTGCTTCCAAGACATCAGTCATATTTGAGTAGGGCCCACCCCCAAAAAGATGACGTCATTTTCATTTAGTTACCTCTTAAAAGTCCCTGTCTCCAAACCAGGACACATTCTGTGGTATTAGGGGCTGAGACCCCAACACGGGAGTCTTGGGGGGGACACAGTGTAGCACTTGGCAATGACCCAAGGAGTCGGGGGGATGGGACGTGGTGCTAGTTTGTCCTGGCCCACCTCAAGGCTGGGAGGAATCTTCTTCAGCCTCAGGGCGGGGGTTCCCCAGACCTCAGCACCCTCTTCTGGTGAACTGGCCTTCCGTGCCCACCCCCTTCCTGTCTGAGCCTGACACCCCTCCATGCAGCCAGGTGAGTAGCAGGGAGCCAGCCATTGTTTTCATTGGTCACTCACTGGCTGAGCTGCCCCAGGCCCCGCCCCATCCAGGAAGGGCACCATTACTGGCAGGAAGGGCCCTGGAAGGGTGGGGGAGGTGGGAGGTGGGGGCAATATCCTGGAGCTGTTTTGCAAGATACAAAGGCAGATCCCTGTGCAGCGCTGCAACCTGGGACTTTTGGAAACCCGATGCTCTCTGGTTTTTCCGTGTTCTGGCATCTGGGGGCCGATACCACCCCAGTTTCCTTCTGATGTTGATTCTGGCCTTGGAGGATTAACTTCGCCATTGTGATGAGGCAAAGCGTGTTAAGCACTGCACGCAGTATCTGATGGGCAGTAGACACGTGGTATGCGGTCACAGTCTGGCTGCACCTGTTTTTTGGAAAGGACCTGGGTGTGCTAATGCCATTGCATTCCGGGACCCTAATACTCATGGGATAATAACGACCTGATCTGCCCGCCATGTGTAACTGGGTGGGGGGAGAAGTACACTTCTCGTCCTATCTGACATAGGGGAAATCGGAGCCCACCGTTCATTCGATGCGTGCAAAATCTGTACTCAAGGCCACACAATTAGGAGGAGGACGAGAAGACTGGAGCTCATTTCCCCACTGTCTTTCCCTGCCTACTCCAAGGAGTGCAGGACCAGCCCAGATCATGGTGCCACAAAGGGGCAAGTCCACTTCGCTAGTTGAATGTGGGAGAATAATTTGGAGGATTACCCCACGGCCATCGCTTTCAGCTGGGACCTTTCTTGTTCTCCTCTTGCAAATTACAACAAAAGCAACAAGGCCAATATTTTCTCCTCATTTCTTATCCTTCTAGAAAAAGAGGAGGTAGAAATAATCTACAAGCACTAAAATACCCATAAGTACTGCTCAAAACCTATGAGGTGTGAGGTTACGTGGATGCAAGACCACATATGGTGGCCCCATAAGGTGGCATCGCCTAGGGATGGTGTAGCCCTCATGGCTGCTGTCAGTCACTCTGATGCTCACACAATGATGGAAACACCCACAGACACTCCTCAGGATGCGTCCTGACACTCATTGGGTGATAACGATCTGACTGCCCACCGTGTGTACCTGAGGGGGTACACGTCTCAGAATGCATAAGGGACACAGGACTGTCTGTATGCAAGGATGCCTTGCAGAAAGGTGGGATGGACCAGTGGCTGGCACATCTCCAAAGGGCCAGCACAGTACACTTCCTGAGGAAGGGCTCCCCTTAATATGGGCAAGGGGCAGCTCCCCTTCGTGACAGAGATGCTGTGACGGAGCTGGGTGCGCCGGATGGGAGCAGAGCCTCTCCCAGACTCTACTGGGTTCAGAGACACGGTGGAAATGGAGGCTCTTACAGAAATACCCGGTGGGAGGCACTGGTGCAGGAAGCACTCTGTGTGGCTTCTGAAAAGGGGAGACCTACTGGGGTCTTGAATCCCGGAGAGCTCTCCTCATCCCTACCTTGTCCTTCCCAATGGATAGTGCAGGAAAATTCAACCCATTAAATGATTAGTGTTCTTTAAAAAAGAGCAGGCACAGCATTAATACAAAGACCATGTAAGAAAAACTGGAAAAGAGGGTCAACATTCACTAATAGGCCAAGAGCACTTAACCGCAAAACCACATGCCAGGATGAATTCCAAAGACATCAGAGATTCTGTGGTGCAACACAAAAGCATAAGAGCATAGGAGAAAATATGGAATAATGCATTAATATTAAGAAGTTGCTACCATCATTGACAAAGACAAATGTCAACTGGGTGAAATTGTCGCATGGAGGAAGGAACAAAATTCATTAGAAAAAAATGGGCAGAAATAAGAAGTATGAAAATAAACAGTGCAAAGTGAAGAAGATACAAGTGGTCCTTAACTCAACAGGAAGATACTCACCCCTACTCATAATAGGAAGAATAAGCTCCATGACTTATCATCCCTAGCCCTCAGGTTGGCCGTATGTCATGACTTTGGAAACACACTTTGTGCGTGAGGCTGGGGAGTCTCACAGGGGCCAGTGGCTCAGGGACACATGGGGGGATGTACTAGTGTACTTGACTCTCTGCTTCTACTTCTGGAAACTTCTCTGCACATCCTTGCATGCTTGTCGAATGGCACTCGGGATCATTCCTTGTGGCTGTGTTTAAGCATCCAGAGATCAAAAGCAACAGATTAAACTGTCCATGAGCATCAGGTTATAAATGAAGGTTCCCTCACGCAGTGGAATGTGATGTGGCTGACAAGAGTGAGGCCACTGTGGAATGGGGCAGCAAATCAGTCCTAAAATGCGTTGTCAGGTGGGGAGACCAGGTGCAGAACAGTATTTTGGAAAATGCTACCTTTGGGTAAGGAAATAGGAGAAATAAAAATATATATTCACATTTGACTGTGTACCTGTATACCTCTGGAAGTATATACAAGCAACTGGGGATACAGGTGGCAGAGGGTTGAGCAGCAAATAGCTTCTTATTTATTTGAAAGACGTCATTACAGAGAGAGATCTTCCAATTGCTGGTTCACTCCCCAAACGGCCATAATGGCCAGAGCTGAGTTAGGCTGAAGCCAGGAGCCTGGAACTCCATTCAAGTCTCCTTTACAGATAGCAGGGGCCCAAGTGCTTGGGCCATCTTCCACTGCTTTCCCAGACACATCAGCAGAGAGCTGGATTGGAAATGGAGCAACCCAGACTCAAACCGGCACTGACTTGGGATGCTGGCATTGCACGCTGTAGCTTACCCCACCGAGCCACACTTCAGCCCCACTGCACATAATGTAGCCATGTACACGTGTGATCTACGTTAGTGCTTCCACTGAGAATAGCCACTGCCTCTGCATGTGAAGACAGCAAAGTTATTCTCCGCCAGTTCTGGGGGCCAGGTGCTGGAGGGGGTGTGCTCCCCCGGAAGGCTCTAGGGGAGCATCCTTCCCTGCCTCAACCCGCTTCTCCTGACTCCTGGCTCTGACTCCGTCTGCACAGCGTCCTCTCCCTTCCACTCCCATGTCCTCTCCTCGTGGAAGGACATCAGGGCCCACCTGAAATCCAGAATAATCCGTGACGAGATTCATGCCTAACCACAGCTGCAGAAGTCCTCTTTCCAAGAAAGTTTGCATTCTGAAGTTTGGCTGTAGACGTGCATTTTAGCACCACTCTCTTCCACCCACCACATTATTCAAATTCAAGGCTTTTTTTTTTTTTTAAAAAAAAAGAACAAGTACAGTCTTGTAAATAAAGCAAAGTTCATGTTTGCAAACAAATAACAGCAGTTCTTTGAAAGCTGGTGTTTCTAGCTTGAGCAAGCATGAAAGCCAGAACACAACGGTAATCCCTTCTGTAAATGAGAGGCGCAGTGTAGCCAAAGCCACCATGCCTCCCAGCGCTGTTTACCTGTCTCGGAGCGAGAAGAGACCTGGGAGTAAGTGAACAGAAATCCTACACCCAGCAAGCATACAGACAGGCGAAGGGGCTCGCGTGTGGGCACGAGCGGCTAGTTGGGCAGCTTTGTGCTTGGTTTGTGCGTGTAGACGGGGATGTCTGTGCTTGGTTTGTTCATCGTCTTTGAAGCCTTTTGCTGTAGATGTGGCAGGCTCACCAATCTAGACTGGGGGGCGTTGCGTCTTAGGAGGAATGAATAATTCAGAAAAAGTGGGTCTTGTCGAGTTTGCTCGACAACCATAAAAAGTACAGGTTGAGGAGCCCTTATCCAAAATGCATGGACTGGAAGTGTGGCAGATTTCAGATTTTTTTAGATTTTAGAATACTTGCAAGTAGATATAAATGCGATGTTTTAGGGATAGGACCTTTTAGGGATAGGACCACTTACCTTTCTTTTTTTTTTTTTTTTTTTTTTGACAGGCAGAGTGGAGAGAGACAGAGAGACAGAGAGAAAGGTCTTCCTTTGCCGTTGGTTCACCCTCCAGTGGCTGCCGCGGCCGGCACACCGCGCTGATCCGATGGCAGGAGCCAGTGCTTATCCTGGTCTCCCATGGGGTGCAGGGCCCAAGCACTTGGGCCATCCTCCACTGCACTCCCTGGCCACAGCAGAGAGCTGGCCTGGAAGAGGGGCAACTGGGACAGAATCCGGCACCCCGACTGGGACTAGAACCCGGTGTGCCAGCGCCGCAAGGCAGAGGATTAGCCTAGTGAGCCGGCGCCGGCCATTTACCTTTCATATATACCTTAATTGCAGTGCCTGAGGTAACTGCTTTTTTTTTTTTTTTTTTTTTTTTTTTTTTTTTGCAGACAGAGACAGTGAGTGAGAGAGACAGAGAGAAAGGTCTTCCTTCCGTTGGTTCACCCCCCAAATGGCCGCCACGGCTGGCACGCTGCGCCAATCCGAAGCCAGGAGTCAGATGTTTCCTCCTGGTCTCCCAAGCGGGTGCAGGGCCCAAGCACTTGGGCCATCCTCCACTGCACTCCCGGGCCACAGCAGAGAGCTGGACTGGAAGAGGGGCAACCGGCACAGAATCTGGCGCCCCGACTGGGACTAGAACCCGGGGTGCTGGTGCCCCAGGCGGAGGATTAGCCTAGTGAGCCGTGGCACCGGCTGTGAATATTTTAAACATCAGGAAAGTTCAAGGCATGACATGTTATACGCCTCAAGCACGGTTTATAAATGAGGCAGAATCTAGATTATTTCAGACACAATCATGGGGAACCCTAGTTTCTCATTTACCTGGGTTGCTAAGCAATTAGATGAGATGGTATCTGTGAAGCACGGAGCACAGGGAACATAGTAAGTGCTCATTAAGGGTGACGATTACTATCGCCAATAATAAAAAGCACACACATGGGGAAAATGTTGCCAATATCCCAGAAAACTCTAGATGGGAAGATGGAACGCGCGGTTTCTGGCACTTAGAAAGGGCCCTGGTACCTCCTGAAGACAGCAGCTCGGCGGAGGAACAATGGCAAGCTCGCTTGGGCTGAGCAGAGTGCGGAACTCCCTGCCTAACATCTGAAATTTATGTGCTAAGAACAGCAGAATCGAGAGGAATTTCCAGCCATTTAAACATTAATGCCTTACGGACTTTGGGTGACGATGTGTCAGAACAGGTCCATCGGTTCTAACCAATGGACCACTCTGGTGCGAAAGGTGGATGGGGGGGTGGGGACGAGATGGGAGATCCCTGCACTTCCTGCTCAGTTTAACAAAGAAAAAAGTGAGCATGAAATATTTTTCCCTACGAGGAGGAGGATGCGTGACCTTGACTGGGACTCCACGTCCTGGAGCTTCCATCCGGTTCACCTGAACCGCCCCCTCCCATGCCCAGCCCAGCCTTGGAGGTGGGCTCGGGAGCACCTGCCTTGACTTTGTGCCCACGCAGGGAGAAGAGCTTCAGCACACTGTCTCACAGAGAGTGTTGTGAATGTCTCTCTCAGTGGGCTAATTAAAGAATCTTTTCTTTTCTTTTCTTTTCTTTTCTTTTCTTTTCTTTTCTTTTCTTTTCTTTTCTTTTCTTTTCTTTTCTTTTCTTTTCTTTTCTTTTCCTTTCCTTTCCTTTCCTTTCCTTTCCTTTCCTTTCCTTTCCTTTCCTTTCCTTTCCTTTCCTTTCCTTTCTTTTCTTTTCTTTTCTTTTCTTTTCTTTTCTTTTCTTTTCTTTTCTTTCTCTCCCTTCCTCCCTCCCTCCCTCTCTCTCTCTTTCTGTCTTTCTTTCTTTCTTTCTTTTTTGTAAGAGTTCCTTATTAACTTGAAAATCAGAGTTAGAGAAGGGGAGAAACAGAGAGATCTTCTGTCTACTGGTTCATTCACCAAATGGCTGCAGTGGCCAGAACTGTGCTGATCTGAAACCAGGAGCCCGGAGCTTCATCTAGTCTCCTGTGTGGGTGCAGGGGCCCAGGCGCTTGGGCCATCTTCTGCAGCTCTCCTAGGCCATTAGCAGGGAGTTGGATTGGAAGTGGAGTAGCTGGGACTTGAACTGGTGCTCATATGGGATGTTGGTGTCGCAGACAGCAGCTCTATCTGCTACACCACAGCACTGGCTCCAGCATCTTTTTTCTTAGCCTCAAAGAGAATAATCTTTTTTTTTTTTTAAAAAAAGATTTATTTATCTATTTATTTGAAAGGCAGAGTTACAGAGAGAGAAGGAGAGACAGAGGAAGAGAGAGGTCTTCCATCTGCTGGTTCACTCCCCAAATGGCCACATTGGCCAGAGCTGGGCCTGGCTGAAGCCAAAAACTTCATCCTGGTCTCCCAGGTAGGTGCAGGTGCCCAAGAACTTGGACCAACTTCTGCTGCATTCCCAGGCTCATCAGCAGGGAGCTGGAGCAGAAGTGGAGCAGCCAGGGCTCCCAACTGGCACCCACGTGGGATGCCGGCATAGCAGGCAGCAGCTTTACCAGCTGCGCCATCACGCTGGCCCAATGAATAACCCTTGACCTTTCAGATGGGGCTCTTCATGCTGAGGACAAATAGCACCCAATGTTGGTGCAGAGCCTCCTTGCGTGAGACAATAGTTGGGTCACTTAATGGCCTATTTATTTGCTTGGGACATGTTGAGGGCATTCGCCAGGGTACAGGTGGGACACAGCGTGGGGAAGGTTGGTGGGGCAGGCGGTGGCAGGACCTGGAATGCTGAGCGACAAGTCTCTCCTGAATCCTGAACACGAGGGGAATCGTGTGGCCGTGCTGACAGGAGGCGGCTTCTCTGGCCAGTGCAGGAGGCAGTGCACACGTGACCCCTGGAAACACGCCAGGCACACAGTAAGCGCTCACTAAATAGCTCTTCTTGGAACTGGAAGGTGGGTCACAAGGGTTCCTCTTCACGGGGGCTGATTGCAGTGGCTTCCCTCGTGTGCTTTATTTATTTATTTATTGGGCTTGCTAGAAGTCCATGCAGCATTTACAAGCAAACACCAAACTCGGAGGAATGTAAATTAGCATTCAGATGCAGCAGGCTCCTTTTATGCTGCTATAATGAAAGACAGCATTCATTGACTTAAGATCTCTAACATTAATTACGGGCTTTGGTACATCAAAGGGCTGCCCGAATCTGCGTGTCCGCTTTGAAACCACGCAAGATCTGTGAAAACTGTACCATGCCGATGGAAATGCAAATGCCTCCAACATTTTCATTTACCTGTGACTCACAGCTTGAATCAAGATTGATTACCTCACTAAAAGCAAAACCCACGAGCCATTGGTTTTGGCTGTAATCAGATAAACCGGTCGTGATTAATGAATCTGGCCACGGCTCTTCCCTCCGGTGAGGCCTCCAAGGAGAGCTCTGATCACTCCCAGTTGTCAAAGAACCTGGTGTGCTTGTGCGTACGCAATGATCGCGTTTCGTGGCCATCAGCAAAGTGGCGGAGCCCCTGGTGGCCTCCCATCTTCGCTAATTGCTTTAATGACACTGTAACTCCCACGTCTTTTAATACCTACTAAATACGTATGCAAATGAAGCTCAGTTTTTATTTTCATAAACCGATACTCCAGAGGCAGGCATTGAAATGAGTGGTCCATTCAGTCGGGCCCCTGTGGGACCCGTGGGGACTCGGAACACTTTGGAACCATTCTTTGGGAATTGTCTTCTTAGTCCTTGGTCCTTCTGTCAGCTGTCTTTATTGGTGACAAAAATGTTCCCTTTGGTCCCTCCACTGGTCATTCCCCAAATGGCCACAAGGGCTGGAGGAGGGCCAGGCTGAAGCCAGGAGACTGGAGCTGCATCAGGGTCTCTCCCATGAGTGCAGGGGCCCAGGTACTTGGACCATCTTCCTTTGCCGTCCCAGGCACATTAGCAGAGAACTGGACTGGTAGCAGAGCCTTCTGGTCTCAAACTGGCACTCATGCTGGTGTCGCAGGTGGTGGCTTAACCTGTTACTGTTTTTCCCGTCTGGGTCATAAGCAGCTTTGCCAAGGTGAGCACTGATCTTTCAGAGGCTTCCATGCGTGTGACCAACTTGCTGGGCTTTGCCCGCGGCTTGTTCTGTTTTGCCCACGTCCTGGAACCAACTCAGTCGGTTGTCCTATTATGAGGCGGGATGTCCCCCAGTCAACAA
The DNA here is from genome assembly GCF_964237555.1 of Oryctolagus cuniculus. Classification (NCBI taxonomy): domain Eukaryota; kingdom Metazoa; phylum Chordata; class Mammalia; order Lagomorpha; family Leporidae; genus Oryctolagus; species Oryctolagus cuniculus. The sequence goes on from NC_091433.1 coordinate 20,571,368, forward strand.
GACTTCAGCCTCTCGGAAAACAGTGTCCCAGGGCTTTCTGGTCCTCACTTACGCCTTATGGGCGCAGGTGTCTGCAGGATTCCCATTTCAGCACACACAGCCACTGCTTGTCTGTAGCTTGCTTTTTAAAGACCATCTATTTGAGCCATTCTGGCGCCTTTGAACTTTCACAATGTTTGGAATGCTTTTGTGGCTTGCATTTCCTGCCTCTTTGCAGAATTTTTGCTTCAGCTGAGCCATTATGTGTGATCCAACAAATGGCTCGCGGTTCCCCGTCTGAGCTCTGCCATCTATTCAGCCACAAATCGCTTAGCCCGTCTGACCCTCAGGTTCCTTACCCGACAATTAGGGGAAAATAAGTGCCTTTATTATTTCATGGAGCTAATAGGAGGATGAAAAGAGATGAGCTGTCCAGGAGCTGCGAGGTGCTTAATTAACTCGGCCATGGTTTATTAATACTGCTCCATCGAAGACCTTCCCGGAAGTCACCATCTTGCAGGCAAACAGACACACTTGCAGATGCGTATCTGACCACCAGGTGATAACCGAGTGTCCTGAGCAACATTCTTGGAACTCAAAGACATGACTGATTCATTCTGGAAGGCCTCCCAGGAGGAGGTGGCATTTGACTTGGATGCTGACAGATGACAGAGGACACAGCCCAAGCAGAGACTTGGAGACAGGGAGTCCACAGGGATGTTGGGGGCAGGGTCAATACACCAGCGTCGCTGCATTTGGAGTGAGCAGGATAGACTCACACCTGGAAGGAGCTTGGGTGTCAAGCGAAAAAAAAAAAAAAAATAGGAACTTTATCAAGAGTTTGAGCGAATCTGGCTGTGGTGCTGGACGTGGGACAGACTCTAAGAAGCAGGGAGTGAGAGGCTTAGATACTGAGGATTAGGGTGCTCGTGCAGGGCGGTGAATGAGGGAGGGGGAAGAGGAGAGAGAGTAGAATGTCTCTTAATCATCACGAATGCCAGCTCCTTGGAGAGGCCTGACTCGATCATCCTTCATTAAACACCTACCACCCTTCCATCACTCGCCTTCCTTAACTCGCTCTATTTCTCTCCAGCATATCACCATTGTCACATATATATGTGACAATATATATTATATATTTATCATATATAATATATTTATATTTATATATACTTTTATATATATAAAACCTGTTTATTGTCTATCAGATCTCTAGAATAAATATAAGGGCGGGGCCTTGGTTTTCTCATTTGCTATATCCTTGGTGTCATCACAGTACCTGGTATGCAGTAAAATCGAGCAACTACTTACCAACAAGGCAAGCTGAAGCTCCTTCCTATCAACTGTGTTAATAGGAACTGTGTTAAGTCGGCTCTGATTTTCATTTGTGGATAAGACTTATTTCATGCTGAAGAGGATTGGTAGTGCCTCCAGAAATGTACACACTGCAGAATGAGTTTAAAAGAATAAAAGTGAAATCAGATCTAAAGGAAATCAGAGGACTGAGTAGCACAGAGGATTGACAAAGCACAGAGAATCAGTGGGCTGATGCAACTGCCACGGGCTGCATTGTGGTGTCTAAGGGGGGAGAAAAATTCCGTCTGAGTTCCCTGTTGGCCAAGGCAGGGATGGCAGCGTGGGCAGTTCTGAGGCCTCCCACCCCCACCCCGGTGCTCATTAGACAAAGCCTCGCCATTTTCTCAGAAAACCTACTTTTTCATGGGTGCGGATGATACTGCAACCAGCTGCTTAGTCTGCGCTGTTTGATGGAGAGACCACCTGGTAACCCCTTAGCTGCTGCAAAAGGGGCTCAATCTCGTATTTAGTGTCCCTCATCCCCCACAAGAGGTGGTGGGAAATTCCTCCAGACCCGAAACAGCTAGAGAGGGCAACAAGCTACAGACATTTTTGGTGATGCCGGTACCGCGGGTGCGGGGAGGGCATCAAGGCAGGCTCCTGTCCTGCGCTTCCCCCAATCTCGCTCGGTCTGGAGGGGTCTCCTCTCTGCTGACAAAGAGGACGGCCACCGCCCAGTCTAGCCAGGTCGCCAACCCCTGGGCCCGCTGGTTGTCATTCTTCTTTAGTTTCTTCCAGTTCTTTTGAAGTAGCGCTTCAGGGAGACGCTGGGCTTGGCTGTCGGGTGACTTTAAGAGTGAACAAGGGGAGGATGGGAGAAGAAGCTGATTTGCCAAATGATAGAAGGGTGGTGCTGAGTTCACACATATATCTCTAAAAGCTGTGTAAAAGGATTTTTAGAAAAGTAATAGATCCACTTTAGAAAAGAAGATTCGGACAGGGCAAACAGAGGCCATCTGTGTATGCTTACAGAGATATTTATATTTACACACATGCATAAGCCACACACAGATTTTTGTTCTATAAAGGGAAATTTATGATCAAACTCATCTCTTGATTGCTTTCACTTAGTAAGACATCTTGGAGTACATTCCCTCTCGGTTCTTATGAAACCACGTTCTCATTTGACTGGAGGATTGCATTCCGTATTATGAGTGTACCGTGTTTCCTGATTCAGGCATATTACGCTATCTCCAATATTTTGCTGTTATAAATAATTCTTCAGTGAAAAACACCATTTGGGGGCCAGCATTGTGGCATAGCCAGTAAAGATGCCACTTACAACGTCATCTACCTTGGGCCCCGGTTCGAGTCCCAGCTGCTCCACTTCTGATCCAGCTCCCTGCTGATGGCCTGGGAAAGCAGCAGAAGATGGTCCAAGTCCTTGGGCCCCTGCATCCACGTGGGGGATCTGGAAGAAGCCCCTGGCTCCTGGCTTCGCATCAGCTTAGTTCTGGCTGTTGCAACCATTTGGGGAGTGAACCAGCGGACGGAAGACTTCTCTCTCTCTCTTTCTCTGTCTTTTCCTCTCTCTGTGTAACTCTGACTTTCAAATCTTTAGGAAAAGAAAAAAGAAGAAAATCCCTGTATTTGTTTTTAAAAAGATTTATTATTCTGGCCGGCGCCGCGGCTCACTAGGCTAATCCTCCACCTAGCGGCGCCGGCACACCGGGTTCTAGTCCCGGTCGGGGCGCCGGATTCTGTCCCGGTTGCCCCTCTTCCAGGCCAGCTCTCTGCTGTGGCCCGGGAGTGCAGTGGAGGATGGCCCAGGTGCTTGGGCCCTGCACCCCATGGGAGACCAGGAAAAGCACCTGGCTCCTGGCTCCTCCCATCGGATCAGCGTGGTGTGCCGGCCGCAGCGCGCCGGCCGCGGCAGCCATTGGAGGGTGAACCAACGGCAAAGGAAGACCTTTCTCTCTGTCTCTCTCTCTCTCACTGTCCACTCTGCCTGTCAAAAAAAAAAAAAAAAAAAGATTTATTATTCTTTATTTGAAAGACAGAGATACTGGGAGAGGTACAGACAGGGAGAGAGAGAGAGGTCTTCCATCCACTGGTTCATTCCCCAAATGGCAGCAACAGCCAGAGCTGAGCCAATCCAAAGTCAGGGACCAGGAGCCTCTTCCAGATCCCCTACGTGGGTACAGGGGCCTGAGGACTTGGGCCTTCTTCTACGGCTTTCCCAGGCCATAGCAGAGAGCTGGATGAGAAGAGGAGCAGCTGGGACTTGAACTGGCACCCATATGGGTTGCTGGCTCTTCAGACTGGGGCTTTAACCCTCTGCACCACAGCGCTGGCCCTGGAAATCCCTGTATTTGAACCTACATCTCTCAGGTTCCGGAAGGAAGCAACACTAAAACTTAGAAAGTTCATACTAAGAGACTCTTAGGGATGGAGCACTTTCACAGAGGTGTGGGCAGGGTCAAGGGCACCTGGAGACTGATGACAGCAGGAAACTGTTGCCACCTCCAGGTCTGACTGAGAAACGAAGTCGCTGGAGCTGTTAACAGTCGTTTGCACTCGCAGATTCAAATAACCCTGCGTTAGAGATATTTGCAGGAAAATTGCACCTGTGTAGACCATGGGTAAATATTTTCCCTGTCATTATCCCCTAAACAATACAGTATCACAGCTATTTATGTTGTGGGGGGTATTATAAGTAATCTATAGACTAAGATACATGGAAAGATTGCATTGCTTATGTGCAAGTACTAAATCATTTTATGGAAGGGAATTGAGTATTTGTGGATTTTGGAATCAGTCCCCTACAGCTACCAAGGGTGACTATTTCTGGAAATGCAGCACTAGGGGACAGAGGAAGCAGGGAAGAAATACCTTGACCTTGCTCTTCAACCTCTTGTCGGAAGATAAGCCATTAGCCAAACTCAACCACCAAGGCCAGTTGACAAGGCAGCCCCGTGACACAGTCCAGAGAGGGCTACTTCCCAGCACCGAGCTGGGCACAGAGGAGCAGCAAACGGGGCTGGGAGAGGTGTGGAACAGGCACAGTGTACCCATGGATGTTTCTAGAACTGGAATTGTTGACCCAAAAGCATGCACATTTTCATTATTGTCTCTTACGTCAGTATTCACTTGCTTATCCTTTCTGCGGGTTCCCCTCCTTTCTACACTTCCTGATGTCTGTGAAATGCAGTTTTCCTTTTGTGTTAAGAATTCTCTTCTATTTTCCTAAGGCACAGTTCTGCCGGTTAAGCATCGCTCCATTCTGCTGTCCTTTCATTTTGAAGGCTGTTTTCCCTGGGTACCCAGGGGAAGCTGTTTTCTTCTTGCAGCTGTCTTCCAAGCTCTTTCTTTCTTTCTTTCTTTCTTTCTTTCTTTCTTTCTTTCTTCTTTCTTTCTTTCTTTCTTTCTTTCTTTCTTTCTTTCTTTCTTTCTTTCTTTCTTTCTTTCTTTCTTTCTTTCTTTCTTTCTTTCTTTCTTTCTTTCTTTCTTTCTTTCTTTCTTTCTTTCTTTCTTTCTTTCTTTCTTTCTTTCTTTCTTTCTTTCTTTCTTTCTTTCTTTCTTTCTTTCTTTCTTTCTTTCTTTCTTTCTTTCTTTCTTTCTTTCTTTCTTTCTTTCTTTCTTTCTTTCTTTCTTTCTTTCTTTCTTTCTTTCTTTCTTTCTTTCTTTCTTTCTTTCTTTCTTTCTTTCTTTCTTTCTTTCTTTCTTTCTTTCTTTCTTTCTTTCTTTCTTTCTTTCTTTCTTTCTTTCTTTCTTTCTTTCTTTCTTTCTTTCTTTCTTTCTTTCTTTCTTTCTTTCTTTCTTTCTTTCTTTCTTTCTTTCTTTTTCTTTCTTTCTTTCTTTCTTTCTTTCTTTCTTTCTTTCTTTCTTTCTTTCTTTCTTTCTTTCTTTCTTTCTTTCTTTCTTTCTTTCTTTCTTTCTTTCTTTCTTTCTTTCTTTCTTTCTTTCTTTCTTTCTTTCTTTCTTTCTTTCTTTCTTTCTTTCTTTCTTTCTTTCTTTCTTTCTTTCTTTCTTTCTTTCTTTCTTTCTTTCTTTCTTTCTTTCTTTCTTTCTTTCTTTCTTTCTTTCGAAAATCACCTGTCAGCTTAACATTGTTCCACTCAAAGTTCTCTCTGCTTTCAAGGTTTTTCATATATATATGTGTATATACATACATTTTATTTAATTAATTTTGGGTTTATTTATTTGAAAGGCAAAGAGACAAAGTTCACTCCCCAGATATCGGCAACAGCTAGGGCTGGAGCAGGCAAAAGCCAGGAGCCTGGAGCTCCATCCAGGTCCCCCACACAGGTGGCTGCGACTCTACTTGAGTCATCACCCACTGCCTCCTCCCACAGTCTGCATCAGCTGAAGCCGGAACCAGAAGTGAAGGCGGGACTCAAGCTCAGGCGCTCTGCTGTGGGATGGGGGTGGTCCCAAGTGCTGTCTTAAAAAAAAATTTATTTATTTGAAAGATTTACAGAGAGAGAGAGAGAGAGAGAAATATCTTCCATCTGCTGTTCACTCCCCGGATGGCTGCAAGGGTTGGGCCAGGCTGAACCCGGGAGTTTCATCCAGGTCTCCCACATAGGTGCAGGGACTGAAGCACTTGGGCCATCCTCTGCTGCTTTCCCAGGTGCATTAGCAGGAAGCTGGATCAGAAGTGGAGCAGCCGGAACTCAAACCGGCACCCATATGGGATGATTACACTTGTATCATCTATTTTCACTGTGTTCAGTTTATCTCTTGCATGCTTTTCTGAATTTCCATCCTTTTTTTCCCCTTTATTTAGTCTGTTTATTTTTTATCCAATTCACTAACTCATTTTTTTCTGGGTCTAAGCTGTTCTTAAATTCGTCTATCAAATTTCAAATTTTAATCTATCAAGGCTAGCATTTTCACCTCATTCTTATTTTTTTAATAGATTCCAATTATGTGACATTTTACCCAGAAATAGATGAAGGAGACTTTTAAGCATTGAATTCTTAAAAGAGAACATTACCTTCGGCTGTTTAAAATAACTCCTGTATCTGAGTCATCTGTGGATCGATTTCTCTTGTCTTTTTTTCTCCCTCTTAGCTTTTGGTTATTTGGACTCTTAGCATGTCTGGCAATTTTTTTGTTTAAAGATTTATTTATTTGAAAGTCAGAGTTACACACAGAGAGAGAGGAGAAGCAGAGAGAGGGAGGAGAAGCAGAGAGAGAGAGAGAGGTCTTCCATCTGATGGTTCACTTCCCAATTGGCTGCAATGGCCGGAGTTGCTCAGATCCAAAGCCAAGAGCCAGGAGCTTCTTCTGGGTCTCCCATGTGGGTGCAGGGGCCCAAGGACTTGGGCCATCTTCTACTGCTTTCCCAGGCCATAGCAGAGAGCTGGATCGGAAGTGGAGCAGCCGGGACTTGAACTGGCGATCACATGGGGTGCCAGCACGGTAGGCGGTGGCTTTATCCACTGCACCAGAGCACCGGCCCCATGAACATTTTTATTTTATTTTTTTATTTTTTATTTTTGACAGGTAGAGTTAGACAGTGACAGAGAGAGAGAGAGACAGAGAGAAAGGTCTTCCTACCGTTGGTTCACCCCGCAAATGGCTGCTACGGCCGGCGTGCTGCGCTGATCCGAAGCCAGGAGCCAGGTGCTTCTCCTGGTCTCCCATGCGGGTGCAGGGCCCAAGCACTTGGGCCATCCTCCACTGCACTCCTGGGCCACAGCAGAGAGCTGGACTGGAAGAGGGGCAACCGGGACAGAACCGGAGCCCCGATCGGGACTAGAGCCCAGAGTGCCGGCACCGCAGGCGGAGGATTAGCCTAGTGAGCCGCAGCGCCGGCCCCCGTGGACATTTTTAAATACAGAATTTTCTTTGCATTTTGGATTGAAGGCTCGTTGTGTTTTATTCTAAATGAATTTGGATAAGGCTGCATTTCAGCCTGAGCTCCCATGCTTTGCCTCTCCATCCGGACTGTTTACGCACAGCCCAGCTACTCTCTGGCCTCAGGCACAATAAGCTTCCATTTCCTTGTCCATAAAGTGGGGACAATGATCTTTCCCCCACCAGGTTGTTGTGCAGCCTTATCTATTTGAAGCACAGAGCCGAGGGAAGCACCCAGCAGAACCAAGTCCTTACTGGGAAGAGATAAGGAAAGGAGCCACAGGTAAGGGCATTGACACAGGGGCACTGGAATTCTCACGATCAGGCCCCCCCACCCCATTCAGTCACTGTTCCATTCATGCTTTGTCTCCTCATTCAGCGTGGCACCTCTGACCTTCTTTTGACCTTTCCTTTGTTGCTTTCCTCTCTGGCATCCCTGGTCTCCAACCCAGCCTGACTTTCCATTGCATAATCAAAGGGACGATCTGTCAACTCTTTGACGGAGGCTCTCCTGGCAAACTCTGCAAGGAATTTTATTTTAAATGTGCAAATGTGCTTGTTTTCCCTCACTCTTGAAAGACAGCTTTGTTGTGTTTACAGTTCTAGGTTGGCCATTTTTGTCTCAACATTTTCAAAACATTCTTTGTCTTTTGGTTATATGTAAAATAATCTGGGTTTCCCTCTACGGCTGCTTTTAAGGTGGTCTGTTCATTTGGGGCGTTCTCTCATTTTGCTACTGTTTCTTTTCTGGAGTCATTTTTTCCACAGCAAGGTCAGGCACAATCTCTTTAACTAACATGTCTCCTCACTCTACTCTTTTTCTTCCGGAACTCCGATGCGATACGTTTGAAGCTTGCCCAGGCCATCCGCCAGCTCTTAATCTTTTGTATTTTCCATCTTTCTCTCTCTGCTCCGGCCTCAGCCTCAGGGTTTATCTCCTAACTTACCAGTGTTCCCCCTTCTTACGCGTCTTCTGTTGAGGGCACAGAGACATGTGTGGCTGCTACAGCGACACAAGTGACACACACAGAGAAAAGCACCAACTTCAGCTTGAGACAACCCCGCCCCCGGCCGGCCACGGTGTCATCTTCAATGCGTTATCAACTCAACAGAAGCAGCAGGTGAATCCAACACCAGAGATAGGGCTGCAGTATCAGGTGCCCCATAAATGGTATCTTTTATTATATGATCTGTGATACTCGGGAGATGATAGCGAAACCTCTAATCAGTTGCTTCTGAATCCTTAAGAAGTCTTCTGTGACACTAGGCACCTTTGGCAATCTTGGTGTCTAGAGTAGTTTTTATTGATTGATTTTCTATAATTTTAACTTTTTTACATGCCACAAAGGGTTTTTCCTTCTTTTATTAGCCTGGAATAATTGCATGTATTATGGGGTACAGCATGATATTTGAAAACATTTGCATATAAATAATGTACTGATGTAATCACAGAAATTGGCATGTCCTTCTCCTTACCGGGTCTCTGTTTGCAGCCTACAAGGTCCTGTCTTTGTGTTCTTCAAAAAGGATGAGATAGGCCATGGTGAACGGAAGCCACCACACTATACTGTGCGACACTAGAACATATTCCTTCACACTAACTGGGTTTTGGTACCCAGGACCCAGCATCCTCTGTCGCCCCAGGAATTTTCTGGTTACTTGGATTGGTGCTGCCCTGGCACATTGGAGAAACAATGCACCTTCACTTGGTAAAGGATGTCTTCCACAAGTCTATGCCAAATATCACGTTAGTAGACACACTCTATAAATAGTCCCATTTAAGTCAGGAATAGGACAAGAATACTCACTACTGCCACAAATATGCAAAGTTCTTAAATCTAACCAGAGAAGACAGGATCTTGCTTTTGTCTTAAAACCAGAAAAAAAATTACAAAAGGAGAGAAAAATTGTTATCATTTTCAGATAGAAAACCCAAGGTGATCCATTTTTTAAAAGTCTATTAAGGGGGCTAGAGCTGTGACATAGCAGGTAAAGCTGCCACCTACAGTGCCGGCATCACATATGGATGCCTGTTCGAGTCCCAGCTGTTCACTTCCAATCCAGCTCTCTGCTGTGGCCTGGGAAAGCAGTGGACGATGGCCCAAGTCCTTGAGCCCCTGCACCCACATGGGAGACCTGGAAAAAGCTCCTGGCTCCTAGGTTCAGATTGGCCTAGCTTTGGCCATCGTGGCCATTTGGGGGTGAACCAGCAGATGGAAGACCTCTCTCTCTCTCTCTCTGTGCCTCTGCCTCTTTGTAACTTTGCCTTTTAAATAATTAAATAAATCTAAAAAAAGGTCTGTTAATACTGATGAAAGTTTAGTAAGACTGCTGGATATAGCCTCAGTATAAAAATGGTGACAGAGTGTTCTATATATGCTACAGGCAGGATGAAATCGGTCAAAAGGCCCCGGATACAGAATCCAGAGGGTATTACAGAGGACTATTTGATAATGTCCCCCCAGTTAAAAGAAAATGCACACATAGTACAAAAAGGTATTTGGAGAAAATCCAGGAGCAGTTTTCATAATACAGACTTGGGAGGCGTGTTTTAAAGCAAAGATCATTAAGGAAAAGACTGTCAGATTTGTGTATGTAAATGCTTAAAGCTTCCGCATGACAAGTAAACAGACAGAATGTAAAGACAGGTAAAATATAGAGGTAAGTGACAGATGCAGAGAAAATATTTGTGGAATATCAAAGACTGAATTGTAATGCTGAAGATCTTTTTAAAAAATTTTATTTATTTATTTGAAAGGCAGAGTCACAGAGAGGCTGAGACAGAGAGAGAGAGAGAGGTCTTCTATCCACTGGTTCACTCCCCAAATGGTCGCAATTGCTGGAGTTGGGCTGATCCAAAGCCAGGAGCCAGGAGCCTCTTCCAGGTCTCCCATGTGGGTGCAGGGGCCTAAAGGCTTGGGCCAACTTCTGCTGCTTTCCCAGGTCATAACAGAGAGCTGGATCTGAAGTGGAGCAGCCAGGACTCCAACTGGCGCCCATGTGGGATGCCGGCACTGTAGGTGGCAGCCTTACCTGCTATGCCACGGTGCCAGTCCCAATACTGAAGATCTTAAAATCTTATAATGGCAGTGGGCGTTTGGGGTCGAGGTTGAGATGCCACTTGGGATGCCTGCATCCCATATCCAGGGCCTGGATTTGCATCCTGACTCTGCTGTGATCACAGCTTCTTGCTAATGAGCACCCCAGGAGGCAGCAAATCATGGCTCATGTACTCGGGTTCCTGACGCCCACGTGGGGGACCTATCATGGCTCATGTACTCGGGTTCCTGACGCCCACGTGGGGGGCCTATCATGGCTCATGTACTCGGGTTCCTGACGCCCACGTGGGGGACCTATCAATCATGGCTCATGTACTCGGGTTCCTGACGCCCACGTGGGGGACCTATCAATCATGGCTCATGTACTCGGGCTCCTGACGCCCACGTGGGGGACCTATCATGGCTCATGTACTCGGGTTCCTGACGCCCACGCGGGGGACCTGGGCTGGGCTCCTAGCTTCAGCCTAGTCCAGCCCCAGTTGATGCAAGTGTTTGGACAGTGAACCAGCAGATGGAAAATGGATCTCTCTCTCTCTCTTTCCCTCTCTCTCTGTCTCTGTCTCTGTCTTACTTTAGTGTGGTAGATGCCCACTGCAGGGTTGAAATAGGAAATCATGGGGTCGGTCTGATTGACATTTTTCAAAAGTCATGGTGGGGAAGGGGACCAGCTGCAGGAGGGAGAATGTGAGAGACGCTGGAGAGGCGGGCACTGATGAGTTAGATGGGGCTGACGTGCCCGCATTAGTGAGAGCAAGATGAGAACCAAGGACAGCTCCCGGGTCTTGGTCTGAGCAGCGCCGGCCTCTAGGCTGACTTAGACTCCAGGTGGTGTGGAGGGCAGGAGCTGGGCGCTGGGTGTTGACTGGACATAAAACTAGAGGAAGCACTTAGGGTCATCCCCCTGGGGTGCGGTCTTTTGGTTTAGCAAGGGCTCACGAGCCCCAGCGTAGGCTCAGTCAGGGCCACTGCCTGCCTCTTGTCAGTGCCCAGCACCTGCCTTCCTTTACGTTACACTGGCTTCCTGAAGTATTTCAGATTCAATGATAAGTCTGACAATAACCTTGATATGATTAAAAGATCATCTGGGATCACCAAAAATGTTCTATGCTTGCAACAGTCATAATAATAATAGCTAGTGTTTACTAAATCCTTACCCTGCGCAAGGCACTGAGCTAAGCTGTTTATGTGAGTTTTTCCTTTAGTTTTCACTGAGGCAATATAAATTGGGTGGGATCCTCTTCATTTGATGCATGAGAAAACAGAGACCCAGAGAGTGCAGGGACACCTGGCTGTTGTCTGACAATAGGTGACTTGGAACTTGGCTCTGTGTCTGAGTCTATGGTACTGGGATTTGACACTTGCCCTGGGACGAGCTGCTATTTTGATGCCTTGCCTTCTTCACCTCTGAAGTAGGGGAGAGGGAGATACTGATGGGTGAGTCAGATGCAGGGTTCTGTATGCTGGGAAAACCTTTCCACTTGCTTGTTCGACCCCTGTCTTCTTCCAAGTCCCACCCTTGTGCCCCACGTGTCTCCCTTGGCCACTAGAGCTGTGGCTCACTGTGTTTTATGTACTGATTGACCAGTACAGCCCCTGACTCTGTCTCCCGTGGGCCCATCTGCGTCCTGGACTTGGGCCCAGCTCCCCAGCCCCTGTGGCATTTTCTTGAAAGTCACTGTGCAGACCACAGTCTCTCCCTGGTTCTTGGAAAGAGCCCCAGGTCATCCTCCTGGGAGGGTGAATTTGCCTCTGGTGATGAGTGTGCCCGGCATAGCGCTCTCTCTGGCAAGCTCGGAGCATCTGCTGGGGACACGTGGGTGTGTGCTGAGAAGGTTCATGGTGTGGGGGGAGATGGCGTCAACCCTCTGTGCACCTGCTCGTTCATGCATTCACTCAGGAGGCGGATTGAGCCCCTACCTCTAGTTGGGGAGTGTACAACAGTGACGTCCTGCAGGAAGGGGGGTGTCGGCAGAGCGTTCAGAGTGTGGGGCGTGGGAAGGCGGCAGAGGCTCCGTTGTGGATGCTTCGGGATCCGATTTGGATCTGTAATCGGCTGCACTTGCGGGAGTCTGCGGGCGTCTGCGTGGCGCCTTGCCTAGTACCTTACCGCTGGGGATTCTGCGCTGTTTCGTCATCCAGGCGCCAGCTTCCTGCGGGCCTGGCAGCAGGAGGAGGGGCATCTACTTCGCACTGAATTGGATCTCTCGATCTGGCGTGGCTCTAAACCTCATCTCTGAAGCAGGATTTTTAGGGACCAGCAGCTCCAGAAATGGCTTCTGGGGTCCCGCGCTCCCCTGCCAGGCTGGGGCTGCCGTGTGCTCCGGCCCTTCCAGTGACTTTTGTCAATTCTCGGTTCCCCAGACTAGATCTCTGCTCGCAGTGTTTGGAGTGGCTTCTCTCCTGCTCTGACCCCGTCCTGAGCAGTCACAGGTCACTTCCCAGGAACGTGGTCTGAGAGATGGGCCGTTAGGTGGTTTCGCGCTGTGCGCATCGTAGGGTGACTTTCAGAGACTAGGATGGCTCTGACATCATTACGTGATGTCAGCCTAGGGGGTCACTGTTGTGAATGTGGCCCCGGACGTCATTATGTGTGTGAGTGTACTGCGGAGCGACAGCCAAATTCATTCATTCAGTCCATGTTTTCTGAGTACCTAGTTTGCTCCAGGCGCTGGTTTTGGGCACTGGAAAATAGCAATGAAGACAAAGCTCATATTACCTTTGTCATATTATCACGGCCTTGGTGTTCTAGATGGGAGCCTGCCAATAGACACATGAGAGGATTTCACAATGCTCACGGAAAAATCCGATTAAAAGATAAATTTCTTTTGGTACCAAAAAAAAAATGAAAACCATGTAGCTTTTTATTTCCATAATACTCAATTTATGAACTTCTGGAAGACTCCTCTAGTGCATGGAATTTGAAAGTCTTGGCTTATTAATTCCATTTTCACACACTTTTTGGCATACCCTCGCATAATGTGAGCCTCTGTAGTTGAAAAATTTTTAGTATTGGGGCTGGTGTCATGGCGGTGTAGCGGGTAAAACTGCTACCGGTGACACTGGAATCTCACATAAGTCCTGGTTTGTGGCCCGGCTGCTCCAGAGCCAATCCCACTCCCTGCTAATGAGGAAAAGCAGTGGAAGATGGCCCGATTGTTTGGGCCCCTGCCACCCACACGGGAGACCTGGCTTCTGGTTTCATTATGGCCCAGCCGTGGCTGTTGCAGCCATCTGGCAAGTGAACCAGTGGGTGGAAGAACTCTCTCTCTCTCTCCCTCTCCCTCCATCCCTCCGACTCTCCATCTTTCTTTGTAACTCTTTCAAATAAATAAGTAAATTTTTTTTAGTTTTTAATATCTAGGTTTAAAATACATTTTAAAAATGTATTTTACTTAACCTAATATATCTAGCCACAGTGCACCGGGCCCCTATATATCTAAAATATTAACATTTCAACATGTGATTAAATATTAATGAGAGTCTTTAATACTTTTTCATAGTAAGTGTTGGAAATTCAGTTCTTAGTTTTGACTTACAACACAGCTTACAACAAATGCAAAATTTTCCTTTTTTTTTTTAAGGTTTATTTATTTATTTGAAAGGCAGAGTGACAGGCAGGGAGGGAGGGAGGGATCTTCCATTTGCTGGTTAACTCCTGGAGCTAGGAACTCCATCCAGGATTCCCAAGGCGGGGACACCTGTCACTCAAGTCTTTGGGCTGTCATCTGCTGCCTCCCAGGTTCATTTAGCAGGGGCCTGGAGCAGAAGAACTGAGTAGTGGGACTGGAGCCAGGCATCATAGATGGGGTCTGGGTGTCCCGAGAGGTGGCTTAACCCACTGTGGCCTGACTCCACCCCGGGAACAAAATTTCCTTGGCGAGGTTTCATCCATATTATGTTCCTGACATTTGCTGTTGAGAGAGTAGAATCACATAATGAAGACTTTCCAAACATATTTGAAAGTTTGCCAAATTTTTTTCCTTTAATGTTTGTATCCATATTGATGAAAGTTTTCATTTATCCTAGGAGAATTGATTTGACTTTGGAGCAAAAGTGTACCAGTTTCAAAAGTCTGTGTCTGTCCAAGTCAAGTAAATCCTCTAATTCCTGGGTTAGTGCAGAACATATTGCGTAAACTGAAAAGCAACTTGAGGGGCCAGCACTGTGGCATAGTAGGTTAAGCCTCTGCTTGTGGTGCCAGCATCCCTTATGGGAGCTGGTTCAAGTCCTGGCTGCTCCACTTCCAATCAGCTCCCTGCTGATGGCCTGGGAAAGCAGTAAAAGAAGGCCTAAGTGCTTGGGCCCCTGCACCCACATGGGAGACCTGGAAGAAGCTCCTGGTTCCTGATGAGCCCAGCTCTGACTGTTGAAGCCATTTGGGGAGTGAGATGGAAGATCTCTCTCTGTTTGTAACTCTACCTCTCAAGTAAAAAAATAAAAATAAATCTTTTTAAAAAAGGAAAAGATTTACCAATGACGATAAAGTTTTAAAAGGCCATTTATTTAACAAATGTTTAACTATGAAAATGATTTACATAAATCAATTGCAATTAAAATAACTTACATATTGACTTTTTTAGAAAAAGTAGAAAATCATTATGATTAAGCCATACTTAGTTTCAATATAAATTCTAATTCCAGTCTAGCTGTGTCATAGGTAAAGTTTCCTTACCTTGACATTTCAAATTTAACTCATTCATAGGCAGTATGATTTTGATGAGAAAACTATAGGTCATATCATTTTGTGCCTTTCAGTATTGAATGGTTGGCCAGCATTCCTTTTGTTTCAAGTAAATAGATTTAAAGAATTAAAGTTAAAAATACTGCTAAGTCGGGAGCAGGTGTTTGGCCTAGCGGTGAAGACACTGGCTAGGGCGTCTCTAATCAGGGCGGCCAGGTTGCGCACTGGCATTCTGCTAACGCAGACCCTGGTGGGAGATATATCGTGGCTCAAGTGGTGGGCGCTCGCCACCCACGAGAAGACCTGGTTTCAGTTCCCTGTTCTGACCTTGGCCTGGCCCAGGTCAGCCCAGCCCTGGCTATTACAGGCGTTTGGAGAGTGAATTAATGGGAAAACTCTGTCTCTCTCTCTCTCTCTCTCTCTCTCTGCCTCTTAAGTTAAAAAAAAAAAAAAAAAAGTACAGTAAGTCTTTGTAAAACTCTTTTGTGCTTCAAAGAAAGAGCATCAGTAAAGGACAAAGGCTTGTTCAATCTCTGCTCCTTTATTTCTTTCAGCTGTCCCAAGCACTGGAGATGACTCATCGAATTTGAATGTATATAATTCCCGGTTTTAGCAGCTGCGTCCAAGGTGCTTCTCAGTCTACTGCACAAAACTTAGCACAAATATTTTCAAAATGTGTCATATAACAGAATATGGCGTAATAGAAATAGCCTTTTGTTTGAAAATTCTAATAAATCCAAATTTTTGAGCTAGCAAAGCAGAACTACCATTTGGGGGAATAGAAACTAATATTTCTTTATCTGGCTGGAGTTTTTCTTTGACAGGTGTAAAAAATTAGAAAACGATTCTGTCTCTGTTAGATGTTGCAGGCCATGAAACGGCAGAGCGCACTCGAAGCATTCATGGGGCTCTGTCTGTTACATCGCATGGCTCACTGAATGCTGAAGAACAGTACCTCTGATTTTCCGAGTTTATTGAATGTTCTTGCTATTGTTACAGAAGTCTTTGTATTTTATGGACAATGGTTTGGTGGCTAAATTGGAGAGCTTTCCTTTTATAAAATATCTTTTTCAGTCCTTACCTCTGAAGTTTCTAACAATATTTCCCTTACTGGAAAAAAATTTCTTTTACCGTTTCTTCATTGAAAAGTGTTTTGTGCAAGAATTTCAGCCAATGTTGTTGAGATTTATTTAAACATCAGTTTAAAACTTAATAAGTACTTAAGTGTTTGTTGAACACTGAATTTTGTTTTCAAGAGACTGATTTTGTTGATTCTCTTTTGATTCTTTTTTTTTTAATTTATTTTTTATTTATTTGAAAGAATTACAGAGAGATATAGAGACAGAAAGAGAGAGGTCTTCTATCTGCTGGTTCACTCCCTAAATGGCCACAATGGCCACAGGTGGGCAGATCTGAAGCCAGGAGCCAGGAGCTTCTTCTGGGTCTCCTACATGGGTGCAAGGGCCCAAGCACTGGGGCCATTTTCTGTTGCTTTCCTGGGTGTATTAGCAGGGAAGTGGATTGGAAGTGGAGCAGCTGGGACTGGGACTGAAACTGGCACCCATATGGGATGCTGGCACTGCAGGCAGAGCTTTAACCCACTGCACCACAGCACTGGTCCCTCTCTTTTAATTCTTAAAAGCAAACTTCTTATCAAATCCACTATACATATGCTGAAAATATTTCTTAATATAATCCATTTTATTATTTTAAAATTTTTGGACAACTAATTTATTTGAAATTTATTTATTTGAAAGAGAGACAGGGAAAGACCTTCTATTGGCTGGTTCACTGCTCAGTTGCCTGCAAGGGCCAAGGCTGGGCCATGACAAAGTCAGGAGCCAGGAACTCCAACTGGACCCTCCCATGTGAGTGGCAGAAACCCAGGTACTGGAGCCACTATCTGCTGTCTCCTGTGTGCATTGGCAGGAAGCTGGATGGGAAGTAGAGATGGGACCTAACCCCAGGCACTCTGGTACAACATGCAGGCATCCCTAGGGCGGCTTAACCAGCTGCAGCTGCAACACCCACCCCTACCTAAGGTTTATTTGCTCTGGTCCGCTATCTTTCATTGTCTTTTTTTTCTTCACTCTTTGGGTCACAGCAGCAGTTTGTTCATCTTCTCTGGATTCTGAATCAGTAGGTATGACTTTGTTTAAAAATTGAAAATTTGCCCATACTTTTGTTTTAAACTTGAAAGTAATTAATTGCATTACAATTAAATAATCAGCATTTCAAATGAATTACCAGTGGAAATCCATGCTCCTCTTACTGTCTGCAAAGAATTTTCACATAAATATTTCAAAATTCATATAGGAGCATATAAAGGGAAAAATGTGAATTGAAGAAATTCATTGATGTATTTATATGTAGGACTAAGAACAAAGTTTGCGCCCTATGGTAATCATCTCTTCAGTGGTGCAGTGATTAAAATGGAAGGTAGTTTTAGCAAAACAACACAGTTGCATTAATGGATAAAATTGTGCAGGCTTCAGTTTTTAAGTGAAAGTGAAAATTAATGGAAATCAGAAAGCCAGCTCTGAAGCCTCCCCGGATTCATTCCAGGCGCTCATGCGCCTCCTGCGCTCGGGTCCCTGGCTGGCAGGTTAGGGCTCCAGATGGTGCAGTATTCTAACGTCAGACTGGGGAACTTGGCCTGTATCTTGGGCAAAAGAGGTACTCATGAGCTTCCGCACAGGGTGCTGGGCAGGAGTTCTCAGCTCGAGAAAGGGAAATGGAGCCCAGGGACCAGGCAGGAGCAGGGGCAGGGGCAGAAATCTGGGCTCGCTATTCCTAATGGGTGGTACAGAGAAGAGGGGAACCAGAGAAGCTGACCTCGGAGCTGCAGGCAGGGGAGACTTCCTGGGAGCGTGGGCAGTGAGGGAGAAGGAAAGTCCAAGCCTTCCATTGTGCAAGGCTGCACTGGGGCGCCCACATCTCACACAGGAGTCCCGACTCTCCTCCCTATTCCAGCTTCCTGCCGGTGCAGACCCTGGGAGGCAACTGGGAAGGCTCAAGTAGTTGGGTCCCCACCACCCACATGAGAGACCCTGATGGAATTCCCAGCTCCCAGCTTTGGCCTGGCTCAGCCCCAGCTGTTTCAGGCATCTGGGGAATGAATCAGTGAGTGGGAGATCTCTCTCTCTCTCTCAAATAAATAAGCAAATAATTAATTAAAGAATTAAGATTTTTTACAAAGTCTTCCAGTCTGAGTAACTGGACCAGGGAGTGGCTTAGGCACCTTGCGTCTGAAGTTCAGGTCCCGCTCAACTTGGTTGTTATGTTTACGTGTGCTCCATGCCAGCCTTGTCAGAGTCAAGGGCATGGCCGGGGGGAGAATGAGAGCATGTTACTTGCCTCAGTGCACTCAGTTCTTGGGGTAAATCTTGAAGGAATAGACCAAGGAGCAAAAACCTGGGTGAACTTGACCTCTACCTGTCTGTCTTGAGACAGCACAAATCGCTCCTCAAACATCTTCATGAGTGATTTCCCACTAGATGCATTTGTTAAGAGCTTGGCTTTCTGTCTGGTTGGACTGAACATCTGCTACACACCCTGCGTCCTGGCATCAATCACTGGCCCTGTATATGCCTTGTGAGGGAAAAGCAGTTTGTACACAGGGCTGTCCAATACAAGAAACACACAAGGAGATAGAGTGGGCCCCTATCATAGCACGGTGTCCACAGGAAAGCCAGCTTAGGGATTGCGACTAGTGTCACCAGTGTCATTTGCTCGCTGCCATTCTTGCTCCCTCAACGGTAACCACACTGATGTCCGCGGAGTGAAGGATGGATTCTGCTGTCTACTTTGGCCTCTCCTAACGAGCTGAAATCCATGTATCAGGAGGCCAACAATGCCAAGTTCATCAAACCACCACCCGGGGGTAATGCGCCAGGGTTGTCAGCCTTCCTCCAAGAATTGCCTTCCTCAAGCTGTAGACCCATGGGTTGGGGGACCTCCCCTATTGTTTGGGGCTGAACAAGAGGCAGGAGAATTTGAGGGTGATGCGGGGGCTGAGTCTTGGGGAGAGGTGTGGAGGCAAGACCGGGAGGAGCGATATGGGATGGAAGGAGGACATGCCTAGGAAGGGGGTTGGGGACTGGGGGCGAGGGCACCGAAAGGGAGGCCGGCCAGGTCTTGCGGGTCTGCCTGTGTCAGGCCACGCTTGCAGACTTGATGAGAGGGTATAGGAGGTGAGAAGCAGGGACGGTGCAACCAGCGTTGCTTTCCAGAAAGTCAGTGATGGCGGTGCTGGGGTGGCCACTGAGCAAGCCCTGGAGAACAATGCTCGCTGCACTAGGGGTGCAGAGAGAAGGAAGTGCTGGGAATCCGGGAGCCTCTGGAGGTAGGCTCAGCCAGCACTGGTACCCGTGCTTCCCCTCGGCGGGGGCAAAGACAGGAGGCTTAGGCAGCTTCTAGTGCGGTGTCAGGGCTGGGGGAGGGGGCCCCTGTGCCTGGGGCTGCGTGGAGAAGCACCCTCTCCTGCCCCCAGCTACCCCTCCCCTTTGGCCGTCATCGATGCCAAGAGGCACCCCCTTTTGATTTACTTTGCAAAGTTAAAGTTGGGCTTCAAGTAAAAGGCACAGATGTCAAGGTCACGGCTTGAGTTTTACACTTGACTTTCTTCTGTTACATTTATTATTTTTTTTAAAAAAAGATTTATGTATTTATTTGAAAGGCAGAGTTACAGAGAAGGAGAGGGAGAGGCAGAGAGAGAGAGAAGAAGAAGAAGAAGAGAAAGAGAGAGAGAGATCTTCCATCCATGGCTTTGCTCCCCAAATGGCTGCAATGGCCAGGGCTGGGTGTCCCACGTGGGTGGGCCCGAGGACTTGGGCTATCTGCACTGCTTTCCCAGATGCATGAGCAGACAGCTGGGACTCAAGCCAGCACCTATATGAGTTGCCAGCGCTGCAGGCAGTGGCTTTACCTGCTACGCCACAGTGCCAGCCCCATTCTATCACACTGTATATATTATTTTCATATGGCCAGGTCACTGCTACCCGGATCACGTGTAGGACATTTCCAACTCCCCCACGGATTGCCTGACGTCCTTCCCAGCCAACATCCCCAACTATAACCTCTTTTTACCTCTTCATCATCAGATTCCTTGGTCTGTCATTTCATGTAAGTGGCGTCTGTCCTTTTGTCCTTGTGAGTGTGTGCACATCTGAATTCCCTCACTCAACACAATGCCTGTGAGATTCCTCCATGCTGTGTTTCTTTTCATTTGCTGTATGATATTCCATTGTACAAACAGATCTCCCTTTGAGAGGATTTGGGTCATTTCTGATCTGGGGCTATTATCATTGCTACCACTATGTCTTTTGCGCATTTCTTCTGGTAAACACTAGCACTCATTTAATCAGTTACAGACCTGGGAGTGGAATCCTAGCTTATAGAATGGGCATAGGTTTAACTTTCAAGGTAGCAAAGTTTTCCATAGGTCTTGGATTACTTTCTACCCAACCAATAATATATAAAAAGTCCTCAGGGACAGGTGCAATGAATCCTCTCGCTTTTCATCTTGCAATCAAGAAACTGAGGCTCAGCTATGCGAGATCACGTGGCTGGTGAGCGGGGGCTCTCCAACGGAATCTAGAAGTCAGCGCATGCTCAGGGCTGCCAGCCGCACAGCGCTGCACGCAAGCATACCGCGAAAATGCAGTACGTTATGCGTATCTGTGGAATTCTGAAAAAGATGAGTCCAGCCTTAGGTTTCTCAGCACAGATGGAACTTGGACTTGGTTTTAAGGTGGTGCGGAGCACAGAGGAGGGCAGAGGAAGGTTGAGGGCGCTCTTGGCTAAAGGCAGGGAGAGGAGAATGCATGTCAGGGGTATGTGGGGAGAGGTTGCCTCTCTCACTGGAGCACGGCTGATGTGATTGGGCTCCCTGCGTCAGGCACGTCCTGAGGTCCCAGGGTGGCTGCCATTGTCCTAACCTCCCGACAACTTCATTGCTTCCTCCACCCTGAAATCTCCTCCGATTGGAGAGAGAGCGGAAGCCCACGGAGTTTGACTCCCTTTTCACTTTTTTTTTTTTTTTTTTTTTTTGACAGGCAGAGTTAGACAGTGAGAGAGAGAAACAGAAAGGTCTTCCTTCCATTGGTTCACCCCCCCAAATGGCTGCTACGGCCGGCACGCTGCGCCGATCCGAAGCCAGTGGCCAGGTGCTTCCTCCTGGTCTCCCTATACAGGTGCAGGGCCCAAGCACTTGGGCCATCCTCCACTGCCTTCCCGGGCCACAGCAGAGAGCTGGACTGGAAGATGAGCAACCAGGACAAAATCTGGCGCCCTGACCGGGACTAGAACCCCGGGGTGCCGTGCCGCAGGTGGAGGATTAGCCTAGTGAGCCGTGGCGCTGGCCCCCCTTTTCACTGTGAGCTAGTTTGGGCTGCAAATACCCCAGGTTGCGTGGCTTCAGCTACAGATACTTACCCCTCACAGGTCTGAAGCCTGGGATGGCCAAGTTCAAGGTGCCAGCCGAGTGGGATGCTGGGGAATGCGCTCTTCCTGGTTTGCCAAAGGAGCCACCGCACAGTGCGGGTGGGGGTGGGGAAGAGACCAGCCTCACCCCTTCAGCTCCTCACCAGGGCACCACGCCCATCACCAGGGCCCCACCCACCATGGGAGGGACACAAGGACGCTGGCCCTAGCGCGCTCTCTAATCTGCTCAGTGGAACGTTATTTCATTCACTACTTTTGTCCTTTTATTTCAAGGGAGTAAGTCTGGTCTTTCCAGTAAGAATTTAATCCCCCTAAGGGGAGAGGCGGGGGGTGTGCACCTCTTTGTGAATCTGACTGTCCCTGCTGCTGTCCTGGGTGCCCAGCAATGGAAACTCAGCGTCCACCTGTGTTGCTCAGGGATGGGGGTGGGGGGTCACTCCCACCTCCAGTTTGCCCAGAAGACCTGACTCCTGGGTGCGCAGATCCACATTAGTGCAAGTCAGTGGCTCTTAAAGTCTTTGCAATGAGGAACTTGTCAAGTTTAAGTTGCTCTGATGAGTTCATCCATCTATAACTAAATGTTCCCTTTCTTCATGATTGGTTCTCATAGTTCCGTCTAGCTAAGACAACTCACGGAGCCCGTTCTAACCCGCTGTAGGTTGGCCATGGCGTCTGGAGAACCTAATTCCTGGATTCTGCTCTGTCCGAGTCCCTTGTTCCTAGCCTTGAACTTCCCTTTAAAACTGATGACGACTTGGCCCCGCTCCTTTCCCTCCTCGCGTGGTTGCAGCTTCTGTATTTTGTGATTCAAACTCTTCTGAAAGCCGTGGCGAGGGCGGCTTCTCGGCTTCTCGGAGTCCGCTGTTTTCATTGTTCCGCAGCCTCTCTCAGAATCAATTTCCTCCTGGTCTTCCCGGTTGCCCGAGTCACCTGACTCCTGCTCACCCTTGGCTTCCTTTCGCCCAGCCCGGGCCAGCCTCACTCCTGCTTGCACGCCTGCCAGACTTGCCATGCCAAATATGCTGCTGTTTATTTTCTCTATTTTTGCATGAGTTCAGACCACAGCGTTTTCTTCAGCAGAAAAGAACGGACTTTTTCTTTTCTTTATTACGGTTTTAGATTCACAGAATTGTCGGGCAGACAGCGCATGGAGCCGACAGCCCACCCTGCCCCTACCCTGCCAGGGGTTCCCTCCATTGTTAACTTCTTATTTGTTACAATTAATGCACCAAGACGGATTCATTATTAGTGATGGGCATGGTTTAGCTTAAGGTTCACTCTTGGAGCCGTACAGTTCTCCGGATTTTGCCCAAAGCAAAGTGACAAGTATCCATCCTTTTGGTGCCAAACAGAATGGCTTTGCCTCCCTGAAATCCCATCCCCCCACACACACCTTTTAATCTCTATCTAGACACCACAGCTTAGTTTGTGGTTTGTTTGTCTTGTCTGTTATCTGTTTGCCTTTCTTCTCCATCCTTTCTACATTGGAAGCCCCATAATCGGGGAGATTCTTTTTGTTTTCTTCAGGTTTATTTTATTTATTTATTTGAAAGATAGAATGACAGAGATGGGACACACACACACACACACACACACAAGTCTTCCATCTACTGGTTCACTCCCCAAATGGCTGCAACAGCCAGGCTGGGCCAGGCCAAAGCAAGGAGCCAGGAGCCAGGAGCCGGGAGCCAGGAGCCTGGAACTCCACCAAAGCCCACCGGGTCCTGAGCTGTCTTCTGCTGCCTCCCAGGCACGCTAGCAGGGATCTAGATCAGAAGCAGAACAGCCAGGACCTGAACCGGCACTTCTGTGTGCGAGGTGCTGGTGTTGCAAGTGGCAGCTTGACCTGTGTGCCGCAATGCCACCCCTGACTTTTTAAACTCTGTTTTGTTCACTGTTGTATACCCAGCAGCTAGAGCACTGCTGTTTTAGTTTTCTGTTGCTATAACAAAACGCCCGAGACTAGGTCATTTGTGAAAAGTGAATATTTGTTTGGATCATGGTTCTGGAAGCCAAGAGCGTGGCATGGGGCCTTCTCAGCCTCTGGCCAGGGCCTTCCGGCTGTTTTATAACATGGCAGAGGGCAGCATGGGGCAGGAGGGAGCGAGCATACGTGCTCAGTCTCTCTCTTCTTCTTTTAAAAACATTTATTTGAGAGATACAGAGACAGACATACAGAGAGCTCTCACCTGCCCAGATGCCTGCAATAACCAGAGCTGGGCTGGGCTGGGCCGAAGCCGGGAGTCAGGCGTTCAGTCCAGGTCTCCCATGCGAGGAGCAGAAACCCAATGACTTGAGCCATCTCCACTGCCTCCCAGGGTCTGCGCTGGCAGGAAGCTGGAGTCAGGAGCCGGAGCCAGGAATCACAGCCAGCACTCGTATGTAGGATGTGAGCATCTTCGTAGTAGGCTTTTTCCCTTCTTATAAAGCCACTAATGCCACTCAGATGGCCCCTCCCTCATGACCGACCTCATCTAAAACTAACCACCTTCCCGAAGGCCCTACTCCAACCCTCATTAACGTGTGAATCTGGGGGACCCATTCACACAGCAGCTTCCCACCAGGTGCTGGGCCTCCAGTGGTATCTGCAGAATGAATGAAGGCATCCCTGGGTGCTTTAATAACTTCAGAGCACGGTGAAATGTTCACCTGGGTGCCCTCTTTGTTAGCAGTTGGAGGGATTGCTGTGCGAGGTCTTAGGATGGATGAGGCTATTTCTAGTCCCGGCCTATATGAAGATGGCCCCTGGTGCTGACCAAGGCCGAGGGCTTGGCCACGCTGAATCCGCTCTGGGCGGGTGCTGGTGGACTTCTGGGAAGTGTTGCTCAGAGTCTCATCCCCTAGACTAGTGTTTCTCAACCCCCTTTCATCATGATTGGGCCCCTACGTAGCCTTATAATTTTTCCTGAATACCCAGCCCCCATGAAATGCTGTGGCCACCGGTGGCACCCTGTCTGTGCATGTACAACCTGCCTCTGGGCTTTTCCGCATAGACGGAGTCAGACATGTTTTCTCCTAGGGTGATGCCACCTCCCCTTTGTACTCTCTCAGTATCTCAGTGGTGACGTGGAGAGAAGGCAGGAGGGGCATGCTGACGGGAATCCTGCGTGGGAGGGGTAGAAGAGATAACAGGGCACAGAGCCAGCGCCTGCACTGTCTGTCTGGGTTTGTTCCATTCTACCCCATCCATCTCAAATGTGAACTCTCACACCTGGGTTCAAAAATTCCACTGTGTGGACAGGCTGGGCCAACCAAACCTGCTGCGCGAATTCAGCAAGAGTTTCTCTTTCTTGGGACATGTGCCCAGCTGGATGTCCTGCCTATGGGGACACCTGTTCTCTTGTGGGGATGCCACTTAAGCAGGGACCCCTGGGGCTGGCCTTGTAGCACAGTGCATTAAGCTGCTGCTTGGGATACCTGCACCCATTTCAGAGTGCCTGTTGGAGCCCCAGCTACTCTGCTTCTAATCCAGCTCCCTGCTAATGCGCCTGGGAGGCAGCCGATGATGGCTCAAGTGTAGGAGTCCCTGCTAATCCTGGTGAGAGACCTGGATGGAGTTCTAGACTCCTGGCTTCAGCTTAGCCCAGCCTTGGCTATTACAGGCATCTGTGGAGTGAACTAGAGGGTGGAAGTCCTTCCTTCCCTCCCTCCCTCTTACTCTCTCTCTCTCGCTGTCACCTGCCTTTCAAATCGATAAATATATAGATTGATTTTTAAAAAATGATCCTGTGAAGGAAGGGGCCTGAGACTGAGTTGTCTGGAAATTGTGGCCGTGGAAAGAGCTCTCCAGCCAGGGGGAGGGGAGACCAAGAAGAGACACAAATCAACCCAATGCTGAGTGTTGGCGCAGGAAGCTGACTTCTTTGTAGGGAGTATTATAGGGGTCGAATTGGGTACCCCATAAGATGTTGAATTCCAGCACCCCACTACCATTGAGCATGACCTCATTTGGAAATAAGATCTTGGCAGATGACTACACTAAGATTAGGTCATGGCCGAGGGGAGGGTGGAGACCAAAATGACTGTGGCCCTTATGGAAGGGGAAATTGAGACACAGAGACAGACAAGTGGAGAGGCAAGAGGCTGGGGATGTCACCTACAGGGCGTGCTGGGGGCTCTCAGCAGCTCAGGGGGGCTGCAGACGGCTTCTCCCTCAGAGGGACTCAACCCCGTGTCACCCTGATCTTGGCCTTGGCCTTCCCTTCTCAACAATTGTGAGACAACACATCTGTGCTGTGCCAGTCACCCAGTCTGGGGCACTGGTGGCAGGGACCCAGGTGCTTGGGCCATCACCTGCTACCTCCCAGCCCCCAGTGAACACCAGAACCCAGAGAAGAGCTGGGGCTTGAGCCCAGGCACCCCACTATGGCAGGCGTCCAGCAGGTGCTTGGCAGGTGATGGCCTGAGTGCCTGCGTCCCTGCCAACCACGTGGGAGATCTGGATTGAGTTCCAGTTCTTAACTTTGCCTGGCCCAGGCTTGGTTATGGCAGGCATTTGAGGAGTGAACCAGAGGGTGGAAGAATGGAAGTCATTCTCCCCCTCTTTATCTCTCTCTTTCCCTCTTCCCCCTCTCTCTCTCAAATAATTATTCAAAAAATCCTGCAGGGAGAGGGGTGGCCCCAGGGGTATGGGGTGGAGGGGAATCCATCACGCCAACCACTCACAGTGCACCCCCTGGTTCCTCAGCAAGGGCAGGAACAGGGGTCACTGGCATCTCCATCACTCATTAGAGAACAGAGGCTCAAAGAGAGAGAGCCACTGGCTCAAGGTCACTGCACTGGCAAAGGTCACGGTCATGCTTCGCAAGTGTACCAGCCCCTCCCAAAGGATTGGTCACCCCTTGGGTGCCTCCCGACTGTTGGCCGGTCTCAAGCCTGAATTTCTCATAGTAAGAAATACACAAACTGAAGGCATGGGACAAAAATGCAAAAAATCCTATTAGAAGGGAAGGGTACTTTAAGAGCCAGGATCCCCCATAAAACGAAAGAGCTCTTGCCTGCTTTCCCCTGGGGATTGTTTTGTCTTGGGCTTTCAAGGGGCTGTGGTTTGCTGGTTGGTTGTCCGTGAATCCTTACAGGACAATTGTCTTATGTCAGCTGCTTTGCAGAAGGTACAGAGAAAACACCCCCTGATTTTTTCCCGCTGGAGGAGAGAATTGTTCCACGTGATCTGAAGCAGCTGGGTCTTCCTGCAGCTCACTGTGGTTCTCATGGTTTCTGCCACTTGGGATGGGCTCCCATGGCCATCCTTGCCTCCTCAACAGGACTTGCCTGCTGCCCCAGCCTCCCACACGCCTCTGACACGTGGTACCCGTGTATCACAGTGAGCACTCCTTATAGCCAGAGTGACGGTCGGAGTCAGGGAGAACTGGTCTACCCTGACTGGGAGCTACAAGACCCTGGGCCTCGGTTCTGTCATCTACCACCCGACAGACTTGTCCCTCTTGTTTCAAGGAAGGTGACTTGGGAGGAATGAGAGGGTGGGGGCAGGTCTGTGGCCCGGGAAGTCTGCTCCAGAGGTGTGGAGCCTGCAGGAGTGTGTCCTGCCCATGGGCGTGGGCAGGCAGCTGAGCACAGGGTTCCGTGGGCGTGAGACACCGTGGGCTCACTGCAGGGGGCATGGGAAGCTCTGGAAGCCTGCTCTGTGAACTCCGGGCAACTGGTGTCCGCTTCTTGCAGGGAAGCCAGAATGGAAACCAGAGAGTAGCAGCGTGGCTTCGCCCGCCTCGGGGAGGGCTCTTATCTCTCCTCCCCTCCCCCTTCCCATGCTTTCCAGGAATCTCAAGGAATCTGCAGACCACAACTGAAGAGCAGCCGAAAGCTCCCGGGTTCCGAGGTTCCTTGCGGAGGGAAAACTGTGCCTCTTAGCTCAGGAGCCCTAGGGAGCACCTGTCCTTGTGCTCACCTGTCTCCTAGTGCCTGAAATCTCACCACACAGCCATGCACCCTTTGGTGTGAACAGTGAATTCTGATAGCTCTCTCTCTCTTTCTCTCTCTTTTTTTTTTTTTTTTTTTTTTTACAGGCAGAGTTAGGCAGAGAGAAAGGTCTTCCTTTTGCCGTTGGTTCACCCCCTAAATGGCCACCACAGCTGGCGCGCTGCACTGATCCGAAGCCAGGAGCCAGGTGCTTCTTCCTGGTCTCCCGTGCAGGTGCAGGGCCCAAGGACCTGGGCCATCCTCCACTGCCTTCCCAGGCCACAGCACAGAGCTGGACTGGAAGAGGAGCAACTGGGACAGAATCTGGCGCCCCAACCAGGACTAGAACCTGGGGTGCCGACGCTGCAAGCGGAGGATTAGCCTAGTGAGCTGCGGCGCCAGCCTTGATAGCTCTCTTTAGGGCCCCAGAATAGGACCACAATGACCCACTCTGAGCCAGGTGCCACGCTAGACCTGGGGGTCTGGTGATGGATGGTGGTCTGGAGACCACCGAGCAGGAACGCCCCGTGATATGTCTGTGTCTTAGAGCCGGCTCTGGGACCCTGGAAGGCAGAGGGTTCCTCAATGAGGCCTGGCCTCTGGGAAGAAGGGGCATTGGATCTGAGTCCTGATGGGCTATCAGGAGTTAACCAGGGAAAGAAGGGGAAGGAGAAGGCATTTTAAGCAGGGGGACTGTGTTGTAGGAGCACTGAGAGATCAAGGGTCTTGTACGCCCAGAAGCTCCTCCAGTTGTGTCCAAGGTCAAAGCTTCCTGAATTCAAAGATTGATGGGTCTTTCTGGGTGTGTGTGGGGGAGTGGAGGTGAGGAAGGAGGAGCTTTGCCCTGGTGGTATGTCTGCACAAGTGTGGACGTCCACCAGCACACACTCACCCCCCTCCTCCGGGGGCTCTACATTTGTGGATTTAAGCAAACTCGGGCTGAAAATATTTGAAAAAGAAAATCACATAGGTCATGAACATGCACAGGTTGGTTTTTTTTCCCCCTTTTTTATTATCCCCTACACAATAAATCATAACAACTATTTGCACAGCATTTACAAGGTATTATAAGTGATCTAGAGACAATTTCAAGTATATGAGAGGAGGTGTGTGAGTTCATGCAAATACTACACTATTTTATGTACGGGACTCGGGCATCCTTGGATTAGATATCCAAGGAGTGGCGAGTCCTGGAACCAGTCTCCTGCAGATGCTAACCCTTCTTCCCAGCCCTCTGGTAGCCTCACGAAACTTCCCACTTTCTAAGTCAGAAGCACTCAGGGGCGAATTGGAACGTTGTAAGCGGGTCTCCCATCTGGTTCACGGGGTCCTTTTCCACAGCCCCTCCCTGCACCGGTAGAAGCAATGGCTCTGCTCTCATAAAGCCCCTCCCAGATCTGGCTACCTGACCCATCAGTGACCCCGCACAGATTGGGGAGGGCCATCGAGATTGAGATTCGGCGTGCACGGATCCTGCTGCAGACTTCTCGGTGTGTGAAGGAAATCTCAGGTTCAGATGGCGCGGAGTCAAGGGGAATTCATTTCCGGGGACAATGGCTGCCCATTGGGACTTCAATGTTTGTCTTGCCAAGGCTGAACTGAACGCGGCGCATTCAGTAATAAAGTGTTATTTGTGAAATGACATTTTCCTGATGGACTAGGAGGCGTCCCTTGGCACAGGCAACCGAATTGCCCCTCTCGAATCGCCAGGCAAGTTTCCCCTCTTGGATAGGTTTCAGTCGGTTATGTTTATTGCCCCTGGGTTTGACTTCACATCAGACAAGTCCCATAATGCACCGGCCATGTCGGAAAGGGTAGGAATGCGGGTCAATGAGGCCACTGCTTTGGACCTTATCCTATCTGTCTCTTTTGACAGGTACAGGTAATCAAGGCGTAGAAATGAGGTCGCCCCATATTACCCAGTGCCAACTTTTTTAAACAACTTAATAGCTCATTCTGATTATTTATCGTCAGAAGGGTTGCGCTGATTACCACGAGCACTGGAGGCAGGTTCATCGAGTTTAAATCCTGATTCTGCCACCTCCCAGCTATTTCATCTTGGAGTCACGCCTTTAACCTTGGTTGTCTTATCTGAAAAATGGAATCATAAAATTCCCTCGGGTTTTGAGTGGACTAAATGAGTTCACGCTTAGGAAGCACTTTGTACGGTGCCCAGTAGACGTTAGCCATTGTCATGATCGATTGTGGATTGTGTGCACCGAGTAGGGACTGCTGGATAATGATAAAGCTTAACTCATTGCAGGTTGTGTTTTCTAAGCTTGTGGTCTGGGCACAGGGAGTTGTTACTGGAGGTTCTTGCTCCAGGGTGTGCTGCCATTTAGGCTAGCCTGGAAATGATTTGGTAAGGGAGGAAAAAAACCTCTCACTAATTAGAGGGCACTTTCTTTGCAGTAAGTGTTTCGGGGAAAATTTTTAAATTGTTTTCAGATACGAGGAATCACCTGCAAGTAGTAAAAAGCCCATGCTTGTGTCTACACCCGTGGGGCCACAGCCACGATCAAGTTCATGCAGGGCTTGGCCCAAGACCTCATTCTCCTTTGTGACTCTCAACTCCCATGAATGAACTTATCCTATCCTGAGCTTCCTATCCATGGACTCAGATCAGTGGTGTGCCGGTGAGTGTTCACCAACCAGCACGCCAAAACTGAAACAAAAGAAGAAACAAAAAAAGAGCCCCCACGTTCCACCTTCGTCGATGTCTGGCAGCCGCCACCTCTAATCTGAAGCTGGTTATCGAACACAGAATGTTCTAGAGCATTGCCACCAGGTGCAGTGGATGTCAGCAGCCTCAAGCAGCCGGGGAAATTAACAATGTGGGAGACTAATTGGAAACTACCGAGTAGTAAACATTTACTTCCTTTTGTTCTACATGTAATTGATTTGGTTGTAAGCTTATGTAATTTGTAGCTGTAGTTCTAAACTCACAGCAATCGGTCCTCGCTCTGGGTCCTGGTGTTTGGTGCGGGCTTCCTTCACTCAGTGGACTGCCTCTGGGAGACCTCCGTCATCCTGTGCAGCAGCGGTTGGTCCTTTTGCATCGTCACTACTATGTAGTATTTCATGGCATGGCTGCACCTCAACTGATTCGCCCTCTTGTGGACCATTCCTGTCTGTGGCTACTCATTAGCTTTCATCATAAAGCGGCAATGATCACCCATGGACACGTGTGTTTTAGTGGATAAACACATTCACTTTTCTTGGATTCAAACCCAGGACTGGATTTGCCAGGGGTTAGGTAGGCATATGTTTATCTTCGGTAGACAGTGTCAGATGCCTCTACCAGGTAGTCGAACCAGTTCCCCCTTCCACCTGCCATCTTTGAGTGCTCCATGCCTCCCTTCCTTACTGCCACTTGGTGTTGTCAGTCTTCAAAAATTAAGTCATTCTGGTAGATGTGTAATGATGACCACAGAATGATTTTAATTTGCATTTCTCTGATAAGTAAGGGGAAATTATTAGTGGGGTTGTGGAGGTTTCTGGGGTTATTGGTGATCTTATTCAGCATTGCTGGAGGCTGCTTTCTCAGTGTAGATCTCCTCCAAGGAACGTGAGCGTTGGATGCTTGTTAACATCTCGTCTCTCACCAGGGGGGCTACTTACTTGTGACCGGGAGCAGTGATCTTTAAAACCAGCCGAGGGGCCGGCGCTGTGGTGGAGCAGGTAAAGCCACCGCCTACAGTGCCAGTATCCCATAGGGGTGCCTGTTCTATTTCTGGCTGCTCCACTTCCGATCCAGCTCTCTGCTATGGCCTGGGAAAGCAGTGGAAGATGGCCCAAGTCTTTGGGCCCCTGCATCCACGTGGGGGACCCGGAGGAAGCTGCTGGCTCCTGGCTTCAGATAGGTGCAGCTTCAGCCATTGTGGCCAACTGGGGAGTGAACCAGCAGATGGAAGACGGCTCTCTCCTCTCTCTCTCTCTCTCTCTCTCTCTCTCTCTGCCTTTCCTTCTCTCTCTATGTAACTCTTTCAAATAAATAAATAAATCTTAAAAAAAAAAAAAATGAAACAAGCCAAGGGTGGCTCCTGCTGCCCCAGAAGCCCCTAGGGATTTAGAACCAGAAGCCTGGAGGTTCAGGTTCCACTTCTCTCCTTTGTTAGCCCTGGGACCTTGGGAAGTAACAGAACCTCCAGCTCTCTGGGTTGCTCAGGGTCAATGGAGTAAGAGCTGTTGAGGGTCTCCAAAGAGGCAGGACTCCGGAAAACAGTGAGAGATGCCAGTCTGAACACGATCTTCCTGGGGATGCGGGAGCAGGCTCTTGGCACTTTTCCAGGCATCTAGCAAGCCTCTGGACATCCTTCGCTGACTGCTCTGCTGTCCTGCTTCTGAGCTCTGGCTATGGAAAATGCCAGGGCAGGGGGAAAGCTGCCTGCTTGTCCTCTTCCAAACTCATCTTGACATCTAATTGCCGTTGCAGTATCGCGAGGTAGGCTCTGCAGGAGATGGTTGCGGCCAGAGGGCTCTTCACTCACGAAGGGATTAATGCCAGGCCAGAGGCAGGGGTTTCTTGTAAAAGCACAGGTTTGGTCCCTTTTTGTCTCTCGCACTCTCTGCCATTTTGTCATGGGGTAATCCAGCACAAAAGCCCTAATGAGACTTCCCCGGCTCCGGAGCAATGAGCCAATACGTTTTAAATATTTATAAATTTATAAATTACCCAGTCTTTATAAATTACCCAGTCTCTGGAATGAGGGTACTTCCAGAAGTTTGTGGACAAACAGAACTCAAAGATAAGTTTAGGGGCTGGGGTTGTGGCTCGGTGGGTGGAACGTACCACGTGTGATGACAGCATTCCCTAGGATTCCCAGATCGAATCCCGGCTGCTCTGCTTCTGATCCAGCACCCTGCTGATGCACCTGGGAAAGTAGTGGACGATGGCCCAAGTACTTGAGCCCCTGCACCCACATGGGAGACCCGGATGGAGTTCTAGGCTCCTGATGTTGGCTTGGCCCGGTCCATTTGGAAAGTGAACCAGCCTATGGAAGCTCTCTCTCTCTCTCTGTCTCTCTGTCTCTCTCTCTCTCTCTCTCTCTCTCTCCCTCCCCCCAGCTTCTCTTTCTGTAACTCTGCCTTTCGAATAAAATAAATCTTTAAACAAAAGAAATTTATTTGGGTGCCAAGACATTTTCAAATCCATAGTCCGTATTTTCCATTAACTTTTTGAATATCCCTCATATTCTGTTATAGCTGCACAGAGCAAGCTAAGACACAGGCAGACTTTGGTGCGCTACCTGGAGGCCTCAAGCCTGTAGCCGCATCCATTCAAGGGACAAGCAATGCACTGTGATGTTTTGCAACAGGAAGCCATGCCCCAAGGAATCCATGGAGAATAGAAGAACATGGTCTGAGATGTCCAAACACATTGCCTCCTACAGAAAGACAAACTCTTTTTTTATTTAAAAAAATAAAACCTTATTTATTTATTTATTTAAAAAACAGGGGCCCAAGGACTTGGGCCATCTTCCACTGCTTTCCCAGGCCATAGCAGAGAGCTGGATCAGAAGTGGGGCAGCTGGGACTTGAACCAGCGCCCATATGGGATGCTGGCCCTGCAGGTGATGGTTTAATCCACTGTGCCACAGCATCGACCCTCAGTAACAATGGAAAAGTTGGAAATTTTTTAACTAAAAACCCTGAATGTGAATCGAAAGACATGTTGAAATCCACACAAACATAAAACAGAAGAATAAAAGATGCATCCTCCCGCCTGCCCATGTTAATGTCCGTGCTCACATTTTTGCCACTCAGCATTGTAATTTACAAATGGGAAACTGGAGGCAAAGAGGAGACAAGTCACTGGTGTGAGGTCCAGTCCTGACAGGTGGTGGAACGAAGGCAAGAATGCAGACACGTCTGGTCCTACAGGGAATCAGAATCTCGGCGCCTCTGCAGGCCTTTCTCTTGCGGGGTTCGGCAGGTCACGCGAGTACCTCTGACTGCTCCCGTGCCCCTGGGTGGGAGGAGGTCAAACGTGCAGTCCAGGCTGGAGGGGCACTTGACAGAGCAACAGTGAAGATTCCTCGTCTTCCGCTGGGACTTCTCCAACGTTCCTTCATGTTAGGAATCGCTGTTGCTTTCTAGTTCCTTCCAGTGGTTTTCTCTGGCTTTAAGAAGGAAGGAAGAAGCCCCTTGGAGGTCCCGAGCTCTAGCAATGTCACCTCAGTGACTTCCACGGGCCACCAGGCAGTGAGGCAGCGGGACGTGGAATATGGAGGAGGAGCCATTCCTCTCCTGCTGGCCTGAGTTCTTCAATGTGTTAGAAGTGGAGGAGGCTTTGGTAACGCTGGCTTCCATCTAAAACACGGGCCTTCTAGAAAGAGTCCTGTTCTCTTCAACAGGCAGCAAAAACAGCCCCAGACAGCCAGCCCTTCCAGGGAAGTGGCCAGGGTCTGCCATCGAACCCTCTGGCCTCCAGCTCCTCCCATTCCTGCCGCTCTGTTTGAGCAAGTGTTTCTCAGTTGTGACCACCAATACTGCTCCATTGTCAAGGGCACAGAGGGGTTGAATTTGCTTTCAGCACAGATCCTTTGGACAGCCCATTGGCCTCGGGAAACCGGTATCATCCAGTCTCCATCACCTTCTACCAAAGAAGTGGAGATTCTCCAGTTCTCTTGTTTACCTACCTCTTAATCCTCTGCCATGTGGGGTTGACTTTGGCACTACCAGAGCCTGTTCCTGCCAATATCAAAATGTCAATAGACAGAGTGTTTCTCTCCATCCTCCTCTGCTGTGAATCCCTCTAACAGGTGAAGGCTTTGGCCACTCCCTCCCTCTTGGAAAGTTCCATTCCTTAGCCTTCCTGCTCTGCAAATACACCTCCTCCTCCTGGCAAAGTTTGGGTGTGTCCTTCTCACCCTGCTTTGTGAGCTGCTCTGTTCTCTGTCCATTCTTGAAATCGGATGTTTTCAAACCACCCCCTGCCCCCTCCACTGGAACTTTTTACTTGTACAAAAAAAAATTTTAGGTACATTCGAGTCCACACACATACACAAAAGCCAGAAAACCACAGCTTCTATGTTCAAAGAGTGAGTGGCAGGTGGGTCTCAGGCTGGTATTCCCGCCTCCTCTGTCTCTTCCCTGGCAGTCCCTGAAGCACCACTCCAGAGTCCCGGGACTCTGAGAAGCAGTTTTCAAGACTCAGAAACTTCATGGAAAATAGAATTAAATGATGTTTACTTCGGGGCAAACAATTTTGAAATCCAGGCACACAAGGGGTCTTCAAAAGTTTCAGGGAAAATGTGTATTATCAGAAATCTGTGTGGATTTCAGAATTTTTTGCATCAAAATAAACATTTATTTTTATTTTTAAAAAAATATTTTATTGGGGCCAGCACTGTGGTGCACAACCCACCATTGGGCCGCCACCCGCCATGCCAGCATTCCATATGGACACCTATTCGAATCCTGGCTGTTCTGCTTCTGATGCAGCTCCCTGCTAATGCGCCTGGGAAGGCAATGAAATATGGCCTAAGTGCTTGGGCCCCTTTACCCAGCGGGAGACCCGGATGAGGCTCCAAGCTCCTGGCTTCAGCCTGGCCCATCCCTGACCATGTGGACATTTGGAGAGTGAACCAGCAGATGGAAGATCTCTCTCTCTCTCTCTCTCTCTCTCTGTCTCTCTGCCACAATACTAGCCCTAAATTTTTTTTTAAAGCAGATTTATTTCTTTATTTGAAAGTCAAAGTTACACTCCCCGGATGGTCACAACCACCAGCACTGGGCCAGACAAAGCCAATAGCCAGGAGCTTTATCTGGGTCTCCCACCATGGGTAACAGGGATCAAAGCACTTGGGCCATCTTCCCTGATTTCCCAGGCCATAAGCAGGGAGCTGGATCAGAAGTGGGGAGCTGGGACATGAACCAGTGCTAATAAGGGATGCTGGCATTGCAGGTAGTGGTTTCACCTGCTACACCACAATACTACATCCCCTCCTGCCCCCAAATTTCTTTTCATTTGATTTTTCTGAGTGTCTTGAATGCCCTCCTGTGTTGAGGTTCTAAGGGCTTCTCTTGCCTCACTCCGCTCACTTGTCTTGGGTGGAGCCCACACTTCCTCGCAGCAATGGTTACCAGCCCTTTCCAAGTCTGGTGCACAGAGATGACCCTCATTGCCTTTCCTTTTCCCTGTGCTTCTTTCCAGCAACTGAGAAATGAGACTCAGGAGACAGCTGGAGGGCAAAACACTCAGCTTTATCACCAACAAGGCTGATTAGGGAATAAGGCTTTAAAATTGTAGCAAAATCGTGGGCATGGGTTTAGCCGAGCGATTAAGACACCCATGTCCCACATCAAGAAACTGGGTTCTATGCCCAGCTCTGGCTCCTGGCTCCAGCTTCCTGCTAATGCAGACCTTGGAAGGCAGTGATGATGGCTCAAGTGATTGAGTTCCTGCCACTCACATGGGAGACTTGTATTGAGTACCTAGTTCTCAGCTTTGGCCTTGGCCCAGCTATGGTCACTGTGGGCATTTGAGAAGTGAACCAACAGATGGGAGATCTGTGTGTGTGTGTGTGTGTGTGTGTGCCTCTCAAAAAAAATATTTGGCCAAATGGGTTTGCTAATCTTCCTAGCATTAACTTAACCTTTGGTCCTAAAATGGACTGGAGATTTGAATACATTTCTGCAAGCAACCTAGAGTGCACGTACCCACCAGCGGACTTACTCCACAAGAGGAGAGGTGAAGTTCTTCCCGAGTCACTCGCTGGAAAGCCACTCCTCTTCCCACCGAGAAGAGGCAGGAAGGGGTGGATGCAAAGGCCAGGAACTCTGACCTCCTCCAACAGGGTGGCTCCTCTCCCTGGGGGCGTTTGGCAGTCTGTGGTGTGCTGAGTCACTTGGTGGATGGCAGCCATGCTACGGGCATCCTCAGAACAGGAATAGTTCTATCTCTTACAGAACGCTCTCTAATCCCGCATGACCTGGGAATAACACAGTGGACAGTCAGTGGAGGTGGGTGACGGCTATAATTACCTGCCCCTAGAACACAACTCGGTTTTTATGCAATGAAGTATTTTTTTCCCAGTCTTAATATACGCTCTACACTGAGTTTTCTAGAAAATTCCATACTACACAAGTAGAGTGTATTAATAGATCAAGACTTACCTGAGGTTGTTCAATGTTGCCTCCTGTCTTTCTCAGAGAGCTGTCCCCGACGTCCACTCTGGGGGTCTTCAGGGCATTTCTCACACTGTGCCAGCTGCTTCTGCCATCAGGCCTTATGTTCTGCGGGAATAAGGACCACCCACTAGGGCCCAAGTCTAGGCACTGGTCACTTCTCTTGATATTCTGGCCAGGGATTTGAGTGTGTATCTTCACATCAAAATCAATTGCATTGATTTGCAAAGCAGTCATCTCTGGCTCATTGGGAACCAACCAGGACAAATGGTGGCGTCTTCCCATCAGAGTCGGTCTCAGCCAAGTTCAGGGGCGAGGAAGACCTCACGGAGAAAGAAATTCTTCGTCCTCAGATTATCTTGGGAGGTTGCGCCTTTTCCCTCTTCAGTGTCTCTGCAGAAAATCGATCATTGCATTGTGCATCGAGGCAGAGCAGGTCGTTTTGAGAGCACTCTTCAGAGCAAGCAAAGCTTTGTCAAAGCTGATATCTGAACAGATTAGTTTTAGAATTTAGGACTTCATCTGGCCACAAAACTCAAGGATGAAAACGATGTGGCTGCTATCTGGGTATTGAGGGGAATCAAAGGCCTTCTTGGTTGTTTTTCTTCTCTCATTACCTTATCAAGTGAATAAAACTTGAGAGTAATAAAAGGAGGCTCATGGAGCAATGCTGTTTTGGTTTACGGCTCTAATCCCTTAATCATCACCAGCTGTACTGTTGTTCCTGCCTTCCCTTTGACTTTATGCTGGGTGACCGGGTGCATTGATTGGTTCAGCAGCGCTGGACGGAGCCAGAGAGGTCATCCTTACCTGGAAGTGGGACCCGAAGGGTGAAAGGTCATGGTGGTGAGCCTGCACACCTGGCCCCCTCGTTGGGGGCTCCGGAGAGGTCCCCTCTCTGCACATCACTGTCCTTGACGGTAAAATAGAGGCGAGAGCGACCACTTTGCAGAGTTTTGGAACAATGGAATGCGTGACGGAGGAATGACCTCTGAAATCCAAGACGTGCTCCGTGGAGGCCAGCGCCACTCCCCTCCACGGGGACACACCGGCCACTCTGCTTTCATCTCTCTGTTCCTTAAGCCTTATCATCGACCGCAAGCAGACAAATAGTGTCTCCCTTTAATTAGATCACTTCTATAGAATTTGGGTCTTCCTCAGGGGGTCGCTAAAGTGGCGACTGTTTGTTTACCCCAGCAGGACCTGGGACATCTGGGTGCTTAATACCACCCTGGGTTCAGCACAAAGAGGAGCACCATCGGGGTGTGGTTTTCTTCACTCAAACTTCCAGCGACTTTGTCATTGTGGAATTCAGCTTTGCCTTTTACAAAAGATCCTGGTTCTGTTGACACAGAGACTCTGCCTCCACAGTTTGCCCAGCCTCAAAGCACTCTGTTAGCATTTCTGGTTGGCTGGGATTTATTAATGAAGGACTCCACCCCCACCCCACCCAGGCCAGGATGACAACTCTCTCATAGTCAGCAACACCAGACCAGGGACCACGTCTGTCTCCTAGGACAGGGCCTCTCATCTGGTAGGTGCTCAAAATGTTAACTGTTGAATGAATGAATGAATGTAGGGATCTCACCCATTCATGGAATTGTTGTATTGCAGTTGACTTGCTGTTTACGGGTTTATGATAGGTGGTATTTTTATATCTTCTGTAGCCCAGAGACTTTTCTGTGTGTTCATCAGGTAATAACTATGAAACAACTGTACCTTGGTGGTGGCTTGCCTAAGAACCCAGTTCACTTCTGCTTAGGGGAATTTCACAGCTCACCCTTGATGAGACGGTGGACAGTCAGAAAAACTTGTGCCATGAGAAAAGGCCAGTTAAAGCGCCAACAGAAAGAATTGAATGTCCTGCAGTAATTCCGCAACCTGGAGGCGAAGCTCCAGTCTCTTCCCTCCCGAAGCCAGTGTTTATTTCTCTAACCTTGTCGATGCGCTTGTAATGGGTTTTACTGTCGCTGATGTTGAAATTCCTCGTGAAATACTAGCTGCTCGGATAACTGTTGGCAGCACTTACTTTAGTAAATGAGAAAATCTGAGAAATGTCTCTTTTGGTGTTAATTTTTACCGGATTTATTCCTTGGGAAGGCACTGGGTGGAATTGCAATAGTTGGAGGATCAAATATATAGTGGCAGGAATAATCCTATCCTTATTCTCACCTTTAAATCACTGTAGCTGTGATCAGTTGAATGCTATAGGGAAGTCTCAGTTGACTGGATGTAACCTTTCCAGGTAATTTGACAAAACACAGCACAGCACAACACGAGAGCAGCGTAGTCAGCTTCCCCGGGCATCTGTGCCTGCCCCGTGCCCAGTGCACACGGGCTCTGCATTTACATCTCACAGTGATCTCATGGGTGCAGGGGCTCGAGCGTGTAAGCCACCTTCTGCTGCTTTCCCAGGAGCATCAGCAGAGAGCTGGATCTGAAGTGGAGCAGCAGGGACTTGAACCAGTGCTCTGGTACCGAATGCTGGCATCACAGGCAGAGGCTTACCCTGCTGTGCCACCATTGAGATTTCTTATGATTACTGGTGTATCTGGGCTTGCTTTCACTTAGCTTATTTTTATTTTATTTTTTTTTTCTATTTACTGCACTTTTTCTTTGCTTTTCCACCCATTCTTTTTCTTCTTCCTCACTTGGAAGTTAAACATTTGATTTCTACTCATTGAGTGGTTATTTATTAACATGCATGAATAAAGGTTTAGAGTAACCAGTGTCCCTATAATTTTCTCAGACAATACATGGAACTTGGAATACTTTCACTCCTAAACTCTCTCCCATATTTTAGTTCCACCTTTTATAAGACCTCCCAATGGGTCCTCATTATGATTTTTGTTATGCTTTTATGTCTTGTTTTGTTTTTTTAAGATTTATTTATTTATTTGAAAGAGTTACACAGAGAGAGGAGAGGGAGAGAGAGAGAAGGAAAGAGAGAGGTCTTCCATCTGCTGTTTTACTCCCCAATTGGCCGCAATGGCTGGAGCTGCGCAGATCTGAAGCCAGGAGCCAGGAGCTTCTTCCAGGTCTCCCACGTGGGTGCAGGGGCCCAAGCGTTTGGGCCGTCTTCTACTGCTTTCCCTAGGCCATAGCAGAGAGCTGGATCGGAAGTGGAGCGGCCAGGTCTTGAACCAGTGCCCATATAGGATGCGGGCACTGCAGGCCAGGGTGTTAACCTGCTGCTCCACAGCGCCGGCCCCGCTTTCATGTTTAATAGTATTTAGATTTACCAGCTTTGTCACAGGTTTGGTTTCTTTCTTGCTGAGATGGTCATCTTCAGTATTTTTTTAAGACTTATTTTGTTTATTTGAAAGGCAGAGTGACAGAGAGGAAGAGACAGAGGGAAGGAGTTCTTCCATCCACCAATTCACTCCCCAAATGGCTGCAGGGACCGGAGCTGGGCTGGGCCGCGCTGAGGAAGCCAGGAGCCTAGAACTCCGTCTAGAACTCCACCTTCCACTGCTTTCCAGGCTCATTAGCAGGAAGCTGGATCAGAAGTGGAGCAGCCGGGTATCAAACCTGTGCTCTGATATGGGATGTGGTGTCGGGGGTGGTGACTTAGCTCTGTGCCCTACAACACGGGCCCCTCCAGTGTTCCTGTTAAAGAGGAAGTACTGTTCTTTCCACTGGGATCTCACTCACAGAGATCTTTTTGCCAGAGTGTCTTGGCTTTCCATGCCTGAAATACTCTCATGGGCTTTTCAGCCAGATCCGAGTGCCTTTAGGGCTGATTCTGAGGCCAGAGTGCTATTTAGGACATCCGCCATTCTATGAGTCTGCTGAGTATCTCACTTCCCATGTTGGATCACTCTCCCCTTTATTTATTCTATCGGTTAGTGTTAGCAGATACTAGACTTGTTTATGTGCTTCCTTTGACTCTTAGTCCTTTCATTATGATCAATTGTGAACTGAAATTGATCACTTGGACTAGTGAGATGGCATTGGTACATGCCACCTTGATGGGATTGAATTGGAATCCCCTGGTATGTTTCCAACTCTACCAATTGGGGCAAGTCAGCCCGAGCATGCCCCAAATTATACATCTCTTCCCTCTCTTATTCCCACTCTTATGTTTAACAGGGATCACATTTCAGTTAATTTTCAACACTTAAGAATAACTGTGTGATAATTGCAGAATTAAACCAGTCATATTAAGTAGAACAGACAAAAAAAAATACTATGAGGGATAATGTATTAAGTTGTCCATTAGCAGTCAGGGCTATGCTGATCAAGTCACCATTTCTCATAGTGTCCATTTCACTTCAGGAGGTTTCCTTTTTGGTGTTCAGTCAGTTGTCACCGATCAGGGAGAACATATGGTATTTGTCCCTTTGGGACTGGCTTACTTCACTCAGCATGATGTGTTCCAGATTCCTCCTTCAAAGAGGGAGGTGCCTTTCTCTGAAGGGAGGAGAGAACCTCCACTTTGACTATGACCGTGTCCAAACAAGATAAGAGTCGGAGAACTCAAGGGGCTTCCATAGCCTTGGAAACTCATGACTGGTGCATAGGGAGATTACTGATGCCATAAACAGGAGTGTCAATTTGTAAAGTCAACAACAGGAGTCACTGTGCACTTACTCCTCATGTAGGATCTCTGTCCTTAATGTGCTGTACATTGAGGCTTAATGCTATAACGAGTACTCAAACAGTATATTTCACTTTGTGTTTCTATGGGGGTGCAAACGATTGAAATCTTTACTTAATGTACACTAAACTGATCTTCTGTAAAAAAAAAAAAAAAAAAGAAATTATCAATTCCCAACTTGACTCTCACTGGGATTAAACATGACAATAGGTCTGATCTGATTTCATCATCATTTTAAAAAAATCATCTATTATTTTTCACTTTATGTTTCTGTGTAGGAGCAAACTGTTGAAATCCTTACTTAAGGTATACTAAGCTGATCTTCTGTATATTAAGATAATTGAAAATGAATCTTGATGTGAATGGAAGGGGAGAGGGAGTGGGAAAGGGGAGGGTTGTGGGTGGGAGGGACGGTATGGGGGGGGAAGCCATTGTAACCCATGAGTCGTACTTTGGAAATTTATATTCATTAAATAAAAGATAAAAAAAAAAGAAAAAAAGAAATAAAATTTCATATACAGCTCTCAAAAAAATAAAAAATAAATAAAAAAAAGTCAAAAAAAAGAGGAAGTACTAGCGGTAACATTTCTTAGACTTTTATGGCTAACATGTCTTTTGTACACCCTCTGCATGATGATTTGACCTGGTCTCCTAATCATACCTCCTTCCTGTTGTCTCCATGCCGCCTCCGGACTCCTGTCAAAGGCATGTTGACTCTCTGTTCTGTGTAATTAACCTCTCATTTCCTTCCATACTTCCCACCTCTATCTCTGAGTTGCTTTCTGCAGGCTGTCCTCAAT
Organism: Oryctolagus cuniculus; assembly: GCF_964237555.1. Lineage (NCBI taxonomy): Eukaryota > Metazoa > Chordata > Mammalia > Lagomorpha > Leporidae > Oryctolagus > Oryctolagus cuniculus. The sequence goes on from NC_091433.1 coordinate 20,613,140, forward strand.
CTATCATCTGGTTGACGAGTTCTCTCTTTAGATGAGTGCATCGTTCTGTATAATGTGTCCATTGAATTTTTAATTTTCAAGACTCTTATTTCTAGAAGTTCGATTGCATTTCATTAAAAGATTTCATGATTCCCACTTAGTGTTGCATTCTTTGGTTTTCTTCCTTACTTTCATGCATTTATCATATTGCATGTTTGAATTATACAGAGTTACTTCAAAAACTTTATGGGAAAATGAAATTAAAAGGTAAGTGTATTTTGGTGCAAACGTTTTTTTGAAATCAATATATGGATTTTTCATAACATGATTTTCCATGAACTGTTTGAAGAGCTTTCATATAGATCAACTTCAAATTTTATTGCACCAAAAATAAACTTACCTGTTACATTTTTATTGGCAAATTTTATTTTTTTAAAAGGCAAAGAAGACAGAGAGACAAAGAGAAGGACACAGAGAATTTGTGTCTGCTGGTTTATGCCCCAAATGCCCACAAAAGCTGGAGCTTGGCCTGGCTGAAGCTGAGAGTTCAGACTGGGTCTCCCATGGGGCTAGCATGGACCCAACTCCTTGGACCATCTCCTGATGCCTCCCAGGCTACCCGTCAGCAGGAACTTGGAAGCGGGAGTGGTGCCATAGCCAGGCACTCTGATATGCGGTTCCAGTGTCCCAAGCACCTTAACCACCATACCAAATGCCTGTTCTTACGTTTCTCTTTTAATTCCATGTTCCGTGAACCTTTTGAAGTTTCCCCATGTGCTTTTTTTTTAACATTTCTTTTTTTATTTTTTTAACCTTTATTTAATGAATATAAATTTCCAAAGTACAGCTTATGGATTACAATAGCTTTTACCCCCCATAACTTCCCTCCCACCCACAACCCTCCCCTCTCCCGCTCCCTCTCCCCTTCCATTCACATCAAGATTCATTTTCAATTATCTTTATATACACATGTGCTTTTAATGTTTCCTGGAGGTTGCTTTATGTCTGTAGTTCTCGATTCTAAACTTTGTTGCTTGACACTGTTTACAGATTTTCTCTTACAGGTTATTTACTTCGTGAGCTCAGTAATTTTTGTTGTTGTGAGCTTATCTTTGGTGAGGGTAGTCTTCTGTGATATGTGTGTGTACTTTATCAGACCCCATGGATCCCAGATTGGTTTGATGTTAGTTTCTCAAGAGGTTCTTGACCTTGATCGACTTGACCTTGATCGGTGTTGCAGATGGAGGCCAGGTACCTGGGCCAGATACTGGCTGATGTTCTGCATTTTACAGAGTGGCTCTGCAACACTCCCTGGCCCTGACAGATGAAGAGCCCCTCATTGCAGCCATGGCCAATGAGAGGACCTCTTTGTTGCTAATTTTGTGACTCCTGGCTGTGTGCTGGGGGCAGACGGGGCTCCGGTCCAGCTCCCCACCTCCCAGGGACCGAGGTGATGGGTATTTATTTGGTGAAGCATCCGTCCCTGCAGAGTTTACCTGCTTGCAGTACCCACACGGTATTTCAGCTCCTCCTCCCTGCTGTGGGACTGGGGGTTTCCTTACCTAGTTTGCAAGCTTGGCTGTGAACTTAAGAGGGGAGGAGTTAGAATTTATTCGGTGTTTCTATGTGATGGGAGTACAGAGGCACAGTTAATTAGAAACTCAGTAATAGACGATTCCATTTTTGTTCATAGGACGTTGCTTGCCTTTTTCAAGCCTTGATATCCTTGAATGTCTTTGGGAATAACATGGGAGCTATGTAACAGGTCCAGTGTGAAGATTAAAGAAAGGAGACAGGAGTGTTACCTAGGCAGCCGCTAGGGCTTGCCTCTCCCCTTCGGAGTAGATAAAAATGTCCACAGCGCATTCCTCCTGCAGGGGCTGGGGAAGCGCTGGTGCCTACAGCCTTCTGCTTGTTCTGCTCACCTCTGCTGCTGAGCTTCCGGATGTGGCGAATTTGGACCGTATCAGAATTGCCTTTTGGGGCTGGCACTGTGGCATAGTGGGTAAAGCTGCTGCCTGCAGTGCCTGCATCCTATGTGGGCGCTGGTTCGAGACCCAGCTGCTCCACTTCCGATCCAGCTCTCTGCTATGGCCTGGGTAAGCAGTAGAAGATGGCCCAGGTGCTTGGGCCACTGCACCCACATGGGAGACCCAGAAGAAGCTCCTGGCTCCTGGTTTTGTATCGGTGCATCCCTGGCCATTGCAGCCATCTGGGGGGTGAACCAGCGGATTGAAGAACCCTCTCTCTCTCTCACTGTCTCTCTCTCTCTCTCTCTGCCTCTGCCTCTCTGTAATTCTGCCTTTCAAATAAAAAAATAAATATTTCAAAAAAAAAAGAATTGCCTTTTTTATTTTTTTTAAGATTTATTTATGTGAAAGAGTGACAGAAAGAGGGAGTGAAAGAGATATTCCACCTGCTGCTCCACTCCCCAAATGCCCATGACAGCTCAGTGTCCCACATGGGCAGCTGGGACCTAAGGACTTGAGCCACCATCTGCTGCTTCCAGGTGCAGTAGCAAGGGGATGCTTGGAAGCAGAGTAGCCAGGACTCGAACCAGCACTCAAATATCGGTTGCAGACATCACAAGTGGTTGTTTACCTGCTATGCCACAATGCCAGCCTCTTCATATATATGTTAAAGGTCTATTTATTTCTTTGAAAGTCAGTTAGAGAGAGAGGGAGAGACAGAGAGAGAAAGATCTTCTATCTGCTGGTTCACTCCCCAGATGGCTGCAATGGCCAGTGCTGGGCAAGGCTGAAACCAGGAGCTGGGAGTTTCATCCAGGCCCCCCACATGGGTGGCAGGGGCCCAAATACTAGGGTCATCTTTCACCGCTTTTCCCAGGCCATTAACAGTAGAGCAGCCAGGACAGGGACCAGTGCTCAAATGGGATGCCAGTGTCACAGGCAGTACCTTGACCCGCTGTGCCACAATACCATCCTCTCTATGTCTTTTTTAAAAAGTTATAATCGGGGCTGGCACTGTGGCATAGTGGGCTAAGCCTCCGCCTGTGATGCCAGAATCCCATATGGATGCCGATTCAGGAACCGGCTGCTCCACTTCCAATCCCTGCTAATGGCCTGGGTAACCAGTGAAAGATGGCTCAACTGCCTGGGCCCCTGCGCCTGTGTGGGAGACTGGAAGAAGCTCCTGGTTCCTGGCTCCTGGCTTTGGATTGGCACAGCTCCGGCCTTTGCAGCCATTTGAGGTGTGAACCTGTGTATGAAAGATCTGTCTCTCTCAATCTGTAGCTCTGCCTCTCAAATAAATAAATGAATTTTTTTTAAAAAAAAGCTATTATAATTTGAGAGAGAGAAACAGCCAGACAGATGTAGATGGATAGAGAGATCTCAACAATTGGTTTACTCCCTAAATGCCTACAACAGCTCTGAGAGCCAGGAACACAGTCCAGATCTCTCATGTGCACGGCATGAACCAGTTGCCAGTGCCATCACCCCTGCCTCTCAGGACCTGTGTTAGCATACACTCTCTCTGTCACTCCCCCACCCCCCCTTTATTTCAAGATTTATTTTATCTATTTGAGGCAGAACGACAGAGACACACATGGAGGAGAGAGAGAGAGAGAGAGAGAGATCGATCTTCTATCCACTAGTTCATTCCCCAAATGGCCTCAATGAACTGTGGCTGGGCAAGGCCAAAGCCAGAAGCCAGGAACTTCTTCCGGGTCTCCCATGTCGGTGCAGGGGCCAAAGCACTTGGACCATCCTCCGTTGTTTCCCAGGTGCATTTGCAGGGAGTGGGATCAGAATGGAGCAGATGGGACTCGAACTGGCACCCACACAGGATGCTGGCCTTGCTGGTGGCGGCTTAACCCACTAGACCACAACACCGCCTCCAACTCTGCTTTTCAAATAAATAAATTAGAAAAAAAAATTCACTTTGATTTTACAACCAAAGAGAAATGTCCTATCATTTGTGAACCAGAAAGTGCGTCAAGGGGGCAGAGCAAAACTCGGAGGCATGCTTCAGTTCCATGTTTCCTTCACTGAGACAGATTCCTTTTTTTTTTTTTTTTAAAGATTTATTTATTTATTTGAAAGTCAGAATTACACACAGAGAGAGGTAGAAACAGAGAGAGAGGTCTTCCATCCGATGATTCACTCCGCAACTGGTCGCAACGGCCGGAGCTGCGCCGATCCGAAGCCAGGAGCCAGGAGCTTCTTCCGGGTCTCCCACGCAGATGTAGGGACCCAAGGACTTGGGCCATCTTCTACTGCTTACCCAGGCCATAGCAGAGAGCCGGGTCAGAAGAGGAGCAGCCGGGTCTCAAATCAGCGCCCATATGGGATGCCAGCGCTTCAGGCCACAGCGCCGGCCCCAGAGACAGATTCCTGTCGGCTAGCGGGAGCTCCCACACACGGTGTGTGTGTGTGTGGGGGGGGGTGCCGCTTTGTGGCTCTGAGTAACTTATCTTATCTCACTGGGTGTAAAAAGATAAAATGATACCCATCATGAAGCCTGTGGTGAGAACTGGCAGAAAACACAAATTCATCTCCTATGACCTTTGGTGTCGCTCCCCGTCTTCGTGGAGGAACGACACAGGACCCTGCGCTGTTCTTCTGTCTGCTCAGCCCTCCCCAGGTTTGCTGCTGGTTCTTCCCGGGTTGGCTACCGTCCCTTCCACCTCCGTGGAAGGGCGGTTCCCCCTGCCACATTCCCCACTTCCGCGGGGGAGCGGCACACCGCCGGCCGGGTCTCTTGGGGGCTGCACAGGTGTTCCTTCAGATGTTCCCCTTAGATGTTCCTGGTGCATGCCGTCTCTCTCCTCCGTTACAGTCCTCCTCCGCCAATCCTAACTCGGCTGCCCACACGCCGAGTATGCTGCTCTCCTCCAATCAGGAGCAGGTCCTGCAGCTTGTCAAGTTGGTGAGAGGCAGCTGGGTAGAAGCTGTTGCCTCCTCTTCCCAGCGCCATATTGTGGGAGAGCAGATGCATAGAATAAGTCTTAATTCCAGTAACTCAGTCCAGTCTGGGTTGCTCCCCACACTTTGGTAAGATTTAAAATGCTCTGTACACATATCTGGTATGTTTCTTCAATTATTCCTGTTCCATAACTGCCCTGTATTTTAGTCATAAAGAGAAAATTCTGTTTCTTTTTAAAGATTTCTGTCAGAAACAGAAGAAAAACAGAGAGAGAGAGAGAGAGAGAGAGAGAGGTCTTCCACCTGCTGGTTCACTCCCCAAATGGCCACAATGGCCAGGGCTGGGCCAGACTGAAGCCAGGAGCCAGGAATTCCATCCGGGTCTTCCATGCAGGTGATAGGGACCCAAGCACTTGGACCATCTTCCTCTGCCTTCCCAGGAGCATTAGCAGGGAGCTGGATCGGAAGCGGAACAGCTGAGACTCGAACCGGTGCTCTTATGTGGGCTGCTATGTCACAAGCAGTGGCTTAACCTGCTGTGCCACCACACCAGCCCCTGAAAGAAACAGAGTTCTAAAACCTTTCATAGAGAAAACACAAATTGCTTAACAATCTGGAGTGGGTTAAACTGCTGTCTGCGGTGCCAGCATCCCATATGGGCGCTGGTTGAGTCCCGGCTGCTCCACTTCTGATCCAGCTCCCTGCTAATGACCTGGGAAAGCAGCAGCAGATGGCCCAGGTACTTGCACTCCTGCCCCCAAGTGGGAGACCCAGGAAGAGGCTCCAAGCTCCTGGCTTCAGCCTGGCCCAGCCCTGGCCCTTGTGGCCATCTGGGAAGTGAACCAACAGATGGAAGACCTCTCTCTGCCTCTGCCTCTTTCTCTGTAACTCTTGCACATAAATTAATTTTTAAAAAATCTGGAGCTGGAGTTCAGACACGCCAGGGCGCCATGGTGGCTTCAGGGTTCCCACCCCCACCCAGTCCTTGCCATCCCATGCTTACCATCTCATGCTTCTAAGAGGGCTATGTCACCTTCAGCCTCAGGCCCAGGTCCCAGCAAGGGACAAGGAAGGCACTCACAAACCTACCTGTGTCTTGAAACATTTTTCTATAAAATCGTCTAAACACCTCTCTTTGGAAAAGTGTCCAAAAATGTATTTCCCTCCTGCCCCTTTGGTGTGTGTATGACATGTGTGTATAGATGTGTGTACTTATATACAGCCATCTGTTCCCCTGGGTCCTGCACCTGCAGGTTCAAGTGACCCTGGATTGAAAATATTCAGGAAAGAAAAATTGTACCGAATATGCACAAACCTTTTTTCTTGTCATTATCTTCTAGTCAACTTGATAATTTTCTAATCAATATTGGTGTAGCAACTCTTTCCATCACACTCACATTGACTGGTATTTTTTTAGAAGTTTATTTAGTTGAAAGGCAGAGTGACCGAGAGAAAGGGAGAAACAGGGATAAGGAGACCTTCCATCTGCGGGTTCACTCCTCAGTGGCTGCAACAGTGAGGGTTGGACCAGGCTGCAGCCAGGAGCCTGGAACTCCCTCCAGGCCTTGCACCTGGGAGGCCCGGGCCCAGGTGTTGGGCCCTCTGTTGCTGCTTTCCTAGATGCATTAACAGAGACCTGGGTCAGAAGTGGAGCATCTGGGACTGGAACCAGCGCTCCAATAAGGGATGCCAGCATGAATGAGGTCTTACAAGCACTCTCGAGATGCTTTGAAGTGTATTACAGGATGTGTGTAGGTTCTATGCAAATACTCCACCATTGCTAATGGGACCAGAGCATCGTGGCTTTGTACACCTGCTTTCTCCTCTCAGATCTGACTCCCCCCAGCTCTGCCTCCATCCATCTCCGCCACACGCTCACCATGGTCAGTACTATTTATTAAAGTACTATTTATTATTTATTAAATGCTTTCACATACTTATACAATAAATGAAAAGTCACAGTTGATTGTTCAGCTTCTTTGAGGATTAGTTAGGTTGAGCACTTTTTTTTTTTTTTTTTTTTTGACAGGCAGAGTGGACAGTGAGAGAGAGAGACAGAGAGAAAGGTCTTCCTTTTTGCCGTTGGTTCACCCTCCAATGGCCGCCACGGCCGGCGTGCTGCGGCCGGCGCACCGCGCTGATCTGAAGGCAGGAGCCAGGTACTTATCCTGGTCTCCCATGGGGTGCAGGGCCCAAGCACTTGGGCCATCCTCCACTGCACTCCCGGGCCACAGCAGAGAGCTGGCCTGGAAGAAGGGCAACTGGGACAGAATCCAGCACCCCGACCGGGACTAGAACCCGGTGTGCCGGCGCCGCTAGGTGGAGGATTAGCCTATTGAGCCACGGTGCCAGTGTGCACTTTTCACATCTGTGTTTTTTGTTTTTTTTTTTTTTCAATTTTTGCTATTCGTAAGACAGCTTCTATGACTTCCAGTTCCAGCAAATCTCATGAGACAAAGAAATAATTTGTACAATAGACCCCAAACTGGCTCCCAGAGCTGTAGTGCGAAATAACGTGTTTGTGCTATAATCTTTAACATCTCGCGTTCTGTTTATTAATGTCTTTGGTTAACACCCATACCATTTTAGTCTATTAAGATTAGATTAATCTCAATAATAAAAGTAAAATAGTAGTATACTAAAGTCATAATGTTTTATGCCTACATGGTTTGTTTCTTGGGAGATCAAAGAACTGTGATAATATTTAAATGAATCATCTTTACGAAGCTGCCTGCTATCCATCAAATGGATACACATGGGTCCTTACACTTTCCTTGTACATGGAAAATTCTGATTTAACTGGGAGCCCTCCCTGTGTTACTCCCTTGGAGCCTTGGAAATGAAGCTATCTCTGTTATTTTGTTTTTGTTTTGGCTTTGGTTTTCTGCGTGTGTTTTCCTCCGGGAATGACTCTAAATTTGTGGCAGCAACGTTGACCGCCAGTGCGCCAGCCAGCAGCCGCCCCTGGGGGAGTTGAACTCTGCAGCTCAGCCCGCTGGCCCCATCCCGGCCCAGGTGCCAGCCCTTGGCTGAGTGAGGCAGCCACGTGCCTTCTCAGGGCAAACACAGAACCCTTGACCAAGGCTTTCCCAAATCCACCAGGGCCTCCAAGATGCCCTCGTGATTCGAGATCTTCCGGAAACGGTGAAGAGTTACCTATTTGTAAATATTGTCAAGGCAGGTGCAGCCAGCCCGGCCAGCCCCTTCCTTGTGTCTCCAAGAGATCCGGCCCTTGATTGAGCTCAAGGGTCTTAGACGATTTCCAGGAGAAGGGGCTTGTTGGCAGCCGAGTCGGGAGGCATCTTAAAGGGCCAGAGCACCAATTAGGGCTTCTGGCTGCCAGGACTCTGTCATGCGTGGGACAGGCGGTTTCTCTTCCCTTTCGTTACCTTCTGCCGGCCCGACAGGTGTGACCTAGGAGAAGCAGACCCTTAGCCTCTTGCTGGGGTCACGGCCTTGTGGCGAGAAACAGTCTAAGCTGAGAAGGACAGGCTGTGTCTCCTGACTTTTTTTCTCATCAGAGGTGGGCATTATTAAGAGAGGAGAACAGGGCAGATTTAGGCAGACAGAGTCTTGACTTCGGGGTGTAAAGCAGTATTTCCCAATGTTTGGGCATTTATCTTCTACCTTTGCCATGTTTGCTAGATCTCTTTAATACCTGTGCTACCAGGGCCGGTGCCATGGCTCACTTGGCTAATCCTCCGCCTGCGGCGCCAGCACCCCGGGTTCTAGTCCCGGTTGCTCCTCTTCCAGTCCAGCTCTCTGCTGTGGCCCGGGAGGGCAGTGGAGGATGGCCGAGGTGCTTGGGCCCTACACCCGCATGGGAGACCAGGAGGAAGCACCTGGCTCCTGGCTTCGGATCGGGGCAGCGCCAGCTGTGGCTGCCATTTGGGGAGTGAACCAACGGAAGGAAGACCTTTCTTTCTCTCTCTCTCACTGTCCATAACTCTACCTGTCAAGTTAAAAAAAAAAAAAAAAAAACTATGCTACTGTTAACTCAATCTCCTTAAAAGTCACTACATGTTTTTCTGAAACACCATCCGAACCTCAACTTCAGCAAATAATCCAGGGAGTCATGAGAGCCCATGATTTCTTTTTCACACTCGTTTGTTTTTGTAGGACTCATGGGCTTAAAGGTGCATATCTATGTGACGCTTAACATCATCTCATGTAATAATAGTAGAGAACTATCCAGTGTCGTGGGCCAGGGGCTTCCTGGGTATGAATTCACAGAATCTTCTAGTAGAGCTGGCTTTTACCATTAGTGGTGAGGTTTCGCTGGTTGACGTGCAGGGTAAGGCACTTGGAGCCATGTCTGACAAGGACAAGGTGTACGCATGCATTTCCTGTTATTAGCAACATCATCTCCTTTCCATAGAAGGGTAGGATGTTGACCTGCTTCAGGACTCACACAGAAGTGGATTCCAGGCCAGACACTGACTGTGGAACCCGGACTCTGATCCGTGAAGCTTCCATGCTTTGGGGAACCCTACCTAGAGACCTGGTCCCGATCCACCTGGAAGGGGTGCTGCTGGGGCGAGGCGTTGGATGCAGCAGTTAGGGTACTGCTGCAAAGCCCACATTCCATATAGAAGTGCCTGCATTTCAGTCCTGGGCACCTCCAGATTTGAGCTTCCTGCTAATGGGCACCTGGGCCATCTTCCACTTCTTTCCCAGGCCAATAACAGGGAGCTGGATCAGAAGTAGAACAGCTGGGATTTGAATCGGCATCCAAACGGGATGCCAGGACTGCAGGTGGCTTAACCTGCTATGCCATAGCACCGGCCCCCAAACAGGTTTTTGGTTTGAAAGGCAGAGAAAGAATCAGAAAGACCTTTCATCGCTGGTTCGCTTTCCACAGTCTCTCCACAGTCAGCATGGGGCCAGAGCCAAAGCCAAGAGTCAGGGACCTCATCTGGATGTCCCGTGTGGGTGGCAGGAACCCAGCTACCTGAACTATCATGGCCGCCTCTCAGGGCGCATGGTAGCAGGAAGCTGGAATCGGAAGCAGCCATGGGACTTGAACCCAGGCACTTCAGTACGGGACGCAGGTGCCCCGTGCGGCATTCCTATTTGTTAGGTGAACAGTTCTCAAGTTTGACACAGTATGCAGCCAAGAGGCAAAATCACTCCCTCACCCCTGCGTGTCTCTCACGCCGCCTGGCAGCTGATCTTCTCCGACCCGGACCCCAGGCTGCCTGGCCAGCCTCATTTTAGCCGGCTCTGCTTTTAAGTGGCAAGGTGGGTGGCTTTTGCTATTGTTCTGTGGTAATCACCCTTCCTTCAACTACCTCTGCTAAACATTTCTGGAAGGAAGCTGCTAGTTTGAAATTAGTTACACTTTCCACCCTTGCGCCTGGAAAAACAGCGGGAAGTGGCCCAAGTGCTTGGGCCCCTGCCACCCTCGTGGGAGACCAGGAAGAAGCTCCTGGCTCCTGGGTTTGGCCTGGCCCAGCCCTGAGCGTTATTATGGCCATGTGGGGAGTGAACCAGCAGATGGAAGATCTCTCTCCCTGTCTTGCCGTCTCTCTTTCTGTAACTCTGCCTTTCAAATAAATAAATAAATCTTAAAAAAAAAAAAAAAAAAGAATAGCACGAGAACAGTCTTACACCCTTTGTCTGGATTTACAAACTGATAACTTTGGGTTACATTTGCACTCTTTGTATATAATCTCTCGGATTTCTTTATTTTTTAAAAAATTGGACATTTTTGTGGGGTGCCTGCGATGTGTAAGGATCAAACAGCCTCACTGGCTTGTCCATTTCCTTAGGCATTGTTTTGAGTTTCTGACTTGCACGTAAGAGTGACGCACACCTCTGGGTGTCAGCGTGGCGCTCCACTCCACACACAAACCAGGTGGGGCCCGATCGAATCATCTCCCTCTCCCCATCACCTGCACACACTCAGAGCCTGCCAGCTCTTCCCTTCTAGCCATTCACAATGTGTATCGTGGGCTGTGCTGGCCCATTTGAGAGTCACCTGCAGACATCGCGACCATGTCACCCTCAAGGCTTCAGCAAGCATCTGTCTCTCTCGTCACCACAGTCGGATTGTCACATTCAGTGGCATTAACATTGACAAAGTGCCATTCACTCTCATTGCTCTAATTGTCCCAAAGATGTCTTTGATAGCTGTGTAGGCTTTTTGCTTTTGTTTCTATTTTATTTCTAAGATTTATTTAATTATTTGAAAGGCAGAGTTCCAGAGAGGCAGAGAGAGAGAGAAAGGTCTTCCATCTACTGGCTCACTTCCCAAATGGCCACAACAGCTGGAGCTTGGAGCTTCATCCGGGTCTCATGGGGGTGCAGGGGCCCAAGGACTGGAACCATCCTCTGCTGCCTTCCCAGGTGCATCAGCAGGGAGCTGGATCGGAAGTGGAGCAGCCGGGTCTGGGATGCTGGCACTGCAGGCAGCTTCACTCTACGCCATAGCACTGGCCCCCTCGCTTTCGCCGGATTCTGTCCTGGTTGCTCCTCTTGCAGTCCAGCTCTCTGCTGTGGACCGGGAGTGCAGTGGAGGATGGCCCAGGTGCTTGGGCCCTGTACCCGCATGGGAGACCAGGAGGAGGCACCTGGCTCCTGGCTTCGGATCGGTGCAGTACGCCGGCTTCAGCGCTCTGGCCGTAGCGGCCATTTGGGGGGTGAACTAACAGAAAAAAGGAAGACATTTCTCTCTGTTTCTCTCTCTCTAACTCTACCTGTCAAAAAATAAAATAAAATAAATTAAAAAACAAACAAAAATCCAGACTCCAGTGAAGGACTGGGCATTGCATTTTTTTATTTATTTTTTTTTTTTGTCTTATCCTTTCTGCATTCTGAAACGGTTCTCCGAGCCCATGTGTGTCTTTTACAACATTCATGGTTTTGGAGAGCCCAGTGGCTTTGCATGATGTTTTTTGGTTGGGATTTGCCTGACTGTGTGCCCTGGTTAGACTCCATGTAAACCCTTCTGGAGAAGAACCTTGGGAGAGAGGTGTGTCCTTTCCCCTGTGTGGCGTCAGGAGGCACCTGCAGGGCATTTCTGAACCAAGCCCCGAGGTCTTCCTGCAGGAAGGGGCATTTTTCTTTGCCCGTCTTCTCAGCTACTGCCCTGTGTGAATCTCTTCAGCAAGATGCTGGCAGGAGGGACTGGCTAAGTGTCCTTGTTCAGGTTTTAGTTCAATGCTGTTAGTTTCCCTCTCCCCAGCATCTTCATCTGTGATTTCTTTTTTATCACCTGGAATAATTGTTCCCCTTTGGGAATATAGGTCTTAAGTTTTCATGTAACTTGGTGGGAAAATAGGATGAGATTTACGAAACGTGAGTCAGGGACCGCGTTTCTTGCCACTCCTATGTGAGATTTTCACCCTCGCGTGCGCATGGCGCCCTCCTGCCCAGCCAGATGTCTCCTGAAAACTCCGACCGCTCCCTCCCCGGACTCTCCCTGTACAAGTCTCCTCTCTCCTTTCCCACGTGGGTGGAGATTTCTGTCTGTGGGCGGAGCACAGAGCACAGCGTCTGCCTTGTGTGCTGTACACCCACCATGCATACTGCCTGAGTGAGTAAGGGCACCGGGGGCCAAGCGCATTGTTTCGTGTCCACAGGCAGACTCAGGGCAGGTACTGATCCTTGGGCACATCCGTGGGGTTGGGCCGGCGTAGTTGTTTGACCTTGGCTCACCTTCTACAAGACACGATTCACCATCTCCAGATCCAGTAAGTGTGACGCTAAGAGGGCCAAGACACACTCGTGACCTGGTATCCTGGTTCCGCCAGATGGTGACCCTGGAACCTGAGCTTCTTCCAGGTCTCCCATGTGGTTGCAGGGGCCCAAGGACTTGGGCCACCTTCTACGGCTTTTCCAGGCCATAGCAGAGAGCTGGATTGGAAGTGGAGAAGCCAGGACTCGAACCAGCGCCCGTATGGGATGCCGGCGCTGCAGGCGGGGGCTTTAACCCACTGCACCACAGTGCCAGCCTCGGCACCCTTTCCTTCTCTTCCTTCTCTCAGCCAAGGAGCCCCTTTGCTACTTCCATCCTTCTGCCTGGCTTTGCCTGCTGCTCCCGGAGGTGGACTCCCTTTATCACCGATCGGGGGGCAGAATTTGTGGTGTCCTGGGGCCATTCAGGGCGCACCTTTCCCTGTCGCTTATCGCACTTGGACATCAAGGCCCAGGGTCTGTCTTTGTTTAATAAAAACAAGGAGATCAAGGCAGCGGGCTTTGTACAGGGAGAGACTGGATGTGGAATGCGCAGGCAGCCATATCCTTGGCCTTTGCGGAGCGCATGGCCACGGCCGCTCCCATCTGGGGACACACGGGGACCTCGGCACAAGACAGCAGCTTTCCCAGTGTTCCCCACGGAGAAGGCAGAGTCACTGTGGGTGCTGTCTTGGGAACCTGGGCCATGATAGGATTTTCGGAGAGCTGGCCATTCCCCCCGGGGAAAGTCTCTCAGCCTTTCCAGTTAAGGGACTCCCCCGCCACCTGCATTTGGGGAGAACAGCACGTGTCTTACCTGGCTCTGGCCGTGGAGAGAGGTAACTGGATGTGAAATGAGGGGCAGGCGGTAGGGATCGAATAGCAGTAGTGAAGATGACCTCTAGCCGCTGCCACCTGTTGAGCAGCTGTGCTGGGCTGCTTACAGCAACCCCAGCTCGGGCGCTGGCTCTCAGCTTGCACAGGGGAGGACTGTGTCCGCGGCTGAGCCGCGCAGAGGGAGTGGTAGGGAGAAGTCGGGCCAAAGGCGGGCTGCCTGACTCAAGAGCCGAGTTTCCTGCGTGGCCGATTGCTTCCCCGTGCCCGTCCAAGTCGGTGAAGTTCATGTGCGTCGTGCTTCCTGGACCGAGGGTCCGGGCCTGGGCTCTTGAGGCTTCTACCCACTTTGTCCTTGGGCTCCTGGGATGGAATTCCTTTCACAGGATGCCAAGAGCACCCTCAGTGCCTCGCTCAGGCTGGGCCTATCCCGATGGCTCCTTTATCTCTCCTGGAAGCTCCTTTGGCACCTGTTACGGCTTCTTGGCGATAGCATCAGGAGGCACCACGGGGCCAGCGGATGGCCACAGAGGAAGGAGATGGAAGCTGACTCTAGGGGAGAATGCAGCTGGATTTGCAGTTGGAACCTCGCCACATGCGCCACACGCCGGGGTGACCTGGACAGCACATTTAACTCGTTCATTTCCTCTTTTTTTTTGATGTATGAAGGGAGTACAGTGCTTCGCCCACCGGGTTTGAGGGTCTCTGATACTGCGTATGGGGAAGCACGCTCAGGATGCAAAGCGCTATACAGCTAGGAGCTATCTATAATCATGCAAGCATTATTTCCCAGAAGGCAGAACCATCAGCGGGGCCTGCCCTGACAAAGATTGGAGGCCAGAGAGTGACTTTCACTTGACCTCGGAACAAATAAATAGATAATGGGCTTGCTGCATATTCAGAGGCCTCTTTGTTCTTGCTTGAGCTAACCCCAGGGCCTTTGCATAGCTGCTTGAACACTCTTCCCCAGGTATCCACTCGGCTGGCCCTCTCAATTCAGTTTCTGTTTAAGGATCTCTGTATCAGATAGACTTTGTCTAACTACCCTATTTCAAATACAACCCCCCCCCACCTCTCCACTCCCTATTTTTTTTAAGACTTATTTATTTATTTGGAAGTCATAATCATACACAGAGAGGAAGAGACACAGAGAGAGAGGTCTTTCATCCACTGATTCACTCCCCAAATGGCCACAACAGCCAGGGCTGGGCCAGGACAAAGCCAGGAGTCAGGAGCTTCTTCCAGATCTCCCATATGGGTGCAGGGGCCCAAGTACTTGGCCATCTTCTGTTGCCTTCCCAGACGCATTTGTAGGAAGCTGGATCGAAGTGGAGGAGCTGGGTCTCGAACCGGTGTCCATATGGTATGGCGGCGTTGCAGGCGGCGGCTTTACCTAGTGCTAGGTCACAGCGCCAGCCCCACCCTATGGCTCCTTGCTTTGACATACACTGCTCCCTGTGACTCCTCTGATGCTCCCCCGGGGGGAAGGGGCTGTGTTTGGGGCTCTGCTCAGTCTTTGTCCAGTGCAGAGACAAAGGAGACAAAGGAGCCAATTTACTGCTCCCAAGACATCAGCACAAAACAGGCAGGGCCAGTTTTGCAGATTGGGCAGGGCTGCTCGCTGCACTTCCCTCAGGCCAGCCCCTCCTCTGGGCTGTGTTTGGATAACCGAAGCTGCTTCTCCCAGGCGTTGGCCCCGCGCTTGGCTCTGGAGGACCGGGAGACGTCTCTGACCTCTGCGGTCCTCCAGACCCACGCTAAGTCAGTCACCCCCTTAGTAAGCAGCCGTGTCTTCCCCTCCCAGGGGATCCCCTCCCCCCGCAGCTACCAATCCCAACAATATTTATCAATTTTCTGCTGTCGGCTCGGCTCTGCTCGCAGCAGTGGACGGTTTAGACGTCTAAGTGTGTCTTCTCCCTCAGCGGTATGGCTGAGCGGATAAAGGGGGAGGTCCAGATGACAGGAGTCTGGGCTCAAACTCTGCTGTTACTGCTCACTG
The DNA here is from genome assembly GCF_964237555.1 of Oryctolagus cuniculus. Classification (NCBI taxonomy): domain Eukaryota; kingdom Metazoa; phylum Chordata; class Mammalia; order Lagomorpha; family Leporidae; genus Oryctolagus; species Oryctolagus cuniculus. Next base: position 20,628,515 of record NC_091433.1, read on the forward strand.
GCCATGAGATTTGCACAAGTCCCTTCCACTCCCCATGCCTCAGTTTCTTTACCTGTAAAATGGGACTAATAACAGACTACTGCACAGGGCACAGTGCATTACGGTAAGCGCTTGGGACCACATGGCGGCCACCAGGGGAGCACGCTGAATCCTCTCGGAAGGAGAGGCGAAGCATTGGGGGGAAGTGAAGGCGCAGCACGTGCTGGCTGACTCACGTGTGCACACCCCGCAGTAGCAGAGGGATCAGGTGCAGTGGAGTCAGACCGGCCCGCATGGGAATGTCCATCCTGTTTTGCTGCCTGGGAGGCCTGGAGCAAGTGACTTGGCTGCCCCAAACCCCAGCTCCTGCTTGGCAGAACACAGAGTGGACGCTGTCTTATCTGGGTAATTGCGAAGAGGTAATGAGATGTGGGTTTGCTTCCCTTTCCATGCCTATGGCGGTTGGGAAATGCTGATGAGAAGGCAAAGATGTCGCAAGGGAGCTGGGAAACCGGAATGAGATCAGGGGCTCCATCGGAAAGACTCCTGGTGCAGTGGGCTAAAAGGATCAAACGGGCCAAAGAAAATTAGCTCTATCAAAACAGGAAAGAACTCCAAGGACCACGGCTTAGTCCAGGAACGGGCTGACCTCTACATGACAAAGACGTTGTAGACTCCTAGGAACCCACCTTCAGGGTTGGCTCGGGTCGCCCCTGCATCTGACCGCCGGCCTCTGGTTGATGCACCTTGTCCATTTCTTCTCTCCATGACTTGGCGAGGGCTGGACTTGAATGATTATCTACCAAGCAAAGTCCTTTGCAGTCACGATAATAGGCCCTTATTCAGCCAAATCAATACCAGTAGCCGTTTAAGGAAAAACCAAGAAAGAAGGCCCGGTGGGAGAAGTTCAGTCGTGTGGTGTTTGCTGTCTCTACCACAGCTTGCAGTGAGAGACAGCAGAGAGACAGGAGAGATCTCTCATCTGCTGGTTCACTCTTCCCATGCCTCAACAGCCAGAGCTGGACCAAGCTGAAGCTAGTAGCTGCAAACTCGATCCAGATCTCCTACCCGGGTGGCGGGGCCACGTGTCCGAAGCCATCACTGGCTGCCTCCCAGGGGAGGAGGGAGACTCAGACCATGCCCTCTGATCCGGGGTGCGGGTGTCCCGTGGGGGTCTTCACTTCCATGCCCAGCACTTACCCCATGGCTTATTCTTGGTGAGAAGCCTGGGGGTGGCAGGATCAGGGGACGGGGCAGGCAGCTGCTTTAGGACGTTTACACAGGGCCAGGCCTGGGGCAGGAGAGCAAGGTGCCTGGGACACGAGTCCAGGCAGGCTCTTGGCCCTGGGACCTGTCACCCCAGTCCTGGCCTCTCTCCAAGGGCCCGTCCAGCTTCTGGTGCAGTGCGTGCAAATGAGGGCTGGGGTCTTTGGAGTCATCAGGAGGAAAAGCTTCACTTCCACACAGTGTCCTTGCGCTCAATGTCAGCAACTGTCCCCTCCAGAGCCTTCGCATTTTGTTGCAGTTTACCAGATGGCAAATCTTAATGTTTTCTTGGAAAAGATTCATTTTATTTATTTGTCTGGCAGAGAGAGAGAGAGAGGGAGAGGGAGAGGGAGAGGGAGAGGGAGAGGGAAAGGGAGAAGGGGAGAGAGAGAGAGAGAGAGAGAGAGAGAGAGAGAGAGAGAGATCTCCCATCCACTGGTTCAGTTCACTCTCCCAAATTGCTGCAATGGCTGGGGCTGGGCCAAGCCAAAACCAGGAGCCTGGAGCACCGTCTGGGTCTCCCATGTTGGGTAGCAGAGGCCCCAGCGCTTGGGCCGTCCTCTGCTGCCCTCCTGGACACATTAACAGGGACCTAGATCAGAGTAGACTAGCCAGGACTCCGACATGGGACGCCAGTGCTGCGAGGGGTGGCTTCACCCACAATGCCAGCCCCAACTCTAAATTTTTTGGAGGTAGATTTGATTTTCAGAAATAGACAGAAACCATCCATGGTTAAGTTGGCGGATGAAAATAGAGCAGACTAAAATACATTCTCTCTCTCTCACACACACACACACACATAGAAAGAGCAGACTGGTGGAAAGGAAATGTTTACCTGTGTCTCGTGTCTCGGGAATGGCCTCCAAGGCCATCTTGAAAGAGAAGTTCCAGGATGTGTTTGGAGCTAGAGCAGCACTTTCCGAAGTGGAGCGTACTCTCTACTCGTTCTGTTAGGAAACTTTTGGAGTGTTCACCCTAAGTCACCCTCTCACTCCCTCGTCAAACGGTGCGATTGCGTGACAGTAAATAGAAACCATCAGCTTACAGCCTTTTCTGAAAGGCGGGAAGTCTGGAAGGACCACATGAGGAAGGCATATTACAAAATACACACACATTTGCTTTATGATTCCAAGAGTGGACCCTCAAGAGACACGGAGCAGAACCAAGGCATCTTAAGTCCTTTCTTCATCTCCCAAGCACCTCCGCTCCTGCTCAAGTTCCGTTCAAATATTTGGTGTGGGGGGGATCCAAGGACAGAGTCCTTTTGGTCGGTCTTCCCCATCAAGGCTTTGGCTGAAGGCCTCTGACGGCCCCGCACACAGCAGGGGAGAGGGTCCCTCCGGTATTTCCACTGCTCATGTGAGCAGTCGGGGCTGGCTCAATGGAGGCCTTGCCTTCCAGCCCTGGGAGCCTCCTACGAGCAACCCCATAATGCGCTGGTTGGCTTCTGCTGTGGTTGTGGAGCCTGGGCCTAAGGTTGAGAGTAAAAGAACTGGGCAAGCACTGTGGCACGGCAGGTGAAAGCCCTGGCCTGAAGCGCCAGCATCCCGTATGGATGCCGGTTCTAGTCCCGGCTGTACCTCTTCTGATCCGGCTCTCTGCTTTGGCCTGGGAAGGCAGTAGAGGATGGCCCAAGTCCTTGGGCCTCTGCACCCACATGGGAGACCCAGAAGAGGCTCCTGGCTCCTGGTTTCAGATTGGCACAGCTCCGGCCATTGCGGCCATCTGGGGAGTGAACCAGCGGATGGAAGACTTCTCTCACTGTCTCTACCTCTCTCTGTAACTCTTTCAAATAAATAAAAATGTATCTTTAAAGAGAGAGAGAGAGTAAAAGAACTGAGCCCCGGTTGACACCATCCTGATCCAGCGCTGGCCTCTGGATTCCCACTTACCTACTTACAAGTCCTGGCCCCTGCGGGTTTCCAAGGAAACAAAGAAACCAGCAGCTTCAGCTGTCAATCATCCCTTCGGGGTGCAGCCTCTAGGCCTCCTTGAGTGACTTGCCCTCTGTGTGGAAGTAGCTCCAGCAGTGTTTCTCAATCTCTCCGGTTTCCAGGAAACCATTTTGTGCAAATTTTCAAAGAAGTGCAGGCTTCTCAACCCTCTTATTAGTCTATAAATTGGAGCCTTGAGCACATTTTTTTACACTCCCTGGTAATTAATTGCTTGATAGTAGAGCTATTGCGAATTGTTTTATGGTGTTGCAAGTATGTGTGCTGGCTTGGAATTGGTTGTCAGCCAGGATCAAAAGAATCCTGTGCCTTCAGGATTCTGAGCTGAGGAATTCGGCTGGGATTGAGAGGGTGATAGGAGGAAGGGCCAAAGGTTTATGCTGGGAAGGGAACACAGCCTCTGTGGACCTACGATGGGCCACACTGGCTCACCCAGAGCCCTTCTCTGTGTTGTTCTGTTTCATCCTCTGTAGACCAGGAAGCAGAGACCTGGATGGGATTAAAAAAAAAAAATGCAGAGCCGAGGTTCGAACCCAAAGTCCAGCTGAGGCTGAGAAATGCAGGGGAGGCGGAGGAGGGAGGAAGTGGGCAGTGGGAGTGGACGGAAGTGGGCAGTGGGAGTGTCACCTGGCTGCCAGCATCCTGCGGGGCGGGAGCCAGGAGCCGGGGAGGAGGGGAGTGAGCTCCTAGATAACTCTCCTTTACTCCCTCCGCCACTCAGGGAGCAGAGGGCCGCTCGGGCAAAGGCCTGAAGCTGCAGAGGCAGAGGGAAGGAACTGGTTAACACGTGCTTTGCCCTGAAAACCCATTTCCCAGCCTGGATCAGAGGGACGCAGCCAACCTCTAACCCTTGACCTCTGGTAGATTAGCGGACTCCCCATCCCAGCAGCCCCACTTGCTAGCCGCGTGACTTTGGACAGGTTACCTGACCACGCTGGGCCTTCATCTCCCCCTCTGTCAAAGGGGGTAATAATCAGAACAGCTACCTGCAAGCGGCGAGAACAGACTCACTGGGCACGAGTTGAATTCTGTGGCCTACATTCCAAAGTGACTCCTGGGCCGCCTTCCGTATGAACTCCAGGCTCAGCCCCCTACACTCTTACTGCTGTGCCAGCATGGAATTGGGCAGTGCACACCGTGCAGGGGGAGGCGGGAGGGGGCACTGCATGCTGGCTACCCTGCGGCAGTGCCCTTGCCAACGCCATCTCGACACCTCAAGTCCAGACCTTGGTCCCGCCCCCCAATTCTGGGCTTGTGGGATGCAAGAAACGGACCCTCAGCAATATGTCAGGGTGACTTGGTGGAGGAAGACCCCCGCAATGGGCTGTTGGGGCTTAGCCCCTGGTGTGCCTTCCATGACGGCTGCAGGCCTAGCCTGAGCCTGGGGTCCACAGCGACTTTGCTGAGCACGCGCTGTCTGGGCCGCCAGGAGTGGCTACAGTGGGGTTTGCTTTGCTTTCCAACCAAAAGCTTGTCTGGGTTCAGGCTGCAAAGTAGGCCTGCCCTGAGGTGGACCCAGCCGGATCCTGGGCTTCACGTGGAACCCAAGGACTCTGAACTTGGGGTGGACTTGGGGGTGTGTTCAGGCCAGTCCCTACTGGGGCATCCCTGAATCTGATGGCTCAAGGGTCCCTGGCCTGGCTTGTTCATGCCCCTTCCTCTGCCTTGAACACCCTTCTGCCTCCTCCTTGAGCAACCCTGACTCCCCTTCAGGCCTCAGCTTAGGGGCCATTTTCTCCAGGAAGTCCTCCATGACTGCTTCAGGACAGAAAGCTCTTACTGTGTTTCCCGAAGTTTCCTCTGAGTGCCACTGGACAGGCTAATGTACTTATTTAACGATCTGCTTCTCCTCTTGGAGAGCAGAGATGGGATCTATCCTACCCACTCCTGTAGCCCCGGTGTCTGGGGTGTTGGGCCCATGGTGGGTAACCAGTGGTTGAATAAATGAACAAATGAGCTGGGGCAGGACAGGTCTCAGGGACTGAGCAACAGAGAGAGTCTAGAACCCTGAAGGGCAGTGGGGAGAAGAAAGAGGGTGGAGAGGGCCCTGGGCACCTGCTTTCCACAACAGCCACCTTGCTGGACACCCGTGTCTGCCCCCTCCCACTGGTGCTTGTTTTTATGTACTACAAGAGGGGCCAGCGCTGTGGCATATGGGTAAAGCCACGGTCTGCAATGCCAGCATCCCTTATGGGCAATGGTTCAAGTCCTGGCTGCTCCACTTCCAATCCAGCTCTCTGCTAATGGCCTGGGAAAGCAGCAGAAGGTGGCCCAAGTGCTTGGGCCCCTGCACCCATGAAGGAGACCTGGAAGAAGCTCCTGGCTTCAAATTGGCCCAGCCTCAGCCATTGAGGTCATTTGGGGAGTGAACAGTGGATGGAACTTCTCTCTGTCTCTCCCTCTCTCCTGTGCACTATACAGTGCACTCTATGCACTACAGAGCAATTTTAAGGGCTGCTGGAGTGGTTGCTATGTGGGTTGCTATTTGTGCATGCTTGGTCACAAGGCACCAAGACTTCTATCGCAAAAGAAAGACAGCTGGTCTCTAGGCCCTGTATGGAGTGACAATGGGCACAGAATCTCGTGGAGAGCTAAATATTTGAGTGCCATGGGGTGCCGACTCCCTGTCAGGAGGGCCGCAGGGCACCCGTGTCCGGGGAGCTTGAGAGAGGCCTTGCATCTGGAAATCCATGGGTCTTGACTTTAGCTCACACCACCAACAAGATGGACCTCTCCCTGCCCATCTGCCCGACCATCTCCATGTGTCCGACCGATGGGATATTCTTTCCCATGAAAGGCATGAGATTGGCCCGGTTCCTCATGTAATGCCACACACAGACACAGGCCCCAGGTCAGCTGGCGGCCTGCGTTTCCTGGGGATGGGATCACTTCCTGGTCCAGTTAGTTGTGGTTGGCAAAGTGGGGTGCAGGAGGAAGCAGGGGCATAAAATGCACAGCGTGGTCCCCCAAGCAAGCAGGAGCTGAGGTTGCATGGACCCCGGACACATGCTCGGTACAGTCTGCCATGGCAAACCTCTCCAACCCACCTGCCCACTCCAGAGCCTCTCTCGGACTCAGAAGCCAGAGGTAAAGTTCTCTGCTTGCTCCTCGGCCCCACATCATAAACACTGGAGTGCAATATTTATCACCCCCTACAGACCGGGTGTCAAGGTGAAGGCGAAATCATTCTGAATCTCACCCAAGGGCTTTGGAGATCAATGAGCTAATTTATAGGAAATAGTTCCGGCTCCCTGGGAAACAAAGTATGGCATAAATATAGGCTTTTTTCACTGGCTGGACCCTCCTGCCCATAACTCACCCAGTTAATGAAAAACATACTTGGCTGTGTAGACGGTGGGTCTGTGGACGCTGTGATCTGAGTTCAGAATGGGCTGTTTTGACCACTTGTGGACTCAGTGTAAGCATGACGCACACACCTGCCTCTGGTCTGGTTCATCACGGGGCAGGGTATGTGTGTATCATTGGTGGCAGACACCCTGAGCCTGGGATCCACCATTCAGGGGCACATCCAGAGGATGGCTAGGGACCACACTGTCACACCCAAGTCGTCATGGCTTCCAACTGGACTCTAGATCCCAACGGCGAACCCTGATAGCAAGAGTTACCGGAAACGACAGGAAAATGTTCAGGTACCACCACCACCCCCCCCCCAGAATGAGTCCCAACACCACACACGTGCCAGGGAAAGTCCACAGTTCTGTGTAAGTAGTGACGGCATCTCCCTGGCCCATTGACAGAAAAGGAATGACCGCTCGTGGACACCTCCTTTTTTATTTTTATTTTTTAAATCAAGAACTAAGATTCCTGCAAAGAGTGGTTTGGGTACATTCAGATCAGGCCGTGGCTCTGACCGCTCCAGGGAAAACGCTGTCTCAGACCGACAGTTCCTACAATCAATGGCCGACGCTCCTCTTTCTTCCTGTCTCAAACTTCAGCAGCACCGGAGGCCATTCACGACTCCCCCTGGCAACACGTTGTCCACTCAGCCTCCAGGATGCCCATGTCCATCATGCTCTCCATACCTTGCACGAGCCCTGCACTGCCATTTGCATCTACCAGGGTTTGGCAAACCCCAGCCTGCAGACCAAATCCAGCCCATGGTCTGTTTTCCTAGATAAAGCTTCGCCAGGGCTCAGCCGGGCCAGCTGCTTAGTCATCCTTGGCCGTGTGTTTGTGCCATCACGGCGGAGTTGAGAGGTGGTGACAGAGACCCAGTGACCCACAAGGCAGGTGGCCCTATACGCGAAAGCCTGGCCAACCCTTGGCGCCAACTGTGGGGCTCTGTTTCCCCTCCTACCCCACTGGCTGCTGCTTCTAGTCTTCACTTCTTCTCGTCCCCCTGACCTTTGAACCCAGAGTTCTCACGCCCCTCCGTGGGTACCTAGTCTAGGTGAGCACTTGCAAAGCCTTGGGCTTAAAAGCGCCTCCCCTGGACCCCAGGCACCTGTATCCTATTGTTGAGTCCAGACCTCCGCTCGGAGGGCTGGTAGACTCCCCACGCTTCAGATGCCTGAAACCCCTCTCCTGGCTTCTCTGCGCACCTGCTCCTCCTGCGGCCATTCTCACTTCCATCTGTGGCAACTCACGCCTTCCAGGGGCTCACCTGGTTCCACTGGCATCATCCGCAACTCCTCCCTCATACTCACTTCCAATCCAGCAAATCCTGTGCCTCCTGCCATCAAAATCCACCCCCATACCATTCACGTCCCAGTCCTCCCACTCCTCCCACACCAAAACAGGCAGCATCTCCGGCCTGGGTTCTCGTGGGAGCGTCTCACTGACCGGTCTCTGCTTTCCTGTGCTTTCCTTCATCAGCATCTACTTGTAACAAAGACATCCTCACCTTTTCCTTGGCCTCCCAGCTGACCCAGGGCAAAGTCAGATGGTCCCTTCTGCCTCCGCCTGGTCTCCTTTGTCACCCTACCCAGCTCATTCAGCTCTGCCCACGTTGGTCATCTTGTTTCCAGAGGCTACGGGTTTATTCCTGCCCCAGGACATTTGCTTCTGCCAGGAACCCTCTTCACCCAGACGTCCCCTTGTGACCCCTTCTCTGACCCCCCAAATAAAACAGCAGCCTCCTTCTGCCTCCCCCGACCTGTTCTCGTCCCCCTCGGACAGAGCCTGCCTGGATTTGTGCGTGTATGTATGGTTCACCCTATCTTCCCAGGGAGAAGCTCCAGGAAGCCGGACCATGGTCTCATTCACTCTACATACATATCGTATCAGATAGGGCTTGCGCTGTAATAGCTGCTCCATCAATCAATAGTCCTCTCCTTTGAATTCTGGGAACGCCGTTGTACAGGAGAGAACTCAGCCTGGGAGTGGCTAAGGTGCTTGCACAAGGTCAATGAGGGTGCAGGTGAGGCGGATCTGGAATTTGGACCTGGGGCCATCTGACTCCGAATCCGGCGCTCATTCACCACCTCGTGCTCTACAAGTGCTGATAGCGGCCCTGAGGATTGCACGGTGGAAGGTATTTGCTCTTGGGCTGTCCAAGATTATCAGGTCCATTAACAGCTCATCAGGCAGCTATGCTATTCTGTCCTACTGCTCCCACTGTCCTGCAGGGACTGGATATGTGTGTGTGAGTGTTCTCTAAATGCATCTGCCAGTGTGTCAAGTGGAACTCTCTTTGGTTTGTCCTAAAGCCACATTTCCATCGACTTACACTGTCGCGAGCTGGTTCCCATCTCCCGTGACCTTCGCTGGTTGCCCTGGGACTCAGCAGTTTCTTGTGGGCCACCAAATGTCTTTACCTTTTTGCTAATGAGCTCAAAAAAAGTGCTTAAGTGGAGCAGAACAGTTTCTGGTTAGAGAAAGCTGTTGCGTGGGGCCTGTGTTTGCGCACAGCGGGCTAAGCTGCCATCTTCGATGCTGGCATCCCATATGAATGCTCGTTTGCATCCCAGCTGCTCCACTTCCCGTCCAGCTCCCTGCTAAGGTGCCTGGGAAAGCAGCTGAAGACGGCCCAAGTGCTTGGGTTCCTGCCACCCATGTAGGGAAAACAGGATGGAGTTCCCGGCTCCTGGCTTCAGCCTGGCCCAGCCCTGGCCATTGAGAACATTTAGGGAGTGAACCAGCAAATGGAAGCTCGCTCTCTCTGTCTCTGTCTCTCTCTCTCCGTAACTCTGCCCTTCAAATAAATAAATAATAAATCTTTTAAAAAAAGAAAAGCAAGCAAGCTGTGGTATACTTGAACCATTCTTTGTGGGAAACAATTGCAAATTGTCTTTATTATTAAATGTAAGGCCAGATCATACACAGCGGGGTCTTTCTCCATGCAGCCTAAAAGGAGGGGACTGGGACACCCACAGGGTGGGAGAGGGCGCACGTGCTGGGGCGCCAGCACCCAGGCCCCAGCAATCAGGGGAGGCTGGTGTGCTTGGTTCTCTCCTCCGCCTGTGGTCCCTGCACCCTCTGAGGAACACTAATCCCTGCACTGTCACCCCAGGCAATGGCGCCGTCTTCCTAACAGAGCTCTTGAAGACTTGCCAGCTCCACCTCCTCCTAGCCGCAAGGTTTGGGTTCGTTTTTAACCTGCTTGCAGGGTTTTGACTTCTGTGGGGGGGTCGCCGAGACCACAAGGGGCTGTGAAGAGGCAGGTGCATCCTCCACCCCATGCCCTGACCCAAGCTTCCTCCTCTCTCTCTCTCCTTGCTAATGGTTGTTCTGGTTCTGACTTAAGAGACAGAGTGGATAATTTGAAGGCCATCATTGATCGTTATGCCCTCCTTAGAATGTTCCAGGCTCTTTCGTCTCCTCCTGGTTCCCAGCCTCGCTGCTCCTCGCGGCTGCTAGGCCAAGGATGCTGGATGCATTAGCAGGACCTAGTGCTCTGGCACCGCCGTGCCGCCCACCTGCCCGGCCACGCACCTGCCGTGCTCCTCGGGGCAAGGCCCAGCCCCAGGCTCCAGGGGCCAGAGATGGAGTCTGGGGCCCAGCACTGACGTCAAAGAGCTGGCACACAGCCTGGTCCTGGCGTGGCCGTCTTGCTGCTGAGGTGGTAGGTGTTATGAAATTACTGAGCTTTCCAATGGAAAATTAGCAGGCAGAGGAGAAGGCAGCCCCCCAGAGAGGCCTCCGGGGTGGGGGGCAGTGTTTGCACAACCAACAGGATCAACGCTTCTGCTTGCTGGGAAGCGTGCAGCTACACAGCAGGTGCTTGCGCTGGGTGCTCATGGCCTCACCGCTGTTCACAGTGTCTCCTTCCCCTCCTCATACTGGAGACCAGAACCCACCGTTCTCTCTCTCTCTCTCTTTTTAAAGATTTATTTTATTTATTTGAAAGAGAGTTACAGAGAGAGAGGTCTTCCATCCGCTGGTTCACTCCCCAGATGGCCCCAACAGCTGGAGCTGTGCCGATCCGAAGCCAGGAGCCAGGAGCTTCTTTTGGGTCTCCCACGCAGGTACAGGGCCCCAAGGACTTGGGCCATCTTCTACTGCTTTCCCAGGCCACAGCAGAGAGCTGGATCAGAAGGGGAACAGCCGGGACTTGAACTGGTGCCCATATGGGATGCCGGCGCTTCAGGTCAGGGCGTTAACCCACTGAGCCATAGCACTGTCCCCCCCCCCCCCCCCCCCCCGTTCTCTTGATCAATGACTCCACACAGGAGTCCTGTTTGTACCTTCAGGTCTTTTTAAAGATTTATTTTTTAAAAAAATATTTTTAAAAAGATTTATTTGAAAGGTAGAGTTTGAGACAGACAGACAAACAGACAGATATTCCAACTGCTGATTCACCCCCCAGATGACTGTAACTGACTGAAGCCAGAAGCCTGGAACGCCATCCAGGTCTCCCAAGTGTGTGCAAGGGCCCAGGCATTTGAGCCATCCTCTGCTGCTTTCCCAGGTGCGTTAGCAGGGAGCTGGATTGGAACTGGAGCAGCCGGGACTTGGACCAGTGCTCACATGGGATGCCTGTGCCACAGACAGTGGCTTTACCTGCTGTGCTACAATGGCAGCCCCTAAAAGATTTATTTTTATTATATTTGAGAGGGGGGGAGAGAGAGAGAGAGAGAGAGAGAGAGAGGTCTTCCATCTGCTGGTTCATTCCCCAAATGGCCACAATGGCCGGGGCTGGCCAGGCTGAAGCCGAGCGCCAGCAACACGATCCTGGTCTCCCTTGTGAGTGGCAGGGTCCCAGATTCTTGGGCCATCCTCTGCTGCCTTCTCAGGTGCATTACCAAGGACTGGATCGGAAGTGGAGCAGCTGAGACTCAAACTGGCGCTCGGATCTGGGATGCTGGCTTTGTAGGTGGTGGCCGAGCCTCCTGTGCCAGAACACAGGCCTCACCCGGGCCATCGGTGCTGAGCTATGCAGGGATTTAGGGAACCAGGCTCTGTGGGATACAGTCGGGGCCACTTGGTCGGGGCCACATGGTCGGGGCCACTAGATTGTGCTCAGCGTGCTGCATATGTGACCTCATTCAACCTCCCCCAGAAACCCAGGAGGTGTGGCTCTGTCGCCATGGTACTAATGGAGACATGGAGGCTCAGAGAGGCTATGTCACTTGCCCAGGGTCACACAGCCCAGGCTCTTCCTCACTCCACCCCAGTGTCTACTACTCATTCCCCCGGAGCCCCAGGGTACACCTGGATCGGTTGGCTTACGCTTGCTTGGCTTTCATCTGAGATCCAGGGCCCGTGCTACAAAAGCCCAGAGAGCTCACCTGCGTCTTGGCCCTCTGCGTGAACCCCTTCCAGCAAGTCCCTCACAGGCCTTACATACTGCATGCTGACCTCAGTCGCCCGCTTTCTGTGTGGCCCTCCTCGGCGTTCCTCTTTCTGCCAGGGTCCCACTACCGCCCAGGCTGAGGGACCTAACACCAGGAGCTTTAGCTCCCGTCCTTGCACTTCCCGCCCCAAGCCTACTGTCCTCATCTGTGCAATGGGCCAACATGCAGTTTCTGTGTAGACAGCCTTAGAAGATTCCATAAAGAAACGTCCATGGAGTGCCAGGTACTGCACCCACAAGGTCGGCCACGGGAAATTGGGGTCCCCAGCCACAGCGCTTCACGCCTGTATGGGGTAGCAAACCCTAGCAGGTGGCTGCTGTCACGTTCCACTTTTACTGTTCAGAGAACCACACAAAGAGCCAAGCAACCTGCCCAGGACTCCACAGCTAAGGCCCGGGCAGCGGTCCTGGGAGTTTGTGTGCTGGTGTGCTGGCCTTTGATGCAGGCTTTTTCTATACCTGCCCCTAAATTGTGTTTTTCCAGCACGTGTGCAAGCCACAAAAACCTTCTGTCCAAATGACCTCTAGTGAGGAAATCCAGAGTGGAAACAGGCACGCAGGGGCAGAAGGAGCCAGCAGGGGCTGCTGTGCCCCCCCCCTTCCTCTCCCTCCCCTCCCACCCAGGGCATCCGGAGCCAGGAGGGGCTCCACAGGGCACGCAGGCTGGAAAACAGAGCAGCAACATCACCTGAGTGATAACCCGCTCAGCTTTGGAATTCGGGGTAGAGACACGTGGTTTCTTGCTGACTTCAGGAGCTTATCTCTCCTCCCTGGTAATAAATACACACAGAGCAGCATCCTCTGCCCCCTCCAGCTCCCCCACTTCCTGGTGGAGCCTCAGGGCTGCTGATAATCTCTTCTTTTCTCCCAAACTCTCCCTGCCTTCTGGCCATCCTCACCCCAGCTCCGCCCCCATGTGCCCTGACAGGTGGAGACAGTGTGGCATCTGGATCCTGTGATCCACGGTGGGGGGTGGGGCAAGGCTGGCTCTAAGCCGGGCTCATCAGCCCTCTGCCCCATTGCGAGCCTTGTCATCCATCTCAGGAGCTCTGTTGACAACTGCCCCAGCAAAGCCATTTTGCAGATGAGAACTTGGATTTTGGTAACGACACTGCATGGAGAGCCACTGGCACCCCACCCCACCCCCCACATACACCAGAAGCCCCAGAGGAGGGGGAGTCCCTGCTCTGGCCTATGGCAGTCCTGCAGGGAGGGGCTGCAGGGGTGTGTGTCTCAGCGACTGGACAGTTCGGCAGCCAGGGAAGGGATTTAGGAATGAGGGAGAAGCTGGTGGAATTGTACTTGCCATAGTAATGATCGTGGGAGCGGACTTCAAACATTTGTGGGAAATTGGAATGAAAAGATGGATTTGGGGTGGGATTTTGGCACAGTGGTTAGGATGACACGTGGGATGTCCTTATCCTTTATCCAAGTGCCTGGTTCCACTTCCTGTTCCAGTTTCCTGATGATGATCCTGGAAGCAGCAGGCGGTGGCTCGAGTACTTGGGTCCCTGCCACCCATGTGAGTGATCAGGATGGAGTTCCTAGCTCTGGTCTTGGCTTGGCATCTGGGGAGTAGATCAGTAAGAAGATCTCTCTCTCTCTCTCTCTTTCATGCTCTCTCTGTTTATAACACACGTTTTCTATGAATTCTTATGTGAGTGCTGCTGGTTCAAGTCCTGGCTGCTCCACTTCTGATCCACCTCCCTGCTACTGCACCTGGGAAGGCAGAGGAAGATGGCCCACGTGCTTGGGTCCCTGCCACCCAAGTGGCAAACCAGACATTTGGGGAGTGAGCCAGCGGATGGAGGATCTCTCGCTCTCTTCTTTCTCCCTTCCCTCTGTAACTCTACCTTTCAAATAAATACAATAAAATCTATTTTTAAAAAACCCAAATTCCTCAAGATCTCCTCATGGAAGATCCACAGAGCTGTTGGGAAATGACAGAGGGTGGGGGTGCTCGTTGAGTCATGGTGCACGCCCCAGTTCAGTGTGGGGTCGCCGGGGTGTGATCTGAGTTGCGTGGGGCAGCAATGGAGAGGAAAGTGACGGTGACGCATCCCCACGTGTAATCAATGGGACACAGGAGCAGCTGGGTCCCAGAGCACAAACCAGGAAGAAGCGAGCTGGGCCGTCTGCTCAGCCAGCTTTTCCAAAAATCTGGAGACAGGAGCGCCTCTGTCATTCATTCCTGAACCTGGGAGCGTTTTACTTTATTTTTCAAATTTATTTATTCGAAAGACAGAGTTACAGAGATAGAGGGAACGGCAGAAACAGAGAGAGAGAGGTCCTCCATGCTCTGGTTCACTCCCCAGATGACACGCTGCCAGGCCTGGGTTAGGCTGAAGCCAGGTGCCCCTGCTGCCCCTTGGTCTCCCCGAGTGGATGGCAGGCACTCAAGCTATTGGGCCGTTTTATTTTATTTTTTGACAGGCAGAGTTAGTGAGTGAAAGAGAGACAGAGAAAAAGGACTTCCTTCCATTGGTTCACCCCCAAAATGGCTGCCACGGCCAGCATTCTGCACTGATCCAAAGCCAGGAGCCAGGTGCCAGGTGCTTCCTCCTGGTCTCCCATGCGGGTGCAGGGCCCAAGCACTTGGGCCATCCTCCACTGCCTTCCTGGGCCACAGCAGAGAGCTGGACTGGAAGAGGGGCAACCGGGACAGAATCTGGCGTCCCAACCGGGACTAGCACCCGGGATGCCGGCTCCACAGGCGGAAGATTAGCCGAGTGAGCCACGGTGCCGGCCCTGGGCTGTTTTCTTTCCCAGGCCCATTAGCAGGAAGCTGGATGGGAAACAGAGCAGCCAGGACTGGAACCAGCGCTCTGACATGGGATGCAGGCGTCCCGAGCGGCAGCCCGCCCCTCGGCGGAGCCGCAACCCCGGCCCGCGGAAGACTTTTTAAATGCTCTCACGCTCAGGTCACTTCAGATTCCGGTTGCATGGGTTGGAAGTGGCCTCTCGCGCGGTCCCCTGGGCAGCCAGAGCTGAGAATCCCTGAGACTCACTGTGGTGGCGTTACCGGGAAACGTGTTGCCAGTGCAGGTTCTCAGGCCCCACGAAACCCACAGAACCCCAATCCGTGTCCCAGGTGCTTCAAACTTCAGAGCCCGCCCTGTTACCTGGGGAGCTTGGTACAGGGCGGATTCTCACTCACACTGGGGAGTTCCTGCTGGGAATTCTGGGGTTCAGCAGTGTGCTAACAAGAAACATTTCTCCAGGGATACAGAGCTTGCCAGACACTGGAAGTGACCTTGCTTTTTTTTTTTTTTTTTTTTTTGCCTGTTTGTTTGCCTAAATTGCACCCTCGTCCTGCCTGCAAAGCCAGCTCAGCCCCACCCGTGTGGGTCTGTTCTACAAACCGGAGATGGAGGCTCAGCGAGGGAAAGCCCCCAGCGGACAGGTGGACTTGGAACTCCAGCTCCTACAGTCTGCATGGATCAGGGTCACGAGCCTCCCAGGGCTGCGTGACATGTGAACGGCAGCTTGCCACACTCTGGGGGAGAAGATGATTAGCTGGTGGCTTGCGGGAGGCGGGGAAGGTGGTTCCACCGTGGCTCCATCATGCAATCTTCCGGGAAGCCTTAAAAAAAAAAAAAAACACCCAAAACCTATGTCCCAGTCCTAGGAATTCTATTTGACACATCTCGAAGCAGCTGGTGCTTTGAGAAGGTTTAAAACCCAGCCGGGTAAGTCAGCTGTGCAGCACAGGCTGGCGAGCTGTTTGTCTCCTGCATCCGACGACAGCCGTGCCCTTGGAGTGGCACCGGCCCCTGAGTGTGCACCTTTCTCTTCCCAGGCATAGGAATCGGCCCGTCCTCCCTGGCGGCCTTGCAGTGGGGAAATCATGTTCTTTCAGAGTCCCAGCCTGCATCCTTGTTTCGTGTGGCCAAGATGCAGAAGAAAAAAATACAGGGCACCCCATGGAATGGCTCTTTAAATATAAGAGCAAGTCCTCTTCTAGGATAATTTATGTCCCATTGCAACACGCGGTGCTTCCTCATCCTGGCGATTTATTTGCTGTCTATATCTGAAATTCAAACTTCTCTGGGGGTCCTGTATTTTTATGGGGCAACCCAAATTCTCGTTCCCAGCCACCAGGCCTTCCCAAATGAGGGTTATGTAAGGTGAGCAGGTCTGGCCCTAGTTTGGGGCCTCCAGCTGTGTCAGATGACACTGCCAGAAGGCGTTGGCTTCCAGGTTCCTGTGGCCACATGTCCCAGCTGGACAAGCACAGCGCTCCCCTTGTCCTCCTGGCCGGTTTTCTATGAATGCAGCTCGCGTGAATGCACAAACCGGTTTCTCCCCTTCTCGACACCAGGCAGCGTGCACCAATGACGTAGCCCAGCTAGAAGCTGGGAGCCTGGGATGTGAACAGGGAAAGATATTTTTCCACTAGAACCAAGCAACATGGTTGAAACACACACACACACACATATATGATTTGTGGGAGTGGCATAGATGGCACATTCTGAGAAGGCTGCAGGTGGGTGACCTTGGCTGAGATGTGCAGCTGGCGCTCACACACTAGGCAAACACCTGCTGTGGCCTGATAGGAAATAGGAAGTGCTGAGGGAGGGCAGGTGACAGCAGCCCAAGGTGCAAGGGTGTAAGGGAGCATCAGTTGCTGGATTCATTCGTTCGTTCCAAAATGATTTCTTGTCCGCCTGCTCTGTGCCAGGCTTTGGGGGGGGGGGGGCGGCAGTGACGCACTCCTGCATTCACGTTGCCCCCATTCTGTCGGGGAGACAGCTGAGTGAAGGCAGTTACAATGCAATGTGATGTGAGTGCTTTGATGAGGCTGAGTGTAAGGTGCTAGAGGGACCCCGGAGGGGACTTACCCAGAGGTGAGGGTCAGGAAGGGCTTCCCAGGCGAAGACCTGGGGCACAAGTGGGAATTGGTGGGGTGGAGAGGGCGTAGGGACAGAGAGTACTCCAGGCAGAGGACGCAGCTTCTGCAAAGCTGGGGGAAAGGAGAGCGCATGGAGCCGTCAGCAGACTGCAAGGTGTGAGTGTGTGGCCAGGGCATACGAGACGGGGGACCAGAGAAGCCGGCCGTGAGGATGTTGGGAAGCCTGGAGTTTGGAGCAAAGGAAGGTCTCGTGAGAGAGGGTTTAAGCAGAAGGCTGTGGTTGGATTTGTCGTGGCTGTGGTGTGGACGATGGACTGGGAGGGCAGTCCTGGAGTCAGGGGGACCAAGTTGAAGACGAACACAGGCACCCATGGGAGAGTGAGCGTGGGTATGCTGAAGAGGCTTAGTGGGGAGAGCGTCTTCAGGATTTGGAAAGCCCAGTGGGGTGAGGGAGGTTAACGCCTAGATAGTTCCCGGAGTAGGAGACGCATCTGGCAATGCAGATGATCAGGATAGGAGATGTATTTCCGCCCCCGGCTGCTATCTGGGCTCCAGACTTGACGATCCGGCTTCCTTCTTGACCATCCTCATGGACAAGGAGTAGTCTTTTCAAACTGGATGTGCCTGTGGGGATGGCAAATACTTTGCCTCTACATGCTTATGTTCAGGGGCTGGAGTCCTGCAAATGCAACTGGCAGAAGACAAACAGGAGAAAAGGCATACGATTCTACTTTCTGTTAATATTTTAATTTTGCATGTACTTTTATAGAAAAAGAAATGAAAGCCCAAAGAAGCAGTTAGGCTTAAGAGCGTATATATCATTTTAACAAAGAATGATAAAAGCAAAGGATGAGGGTTTGGGCTTTGGGGGGTATGTTCTGGGAAGGTAAAAAGGGGGTGGGAATGAAAGAAAGTTGAGGGTCATTTCAGTAACAGGGCTCTCTCCTCCTGGAGACAGGAGGAGGGTCACCTTCCCAAGGGAAGTTCTTTGCCCTGCTTCTAGATAGAAAGCGTTGGGGTAGACAGCTTTTCTCAGCTCAGAATAATCCTCACGCCAGACAGCGTGGGTTGCAAGACCACATCTGGACTCCCCCTGCATGCCGACACAGCAGCCTGGCTCTCCCCCTTCCCCCCTCCCCCAACCCTCTCCTCTGTCCTTCTTTCCTCCCCTGTTTCCCTAATTCCAGTTCTGCACCTGTCTTTTAACCTTCAGGGAGTTCACCCCACCCCTCCCCGCCCCGCCTTTCTGCATTCGCCAAAGGGAGTGAATTTCTCTAGGCCATCTTCAAGGCATCTTGCTGCTCTCAAACGGGAAGACTCGGTCCTTTCAGGTGGCAGGTGGTAGCCGTCATGGGGTGGCCTTTCAAATCCAACCCACAGGAGCTTATCCAAGCTCTCCGCATGCTAGCTGTTTAATCTGGGCAAGACGTAGCAGCTCCCTAAGTCTCAGTTCCCCATGAATACAATGGGGAAAATAGCAGTGTCTATTCCAGGGGCCAACATTGTGGCATAGCAGGTTAGGCCACTGCTTATGATGTCACCATCCCACATTGGGGTCCCCACTTGGGTGCCAGATTTTCTGCTCCCAATCCAGCTCCCTGCTAATGCGCCTGGGAAAGCAGTAGAAGATGGCCCAGGTGATTGGGTCCCTGTCACCCATGTCAGAGACCAGGTTGGAGTTCCTGGCTCCTGGATTCAACCTGGCCCAGCCCTAGCTGTTGCAGCCATTTGGGGAGTAAACCAGTAGATAGAAGATCTCTCTCTCTCTCTCCCCGCCTCCTCCCCTTCCACCCCCCACCCTGTTGCTCTACCTTTCAAATAAATCTTTTTATTTTTTAAAGATTCATGTATTTATTTGAAAGTCAAAGTTATATAGAGAGAGGGAGAAGTAGATGATAGAGAAAGAGAGAGAGAGAGAGAGAGAGAGAGAGAGAGAGAGAGAGAATGAATAGATAGGTAGACAGACATCTTTCATTCACTGGTTCACTCCCAGGATGGGCACAATAGCCAAGGCTGGGCCCGGCTGAAGGCAGGAGCTTCTGGATCCCCCATGCTGGCGGCAGGGGCCCAAACACTTGGGCATCTTCCCCTGCTTTTCCCAGGCCATTAGAAAGGAGTTGGATAGGAAGTAGAGCAGCCAGGACTCAACCCAGTGCCCACATGGAAGTGCAGGCAATGCCTTAAACCCACTGTGCCACAGTGCCAGCCCCCAAATAAATGTTTTCGTTTTACAAAAATCTACTTTATGTTGTTGTGAAAAAATCATGTGTTTAGTAGTTCCTGCACATATTAAAATGTCAGAGTACATTAGCTATTAAAACACACTAGAAAGGTATAGTCGTAGCTCTATTACCTCTGCATTAGCAAATGGGGTAGGCAGCCAGGTGAGCCGTCATAATGAGGAACATTTTGTGAGCATTTACAATAGGCCAGGGGTTTTCCTGCATTTCACACAGCTCATTATCCTCTGTGCAATCCCCTGAGGCAGCCACCATAATTATCTCCATTTTGCTTAAAAATTTTATGTATTTATTTCTATTTGTTTGAAAGGCAGAGAGACAGACACAGATCCCCCCATCTGCCGGTTCACTCCCCCAATGCCTAGGGCAGTCGCTGCTGGACCAGGCTGAAGCCAGGGGGCCCAGATCTCCATCCAGGTCTCCCATGTGCTAGGCAGTGACCCAAGGACGTGGGTCATCACCTCCTGCCACCAGAGGTGCACATTAGCAGAAACTGGAATTGGAAGTGGAGCCGAACCTCGAACCCAGGGACTTCAGTATGGGATGTCAGTGTCTTGAGCTATGGCTTAGCCATGGCGCCAACTTGCCCGCCCCATCTCCATTTCCTATTGAGAAACCAGAAGTACAGCACAGCTAAGTAACTTGAGCAAGATCACACCATCAAGGAACAGCAGAGCGCAGCCTAGGGACGGGCAAGTGTGGTTGTGGGGACCGCACCTGCTGGCACTCCATGGCCCATGGGGCAGTGGGAACCCATACCCTCAACACCTTGCTCATTCTCTGCTCACTCCTTCACAAGCCCCAGGCATGGCCTCACCCAGGAAGAAGACTTGACACCCAGGCAGTTCAGGTCCTTCTCTCCACCAAGAGCTCTTGCTCACCCAACTCTGTTTTCCCAAACTCTGTCCCAGGGCCCTGTACTTCTAGAACAGTGACATGTTACTAGTTGTTGCTCGCCCCCTCCAAGGGTTCCGTGGCCAGATGAACATGGCAGTGGCTAGGTGAAGCAAAGCTGAGGTGGTTAGTAAGCTGCAGGACTTCTCAGGGCCATGAGAGCACCCACAGGCCTTGTGAATCTGAGCCAGAAACAGGAAAAACACTTTGCACTGGGGACCCTTTCTCTTCGTTTTCACAGAGTTCCGTGGTCTATACTTTGGGAAACACTGATCTGGGTACCAATGTTGGAAAAAGATAAGAGAGAGGCTGGGTAGGCTGAGGGGGACCAGGAGAATTACAGCCTGCAGTTTGGCCAGAAAAGCCAGAAGTTGGAATACCATTTCTGAGAGAACAGGAAGCTCCCCTAGCTTAGAGGGCATGGATGAAGGCAAACTGAGGCGGGTTTTGTTTGGCCTTCACTGTTTACAAAAGGGGGTGGAAGGCATTTCACACGGACACCTAGTGTCGGAGCATCCGAGAGTGTGGGGCTTGCATTCCTGTGTAAGGATAATTGGCTGCCCTCTTTGCACTGGGCGGATACCCTCAGTTTGCCGCAATCCCCTCTGTACCCTATGTGCCCCATAATTGGCCACTCCTTTCGTTGATGTTGCCTGGAAGTGGCTGGGTTTTGACCGCTGATGATTTTACCTGCCACACATTCCAAGCAGCTTAGACCTGACTGCACCTTGTAAGCTTCTAGAAGCTGAAATAGTGCCCTGCACTCTACCGCCAGGCCTTTGTAACTGGTTAGTTTCTTCTGATGACAGAAATTACTCGTGCTAGCTGTAGAAAGCATGGAAGCACAGAGAAGCCTGGAAAAGGACACGGTGCCACAGGTGACGGCCACAATGCAGAGACGATGACCGCTAGCCTTCCGGCAGGTGCCTGTCCACCTTTTGCTTTGCATCTAGATCATCTACGTTGGCTCAGACCGTTTTTTCAAGTTTGTGTCCTTTTTAGAGGACATTCTTGCATTATGTAGGGGTCAGTTATTAAGTACGATTCTTCGTGCTGTATTGCAAAGCATTAGTTGTCATTTATGTCGGGGGACACATTGCAAGATCCCCAGTGGACACCCGACACCAGATAACAAACCCTACATATACTCTGTCTTTTCCTTGTCATACACACATACACAAATGTAGCACCTCTCCCATCTTAACTAAGTGCTTGTCCTGTGCTCGACTCTAACTTGCAGTTTGAGGTATGACAACAAAGCTAGCCCAGATTCCCTTTTCCTTTCTTTCACAATATCAGAGGTGGAAGATTTGTTGTTACCGTAGATCTTAGCAACCTCAGTATATGATTTTTTTCTTTCCTTATTAAGTCAAGAACTTTCTTTTTTTTTTTTTTTTTTTTTTTCATTTAATGGAAGCACTGTACTGCTGCTCTTTGGCATATCCAAATCGCCAGCAGTGCTATTCTTAAACTTTGGAGCCATTATTAAGGAAATGAAGGGGTACTTGAACAGAAGTCCTGTGCTGCCATGGCACTTGATCTGACAGTGCCTGACGGGAGGGTAGTCTACACAGCCTGGCTATGCTGGACAGAGAGCTGATTCATGTCCCAGGCCAGATGGATCTAGATGATGTGAGATTTCAATGTAGAACTTAGGAATTGTTTATTCCTGGAATTTTACATGTAATAGTTTCAGACCAAAGTTAACCTCAAGTAGCTGAACCCATGAAAAGCAAAACGACTGTAATTGAGTTTCTTAGAGAAACTCGTTAAAATTTGCTTACGCTGTCTCTAGGGTGGTATAGGGCTAGAAAGTTGGACTCCCTATAAAAAAAGGCATTTTTTTCCTCATGAAATGCCTATCTCCAGGTTGCTTTTTATAGTCATAAGGGCACAGTTCTAAAAGTTAAACATTATTGAACAAATCCAACATTATATGGTTCAAAAGTCCTTCCGATCGAAAAGAAACTAATGTTGAAAAACATGTGAAGGGCTTGAATAATGTTATTTTATCAAATGTGAGGAAGGAAAAAGTAACTTTCCTGAATTCCTGTGTGGAATTTCAGATTGTAAGTGGATGTAAAGATCTGTGTCACATAAGGGTGTGAACAGACATTTGACTTCTCACCCACATTCCTGCAATGCTCCTACACCCTTTAAGAGGTCCCTTCATAGCAGGGGCATCAGTTGCGTTTGTGTGTGGCACTTTTTTTAGAATCCTACCATCCTCTATGGCTTCTGATGGTCATCCATGTGGCTCTGCCTTTGAGATCGGATTCTCCTCTACAAACCGCAATGAATGACTGTCCAGTCTCAACATGAGGGTGCCCTGGGATGGGGAACCCTCTGTCTCAGAGCTGTGATGCTGAGCCTTGAAGCAAAGTGTCTTCTGCCCTCCACACAGTTCCCCAATTCTGCTCTTGGAGTCGAAATCTAATTATTTTCCATACGACAGTCTGGTAACTACTGTTTCAAGAAAGCTATTATATCAGGGTTGGTGCTGTGGCATAGCAGGTTAAGCTGCCACCTGCAGTGCTGGCATCCCACATGGGTGCTGGTTTGATTCCTGGCTGCTCCACTTCCAATTTAGCTCCCTGCTAATGATCCTGGGAGCGTAGCAGAGAAGGGCCCAGGTGCTTGGATCCCTGCCACCTACATGGGAGACCTGGAAGGAGTCCTGGCTCCTGGCTTCAGTCTGGCCCAGCCCTGGCCATTGTGGCCATGTGGGGAGTGAACCAGCAAATAGAATATCTTTCTCTCTGCATGTCTCTCCCTCTCTCTGTAATTCTGCCTTTGAAATAAAATAAATACATCTTTTTAAAAAAGACAGTTATTATTTTACCAAGCATTCTTCTCTTTTATAAGCTAAGCATCTCTGATTTTTCATGCTATTGTATATCATGATTTCCAGCTATTGCTAGAAAATCAGAATATTTTAGGATTACAAAAAATAAAAAGTCAGTTAAATGAAGCTTTGGATTAGAACAAGAACAAGGAAAGGGGAGGGAGTTGGACTTGTAGTAGAAATCTTTCATGTCGTCTTGATTAATTCTCACAGCCGTGCAATGAGATAGTGTTAGTTAGGATTTACCCCCTAGAGGCCGGTGCGGTGCAGTGAGCTAAGCTGCCACCCGAAATGCCACACATCCTATATTAGAGCATTGCTTCCCGTCCCGGCTGCTCCGCTGCTGGTCCAGCTGCCTGCTAATGTGCCTGAGAAGGCAGCTAAGAATGGCCTAAGTATTCGGGCCCAGACTGGGCTCTGGGCGCCTGGCTTTGGCCTGGACCAACCTCAGCTATTGTGGCCATTTGGGGAGTGAACCAGTAGATGGAATATCTCTCTCTCTCACACACACACACACACTCTCTCTCTCTTTCACACTCATACTCTCTGTCAATCTGCCTTTCAAGCAAATAAACAAATCTTAAAAAAAAAAAGTTATCCTACAAGTGATAGAAAACCTAAGTTAAAATGGCTTAAGCAAAACAAATAATCAAATAAGGATCCCAGAAGTCTAGGAGTTAATGCTGGGGCCGGCACCGTGACTCACTCGGTTAATCCTCTGCCTGCGGCGCCAGCATCCTATATGAGCACTGGTTCCAGTCCCGGTTGCTCCTCTTCCAGGCCAGCTCTCTGCTGTGGCCCGGGAGGGCAGTGGAGGATGGCCCAAGTGCTTGGGCCCTGCACCCCATGGGAGACCAGGAGGAAGCACAGCGCCGGCCGTAGCGGCCATTTGGGGAGTGAACCAACGGAAGGAAGGAAGGAAGACCTTTCTCTCTATCTCTCTCTCTCACTGTCTAACTCTATCTGTCCAAAAAAAGAAAAAAAGAGAGAGAGAGAGAGAGAGAGAGAGTGAGTTAATGCTGACCTTCAGTGTAACTTGATAACTTCAGTGTAACTCAAAATTGCCCTTGGGCCTTGATTTTCCACCTGCCAGGGAGGCACTCTTCTGTCTTACTTTCATTCTTATTCAAAAAAGTTGATGACTCCTGCAGCTTCAGGTTTACTTCCTCCCAAGTTCAAGTTCACCAGGAAAGTTCCAGAAAGATTCTCACTGTATCCCCTTGGCCTTGACAGCATCACTTGCCTGTCCCTGGGCTAGAGGCATGGATAACATTGTTGGCCAAGCTGGCCCTGCATGTTCACCCCTAAAACTAAGGGTGCTGGCATCTCCACCCAACAGGTAAGAGCTGTGTGTAGGGAAGAGGCAGTTCCTCAGAAGAAAATCTGGGTGCTGATACCCCCAAAAAAGTGAGAATGGAGCACCAAATTAGCCATGTCCACTTATTTATTTAGTTTTTTAATCCCTCATTTAAATAAAGACCAAAGCTGAGCAAGAGGGAGCCCTGTGTCTAGGCTCACTGATTAGAAAGTAGTGGAGCTGGGATGTATGTGTGCTGGACCACAAGGCTGTTCTTTTCGCTCTCTCCCCACAGCAGTATCCCCAGAGTCCGGAGACGTTTTGCTGACTGCAACTGAATCATAGTAAATGCATTTCTACGATTCAGTAACTTTGAGTGACAGAGTAACTAATGTTAAGCCCTAGTGATTGATAAACTCCCCCGTATTGTTTGAGCTAAACTATGCGTTTCATCCGGAATTCCTGGCAGTGGTGTTGGACCAACTCCACGGTTGGTCAGCGAGTCCACGAGCATCTCTCCTGAACTCAGGGGTGATGTGCTGGGGCCCGAGGCCAGCCCCTGCCAGGGATCCCGCCTGCCAGGGATCTGTGTCTTCAGCAGCCTCAACAGGAACTGTCCTGTCTTGGGGACACCAGAGTGGAACCCTCTGCCGTGGCTGCTGCTCTAGGGACAATGTGTGCCTACCAGAGCCCTGTCTTAACCGGAGCTGAGAATTCTCGGTCACTGAGGCACCAGGCCCTGCTGTCACTCTCCCAGATATTTCACACAGTTTTTTCTTGCCTGTATGGCCAGGGACCTTTGAAATGCCAACCTCCACAGAGCTCAGAAAGTCTAACCGTGTCCCTTATCATAGCAGAATAAACTCTGATCCGGCTATGCATGAAACACATGCATAGGTGGAATATGAGTCAGCTTGCGATGACCGTGCATCCGTGTTGCCGACTCAGAAAAGCATAATGTGAGAACAAAGGCACGTTGTAGAAGGAAGCCTGGAAAATCGTGGTCTTATTTGTGGGCCTGCTTACGGGGTAAAAACATCAACACATATACAGGTGTTTCAAGATGGTACACCCTTGGAGGGGGGGCAGAGGACCCCAAGAGGAAAGAGGAAACACAGGCACTCACCTGTGTTGGACATTTTATGTTCTCGGCTGGGTGGTTGATACCACCAGAGATATTTGCCTGATTACTATCAGGAAAAGATCTGCTAATGAAACATGTCTTGGTCGTGGTCAGGCTTCCAACTCTCGGATGCTTTATCAGTTGGGAGCTGATGGCAGACGTAATCCCCTCTGACTTCCTAGCTGTGCAGCCAAAGGAGGGCTTGCAAAATCGGTCAGGAGAAGCAGTGTCATGGCACAGCCGGTGGAGCCTCTGCTTGTCGTGCTGACCGCCCATATCAGAGCACCGGCTTGAGTCCTGGTTCCAGTCCAGCTTCTCAGTTACACCTGGCAAGTAACAAATGATGGCTCAAGTCCTTGGGGCCCTGCCACCCACATGGGAGACCTGGATGACGTTCCTGGCTCCTGGCTTCAACCTGGCCCCAACCTGGCTGTTGTGGTCATTTGGGAAGTGACCCAGC
Organism: Oryctolagus cuniculus; assembly: GCF_964237555.1. NCBI lineage: Eukaryota > Metazoa > Chordata > Mammalia > Lagomorpha > Leporidae > Oryctolagus > Oryctolagus cuniculus. The sequence goes on from NC_091433.1 coordinate 20,654,178, forward strand.
AGATGGAAAACCTCCTGTTGTCTCTCTGTGTCTCTCCCTCTGTCTATGTTATTCTGCCTTTCAAATAAATAAAAAATCCTTTAAAAAAAAAAAAAAAAAAGAACCAGGAAGCTGAAGTTGCCACCCTGAGCTTTCCGGAACAGCCTTCCATGCAGAACAGGTGTCAGGAAGCGAAGGGACCACTGCCTTTCGTCATTGGGACGTTGCCAGCTGGGCTGGGAAGCTGCCATGGAAAACCCGGACTCCGTGGCAACAGCACTCGCCGAGGGAAGCCAGGCAGGCCAGAGACGCTGCTTCCTCCTCGTTCCCTGGGCAGACACAGAAGCTGGGACCTTCGTTTGTAACCTTCTGGACTCTGAGTGGAGAAAGATGCACTAGGAGCCAGGAGATGTTGCTACCCATGTTTATCGAAGGAGCCAGGCCATCTCATCAGCCCCTCTCTTACCACCTCCTACCCCCTGGCCCTGCAGCCCCTAACGTCTACCTCTGCCCCCACTCTGAACGCCCACCTCCTGCCTCTGTACTAAATTGGGGTTTGCAATTGGAAGGATGCAGTGAAAAGTAAGTTCAGTAGGCACTGAATATGAATGAGATCCGGAGAGACGCCTGGGGTCACACTGGACTAGTCAGCTAGTGGTCCCCAGGCAGGTGCTAGTCTTTGATGGTAAAGGAACTTGACCCTGGCAGCAGCGGGGGTGGGGGGAGCTGGTGTTGTGGCATAGGGGGTTAACACTGCCACCTGCAACCCCAGCATCCCACCTAGGTGCCAATTTGGGTCCCGGCTGCTGCATTTCTGATCCAGCTCCCTGCTAATGTGCCGAGGAAAGCAACTTGAGCCCCAGCCACACAAATGGCGGCAGTGGCCGGAGCTGGGCTGATCTGAAGCCAGGAGCTTCTTCTGGATCTCCCACGTGGGTGCAGGGACCCAAGCACCTGGGCCATCCTCCACTGCTTTCCCAGGCCACAGTAGAGAGCTGGCTCAGAAGAGGAGCAACCGGGACTCGAACCAGAGCCCATATGGGATGCTGGCACCACAGGCGGAAGTTTAACCTGCGACGCCACAGGGCCTGCCTCTCCAGCCATTTCTGAAGGCCTTAATGCTTACAAATGCTGACCAACGGCTGACCAAAGCTCTCCTCCAGTTTCTTATCTGCAAAGTGGGGTGATGATGAAGAGGAGGACAGAAGCCCCTCATCTGGCTGTTGGGAGGAGTCAGTGAAACGGACGATAGCAGCAAACGCAACAGAGCTCGCTATCGCCCAGGACCGTGAGGCGGGTGTTATCAGAGCTTTCAAACAGGCCATGGAAATGAGGATTATGAAAAGACTATGCATGGATTTCATAGTTTTTGCACCAAAATAACTTATCTTTTAATTCCATTTGTCTGCAAACCTCTCGAAGTTCCCTCCTAATTCACTGAACTCCCACAGTGATGGAGATGGGTCATTTTGTGGTTCTCATCTTACAGGTGAGGGAACTGAAGTTCAAAGCCAAAGCTCTGGCTCCTGCCTACCCACGGTCACTACACCAGGCCTCTCTGAGTACCCAGGAGGCACCTCGTGAGCCACAGGAATCTTCAGCTGTTAGTTCCGGGGAGGGGAGGGCGGCGGGGGAGGGGGAGCCGGTAATGAAGTCCCACACAGGGGAAGGGCAGATGTGTCCCCAGCGTGGGCCAGGGGCCAGGGCACAGCTGGGCTGGGCCCCTGGAGGCAGGTGTGTTATCTGCTGCCCAGTGTTCCCACCTATGATAAGGAGTGAGGCAAGCGAAAGGAGGAAGAATCTACAGGAAAAGTAGCTTTGATTTTTTATCAAAAACTCTGCGTTTTCTGTTTCAAGTAGCAGCAGCCCACTCCTCTGCCCTAAATAGAAAACTAGTGCCCCTGCAGGCGCAGGCTGGGAAAGCAGACAGGCCCCGGGGAGGACCCTTGGGGATGAAGCCCTGGAGGCGATGGACGTGACTTGTCCGTGACTTCTGCTGGAGTCCATGGTCCTGGCCCCTCCAGGAACGATGCACACCACCCCTTCCTCTCCTAGGAAGGGGCCCCCAAGTGCCTGTGCTCCCTTGTGCCCGGGCTCCTGGCTCGCAGCGGGAGGGCAGAGCAGGAGTGTGCAATTCTAACCAGAGACCTCTCTTTGGACATGGTTCTGAGCCTGCCTGCTTCTTTCTGCTGCTTGCCAAGAGGGCCTGGCAAGTGTCAGGAAGTGTTAAGGGCGTGTTAGCACCCAAGCGAGACTTTCTTTTGTGCAATATGTGGACCAGGGCACTTCAGAAAGTCGGCGACAAAATGGAATGAAAGGATGTTTATTTTGGTGAAAAAATTCTTGAAATCCAAGCGTAGTTTTTTCTGTTTTTTTTTTTTTAATTAAATTTTTATTTATAAAAAGGGAATAAACTTAAAGTATTTCCTATATACAGTTTTAAGGGAACAGTGCTATTTCCCACCCTTCCCTCCCTCCTGCCCTGCTTTTTCATGCTATGCGTTTCCATGAGCTTTTTTGCAGATCCTGTGATACAATGACAAAGTGTCAGAATTCAGGCGGAGAGACAGAAAGGGATGGACAGAGACACACAAAGAGAGAGATCTCCTGCCCACTGGCTCACTCCCAAAATGCGCACAACAGCTGAGGCTGGGCCAGGCTGAAGTCAGGAGCCAAGAACTCAATCCAGGAACCAAGTACTTAGGCCGTCGTCCACTGTCTGCCCAGGTGCATTAGCAGGGAGCCGGATCAGCAGTGGGGCTGGCTGGCTTTGTGGTGTAGTCATTGAGGCCACCTGCCACACCGGCATCCCATACGGGCACTGATTTTTACTCCCATGTTCTGCTTCCAATCCAGCTCCCCGCCAGTGGCCTGAAAAAGCAGCAGAAAATGGGCCAAGTGTTTGGGCCCCTGCCATCCACATGGATGAAGCTCCTGGCTTTGGCCTGGCCCATCCCCAACCATTGCATCCATTTGGGGAGTGCACCAGCTAATGGAAGATCTCTCGCTCTTGCTCTCTCTGTGTCTCTCCCTAACCTGTCTGTAATTCTGTCTTTCAAATAAATAAATAAATCTTAAGAAGAAAGATGAGGAGAAGGAAGAGGAGGAGGAGGAAGAGGAAGAAGAAGTGGGAGAGGAGGAGGGGGAGGGAGGACTGGGACCTAAACCCAGGCATTCAAATATGGATTCGGGCATTCTGAGGTGTGTCTAAATCACCTGACCAATGCTCATCCCAGAATTAAGGAACTCTTTCTAATAAACAGGTATTTCCTTAAATTCAGCTGTGACAACAGATTTGAAAAAAACAGCAGTAGAAATGTAAGTAAAAAATGTTCCTGGCGCTGTGGTAAAGCAGATAAAGCTGTCACCCGCAGTGCTGGCATCCCATAATGGGTGCCGGTTCTATTCCTGGCTGTTCCACTTCTGATCCAGCTCTCTGCTAGGGCCTGGGAAAGCAGAAGAAGACGGCCCAAGTCCTTGGGGCCCTGCACCCGTGTGGGAGACCCAAAGAAGTTCCTGGCTCCTGGCTTCGGATCGGCGCAGCTCCGGCCGTTGTGGCCAATTGGGGAGTGAACCAGCAGATGGAAGATTCTCTCTCTCTCTCTCTCTCTCTCTCTCTCTGTGTCTCTTTCTGCCTCTGCCTCTTTGTACCTCTGCCTTTCAAATGAATTAATGAATCTTAAAAAACATTACTCAGTCTTCAGATAGTGAGTGCTTGGTGAGTATACACATGAGAAGACAGGGAATTATTTTGTCGCTGTCTTGTTCCCAGCGGGTAGGAAGAAGGAAGACCTGAGGCGCCGGCCGTGAGGAGCTCCCCGACCAGGCAGGGCCCTCTACATAATTTATAGGGTTCAGTGCAGAAGGAAAATGTGGCCTCTTGTTAAAAGCATAGTAAGAATTTCAAGATGGCGACAGGGGAGCGTCCATGCATGCATGAGGACTTTCTGAGTGTGGGGTCCTGGGTGACTGCACAGGTCACACAGACCTGAAGCTGACCCTGCCACCAGGGGAGTCCCCCCCACACAGGGAGAACATCGGGTGCTGGGCCATGGCCAAGCTCCTGAACCCCCTTTGTCATTCCAAGAAGTTAGTGGAACAGGGCAAAAGTGATTTCTGTGGACTAGGATAAAGGAAGCACCGTGAGCTTCTACCGCCTGCCTTTCCTTCTTCCTACCTACAAGCATTTATTGAGCCTCTTCTCAGTGCGTGGGGCACTGGGTGGGACATGAGCCCAGCCTCCAAGATGTCCACAACCCAGGGAAGGAGCTAGATCTGCAAGCAGACAATCAAAATACCCGGTGATTCCTGGAGCAAGGCAGTTTGGGAAGGGTGCATTTGGGAAAGTGGCCCCAACCCGGCCCGGGGGAGGCGAGAAAGGACCGAGCACAGACCCTGTAGATGGTGGAGTGCCACAGGCAGGTGCTGGGAGCCCGGTTATGGCCCTGCGCCCTGCCAGTTGGCACAGAGAGGAGGGTGACCTACAGAGTGAGCTCAAAGATGCAATCCCTGCGGGTTAGTGACTGACTGGAAAGGGGGGTGTGAGAACACGTTGACGTTGAAGGAAGATTCTAGGATGACTGATGGCTTCTGACTCTGGGCAGATAAATGGACAGGAGAGGAAAGCCAGGTAGGAGGACAAGGTTATGGGGGCTGTTACTAATTCTGGAAGCCAGCAGAGACCCTGGGAGAACTACGGGCCACTGAGTGCTCTCCGTCTTCCCCCACGGTACCTCTCCTTCTCTTTGCCCCATCCTAGCCGCTACCACACCCCAAGACCACAAAAGACTCTCTCACATTTTTAGTAGAAATATGGCAGGACTGGAAAAGTAGGAAGGGAAGTAACGTGAACAGACTGGTTCTTTTACCCCGGAAGCAATCAAAAGAGCACAGCGTGGGGAAAGGGAATTTGGGGCTAACAGTTGTTTCTAGTTCTGTAGTCAAGGATAGTCATTCTTTTTACTATTATTATTATTATTATTTAGGATTTGTTTCAGGGCTGGCATTGTGGTGTAGTGGGTTAAGCCAGCATCCATACGGGTGCTGGTTCAAGTCCTACCTGCTCCGCTTCTGATCCATCTCCCTGCTACTGGCCTGGGAAAAGCAGCAGAAGATGGCCCTAGTGCTTGGGCCCCTGCACACACGTGGGAGACCCAGAAGAAGCTCCTGGCTTCAGCCTGGCCCAGTCACTGTCATTGTGGCCATTTGGGGAGTGAACTAGCAGATGGAAGATCTCTCTGTCTCTATTTACTTTCCTTCCTTCCTTCCTTTCTTCCTTCCTTCCTTCCTTCCTTCTTTCCTTCCTTCCTTCCTTCCTTCCTTCCTCCCTTCCTCCCTTCCTTCCTTCCTCTTTCTTTCTTTCTTTCTTTCTTTCTTTCTTTCTTTCTTTCTTTCTTTCTTTCTTTCTTTCTTTCTTTCTTTCTTTCTTTCTTTCTTTCTTTCTTTCTTTTTCCCTCCCTCCCTTCCTTCCTCCCTCCCTTCCTCCCTCCCTTCCTCCCTCCCTTTCTCCCTCCCTCCCTTCCTTCCTTCCTTCCTCCCTCCCTTCCTTCCTCCCTTCCTTCCTCCCTCCCTTCCTCCCTCCCTTTCTCCCTCCCTCCCTTCCTTCCTTCCTTCCTCCCTCCCTTCCTTCCTTTCTTCCTTCCATTTGTTTATTTGAAAGGCAGAGTTACAGTGAGAGAAAGAGAGATCGTCCACCTGCTGGTTCACTTCCTAAGTGGCTACAGCAGCCAGGGTTGATCCAGGCTGAAGTCAGGAGCCGGGAGCTTCATTTTGGTCTCAGATGGGTGGCAGGGCCCAAGCACTTGGCTCATCTTCCCCTGCTTCTGCAGGTGCAGTAGCAGGAAGCTGGATTGGAAATGCAGCAGCTGAGACTCAAACCAGCACTCATATGGGATGCCGATACCACAGGTGGCGGCTTAACCTTGCTGTGCCACAACACTGCAGCCCCAAGGACAATCATTCTAGAACAATCTGTTTTTTTTTTTTTTTTAATAAAAACAATTTTCTTAGCTTTTATCACCAGGCTATTTAGAAACTTATTTACTTCCACCTTTAACAAACTGTGATAGATGAACTCAGGTTCTTAAACTGAATGGTGGGGAAGGAAGATCTTTTTAAATTGCAGCTGAAAAAAAAAATCGAAGCTGATTCTTTACATTAAAAAAAAAACCCAATGGCTTAATCCTTTTATAGTCACCTTGTGTACACAACACAAGTCCTTGAAATGATTCACAGGAGTAGAAGACGGGTGGCAGCCCATGCCGTTCTCCTTCCTGAGAGGCCTTTTGGGCAGATTTCATGCATTCTTAAAATCGTCACTAATCAGATGCGGATTTCCGGAGCCGCAGCCCCGCCCCCTGAGCGGTCATTAGCTCGAAGCGACCCCGCGTGCATTTCTCATTTCCCACTTTATAGGCCCGTTAGTTCCACCTCAGCGGTAATGGCGGGAGACTACTCAGGTATTCGGATATGCGCACTCACACTCCTACTCTGCCCGCGGAAGCGGTCCTTTGAGAGAACTTCGCAAGGAATTCTTGTCAGTTGAAACACACGCTGGTTTTCAGGGTGCCCAGCCATGGACTTCTCACGCAAGTCCTGTTCTACCTTCCATGCCGTGCGGAGGACCGCGAAGCTTGGTTGTCACCTCCACAGCCAAGAGCTCTCCTTGGCTTGGCTTTGGGAATCTGGTACTGCACCTGCCGGGCCTGAGCTGCCTCCTTCTTGTACTGTTGCTATGGGGAGATGGAGGGATTTTCTCTTTCTTTCTTTCTTTCTTTTTTTTTTTTTTTTTTTTTTTTATTTGACAGGCAGAGTTAGACAGTGAGAGAGAGAGACAGAGAAAAAGGTCTTCCCTCCATTGGTTCACCCCCCAAATGGCCACTATGGCCGGCGCTGCGCCAATCCGAAGCCAGGAGCCAGGTGCTTCCTCCTGGTCTCCCATGCGAGTGCAGGGCCCAAGCACTTGGGCCATCCTCCACTGCACTCCCTGACCACAGCAGAGAGCTGGCCTGGAAGAGGAGCAACCAGGACTAGAACCAGGTGCCCATATGGGATGCCGGCTCCTCAGGCAGAGGATTAGCCAACTGAGCCACAGCACCAGCCCCATGGGATTTTCCTACCGACCTGTTGTTAAATGAGTGATCACACGCCAATGGCTGAGGGAATTTGCCTTTTGAGTCCTTGTCACTGCACCTTGGAGCGGCTGGGAGGATGAATCACACAGCCCTGATGATACATTCGTAGTTCTCTTCTGGCTGCCTTGGGGACCTTGGTTTTCATCAGAGGCCAGGAGTATGTGTCCCCTGAGGCTCAAGGGTCTGAACCGCCTTAAAAGGCTTCATACGTGGAAATTCCTGCCATTGCTTCCTGTGGGCGCCCACCCCAGGGTGTTAGACTCTGTCTCGGATGGGGTTTAGTGTACAGATGCTTCCGGCTCACGGTGGGCCCCGCTCTAGGGCCTGGAGAATGACCAAACGGAGTTGGCTTCTAAAATCTTAATCAGGCACCTTCTGAAATGCGATTGCTCACATTCCTGTGGCATATGGAGCGAAACTGGAATCTGCTGCCACATTTTTTGCTGGAGGCAGGCAGAGGTTTTATAACCACCCTTTAGGGGGAGATGCCAGATGCTCAGGTTGTGGAGAGAGTCAGTAAGTAGCAGGAGAGTGCGAACGGGGCCATAGACTATACTCTGGAGCCAAGGTGGACCGATCGTGTCCCTGGGGGAATCACTGGGAAACTTCTTGGCAAAGTATCAGACTGTAAAAGGCTCCACTCTAGCTAACTTGCGAATGACAGGGCTTGGAGCACAACAGGACTAAAAAGAGCTGATACCGACAGTCACTGGGTGGTTATCAACTCTCGCATGGAGGGGCAGAGCCCTGGATCACTCAACCAAGGAGACTAGGACGGCCTTCTCCACCAAGAGCCTGCAGCCCAGGGCTGGCAGAGTTTCTGGGTCCTTGTAGCCTCCAGGTTGGCTGCAGGATGTGGTCACCGACATACCGCAAACCCTCCTCCTGGGATCCGGGAATCCTGAGCCTACTCAGATATCTCTCGCACAAAGGAATGTGGTTGGTTGTGCTTTCTTTTCCCCAGCTCAGGGGAGCCTTTGATGGCTTTCTGGAGTCTTCCAGAAGGGAAGATGCGCTTCTGGGGCCCAGGAGGGAGGGGTGAAAACACAGGAAATAGGAAGACAATGAATGACCTTCAAGGTCTCTCTCGCAGTCTGGTCTTCTGTGATCTGCGGTCTAATTCTCCCCTGACCCCAGGGACCGCCATCTACTATAGCACTCCCATGTATGCCCACATGTATTCTGTACTTACTGCTGTCTAAAGTGACCTTGTTCTTGAAATGTTTGCTCGCTTACAGTCTCTTCCTCATCCAGAATGCAAACCCTGAGAATCTCCTCTGTCTTGCACACCCTCCACCCTCCGCACCTAGAGAGTGCCTGTTCTATGGCAGGTGCTCCACCCCCATTTGTTGAATAAATGAAGGAATATATGAATCTACCCAGTGTGAGCTTTCTACAGAGCCCCACTCTTTTAAAAACAATTCGACATTTGGCTTAGAGCTCACTAAAATGAGTTATTTAATTTCATGCCATCTGCAGATAGAAGATGATCAGGAAATTAAACTCACTTTGAATAACTCAGGGACGTTGCCTATTACACTGGGCTACCATTCAGTCCTATTGAGTCCACGTTGCTTTTCTTTTTTTTCCTCCATAGAAATCACTGTGATGGTTGAAGCTTTGGTTCTCTCTGCCCTTTGTGTCATTCCTCTGTTCGTTTTGGCTGTTGTCTCAGCTCTTTTCTTTCTAGCATCCAAGTACCTACAGCAGCTGTCCTATTCATTTATGACTTTGATGGATGCTGCCTAGTTGAGCTGCCAAGAAGCGAATTGGAAATGCAAAGGGACTGTGTCCAGCTTGAGAAAGGGGACTCTCTTGGCAACCAGTGCATGTATGAATGTTGGGACGTCCTCAGCGGCACTGATTTAACTTAACCTAAAGATGTTTTTCCCCGCCTCTAGTTCATGGAGGATAAGCCAGGATGAATTTGGGTGTGAGCAACCGAAACTTTGGCAATCTCAAGTGGGAGGGGTAGCTCTTGTTGGATCCCGGTGGAAAGAGCCCCTAGGATGGAAGGTTTTCTGTGTCACCCAGGAGCTCACAGTCTACAGCAGGAAATTGAATAAAACCAGTTAGAGACAGTAACAGAAGAAGCGTCATAACGTTTTCTGTTGCGTCCCCATGTTCACTATACAATGCTACACGAGCTAGGAATGCTGAGTGAGGGATCCCTCTCTACTGAACCACTCATGGTGAACTTTTTTTTAAATGAGATGGGATTCAGAGACTAAAGGGGCTTATAATTTATCTAAGGAGTTAGGACAGGGTGAGCAAGGCTCAGGGGATAATATGAGCCTAAGAATGGGACAGGACCCTATGGAGTATTTGTAGGGGCAAGTAAATAAACCAGACTGCAGTAGAAGCTTTGCAACCAGGAACAGTGGGAGGCAGAGTTGGGAAGGTAGGCCAGACCAGATTAGATGGGACTTTGCATGCTGGGTTAAGGACTTGGCGTGACAGCCACAGCTGAGCAGTTGACATGGAAGGACAGAGTCATGTGTTTAACCAATCCTTGCAGTCTGTTGAGTAGGCTGTGCACGCATACCTTGAACCCTCAAGGTGTGGCTTGCCCTCTGCATCCTTCAAAAATGACCAAGGGCAGGTTGGAAAGCTGGTATCCAGTTTGAAATGAGACTAAATCCTAAGTCATAGACAAGTGAGATTGGCCTAGTAGAGACTGTCTTGTCCTTGAACAACGGCCAGTCATCCCAGATAACGATCAACATCGTGGTTAAGATTTATTACACCCTGACTATGTAACAGATATTCTTCCAGTAGCTTATCTACATTTATTCATTCCTCTTCTATATACTTCCTGATTTATAGGTGAGGAAACAGGCACACAGCTAGACACTGGGAGTCCTGGGGCTCCAACTCAAAATCTTGTCACAAGTTCTGAACTCTCAATTACTAGGGGTGGACCCCATATGTTCGAGGGCTGTGGGAAAATGGGACAGCCCTGGAAGCAGAGACCAGGGACAGCCAGATCCAGATCTTTCCAGGGCCTGGGAATTGTCAGGATTTGATCAGTTGCTTTGCAGATGCCATTCAAGGACTTTCAAGGCAAAGTTGTAGGCTTCCTATTTTTTCAAAGGCTGTTGGATAGATGGATAGATGGATGGGTGGATGGATGGATGGATATGAATGGACCGAAGAAGGGCCTTTGCATATTACTGGGAAATTCACATAATGGCTCAAGAAACCATACCCTCATTGAACAATAAATACCCTACTCATGTGAAATTATTTTTTAAGAAGGATCTATCCCAGGAAAATAGGAAAAATCAATGAATAGCTCTTCATTCCAACTAATTCTTGATGGCCTGCACTTAGTATTTGAGAATTCGCCCTTTAATATGTTGACTCTTCACTCAAAAATGTGCATGTGTTATTCAAGGTCAAAGTTTTAAAGGACTTGTTCCATGTTAGGTGCTGGAGATATAGCAATGAGCGGGACAGAGGTGGGTCTGTGTATTTCTGCAATTACGTAAGTTATTTTGTGAGAAAGAGCCTATCACAAGGCCTAGCAGTAGGATATGCTCAAATAGTGCCTGCGGAATGAATGAGTGAAAATAAAAGCAATTCTGGGATGGCTTAGCACAGATACTCAGAAAGAACTTCATTGAGTGTTTTCCAGCCTCTGTCATTTGCATACTAGCAGTATGACCTGCCACGTACACAGACTGCATTACTTCTATTTATGGAATACTCATTCTTAAAGTCTGATCATTTGGCTTTGGACTAAGATTTTTACTTGAAATGAAAGCATGCCGTCACTGTAACAGTCAGGAGATCTCTGTGGCTTGCCAGTGTTACATAGAAGTAGCCTTGAGACAACACATACTGGAAAAAATGAAACAGTGATGTTGCATTCTAGCCTGATATGTCTGCCTGGGGAAGTTTCTTTCTCTCCCTTCCTTCCTTCTTCCCTCCCTCCCTCCCTTCCTCCCTGCCTTTCTTCTTTCCTTCCTTCCTTCCTTTCTCTTTTTTATATATATATATATTTATTTATTTGAAAGGCAGAGCTACAGAGAAGGAGAAGCAGAGGCAGAAAGAGAGGTGTCTTCTATCCACTGGTTCACTCCCCAAATGGTCACAACAGCCGGAGCTGCACTGATCTGAAGCCAGGAGCCAGGAGCTTCTTCCAGGTCTCCCACACAGGTCTCCCAGGCCACAGCAGAGAGCGAGATCAGAAGTGGAGCAGCCGGGACTTGAACCGGCGCCCATATGGGATGCCGGCACTGCAGGCGGCGGCTTTACCCACTCTGCCACAGCACAAGCCCCTGGGGAAGTTTCTGAGCCTTTGACCTCCTCTCTATTGTTTACACAAAGAGCTGATTGGGTGTTAGAAGAGCATCAAAGACATGCTGGCATGTTAATGAGACTTTCTTTGGCACAAACTATATACAGTGACAGGATGTTACATAGAATTAGGGAGATTTTTCAGTGAGGGCACACCTTATTAAGTTCAACATGGACTACATAGTCTGAAAAAATAGCAGTTGATGGACAGGCAAAAATTATTCACTCAGTCTTCAGGGAAGGTGTGCTTGGTGGACAGATCATTAGAGGACACAGCTTTGGTCCTCCTCATAGCTGTGCGTTGATTTCCTAGGGCCACCAGGCAAAGACTGGAGGGCCAAACTGACTCAAGTATATTTTCCCACAGATCTAACAGCCGCAAGTCCGAGATCACGGGGTCAGCAGGGTCGGTTCTCCTGAGGCCTCTCCTCTCCTTGGAGACAGCCATCGCCCCCGTCTTCTCTCTGTCAAATTCCCTCTTACTTTAAGGACACCAGTCATTCCAGATCAAGAATCACCCAGAGACTTCCTTTTAGCCTAGTGGCCTCTTCAAGACCCCATTTCCAAGTACAGCCACATTCCGAGGTACTGGGGCTTAGGACTTGCACACACGAATTTCAGGGGCCTACAATTCCGCCCATCACCAGCTGTATCCTTCCTAGGGCGAGATCAATGCTCGGCGTGTGATAGGTGCTCAATCAATGTTTGCTGAATGAAATGAACGGAAGGATGAGTGGAGAGTGCTAGCTGTTCCCAGTGAGTTCAGAGGTACGAAGGATCTGCTTTGCCAGTTATAAACTAATGCATTCGTTGCTCATTCGTTCACTAAGTTTATATCTAGGAGGAATGGTCTTGGCTTCTTTCTCTGTCTTCATCTTCTTGGTTTCACTTCTGATCAAGTCATATGTCTCCATCTTTATCAAATACCCAGGAATCCTTGGCAAATTGCCTACGTATCTGAAGACCCCGATCCGGCCAGGACCTAATAATTTCTAGAAAGCTCTGGACCTGCCGATCCCTGGCTGCACACTAGAATCACCTGGAAACTTTCTTAAAAATTCTACTGCCTGAGCCTCAGCCCAGATCGACTGAATTGGGGTCCTAGGGAGGAGGCCTGGGTATCAGCCCTTTGTCAAGCTCCTCACCTGATTTCACTGCGTAGCAAGCACTGAGCCAAGAACACCGTGCTCCTGTGAGTCAAAGTCCAGGGGTACCCACACCTGCCTCACTCTCATTTCCCTAAGTGGAGACGCACGTGTGAATGCATTCAACCCAGACTCATTGAGGACCGCCGCGTTAGCTCTTGGGAGAAAGCATAAATATTACGTGCTCTTAAACAAAAAGCCCTCCAGTCTTAGGGGAAAATCCGAAGTGTGAGTGCTTTCATTCATGGATTCATTCATTCATTGTCTTTTATGTAGCAGGCTTGGTGCTGAAGATAATGGACAAGAAGTGAGCAAAGAACCGGTGCTCCCCCCTTGGGGCTGGCAGCAAAGGAAGAGCTACCTGATAGAAATGTGGGCTGTTTGTTGTAGAAAGCAGGTCCTCTAGGGAAACAGCAAGAGACTGAAGGGGAGGGGGAGAATCTCCATGAGAATTGGATGCAATAAATTGAGAACTCAAAGAGGAAAGAGTCAGCTATTCCAGTGTAGACTTCCCAAGGGCAAAAGTCAGGTTTGTTTTATTATAATCCCAGCGCCCAACTCCTGGTATGCATTCAGAATTTTTGTTGAATGAATTCATAAGTAAACAGAGGGTGGAAGGGAGGAGGAGCCTACACACTTGGAAAAACAAAGGGAAAGTTTTGTGTATTGGAAGCAAGGAAAGTCAGAAGGAAAAATCTCAAGGTTTATGACTGGGAGGGGTAGGCTAGGCTAGAACAGGAGTCTCATAACCCAAAAAAATAGAAATAAATAAAAGAAGCTTACATGTTGTCTTGGAGCTAAGAGGAAGCCACAGAAGACGAGCAAGACTGGGTAGATTCCTGCTGTAGAGAATCACTTTGGCTGCCATTTGGGACTGGGTTGGGGAGAAAAGTTAAGTAACCGGGGCCCAACATGGGTGGTGACGTTCTGCTCTAAGGAGTAGGGAGGTGGGGATTATCCAGGCAGGTAGATGGGGTTGATTGACTGACTGGTTGATTGACTGGGGTGAGGAAGGAAGCAGAGCTGAACCCTGCAGCAGCTGGTTTAGGAAGCTTGGGAGACAGTGACGCCATTCCCTAAGAGGAAAGCACTGGAGGCAGAACAGAGTACGTGTGGGGTGAAGACACAGTGTTTACATTTTTTTCCTTTTTGGAGAGGAAGAGAAACAGAGAGAGAGTTCCCATCTCCCATCTCTGGTCCACTTCCCTAACGCCTGCAATGGCCAGGACATCAAAGCTAAAAGTTGAGAACTCGATCCAGGTTTCCTACATGGGTGGCAGGAACCCAACTACTTAAGCCATCATTGCTACTTCCCAGGAAGTAGTTACAGGAAGCTTGAGATAGCAACCAGAGACAGGGACTGGTATTCCAGTGTGAGATGTGGGCAGCCCAACTGCTTGGCCGAATGCCTGCTCCACACAGCGTTCATCTTTAGCCATGTTGAGTCTGGCTGCCCAGGGCCATGGATGTGGAGCTACCCAACAGGCAGTGGGTGGTTGCCCTGGGGGCTCAGCAGAGAGGCTTGAGCTGGAGGCAGAGGTGGGAGGGCTCTGCATAGCTGAATAGGGGACCACTGAAGCCACAGGCGTGGTGAGATCCCTGGGAAGAATGTGCACCAGGGAGACAGGGTTAGCTCAAGTTTTGCAACTGCCTGGGCTGGCTGTGCTCAATTAGCTGTTGTAATGCTGGAGGCCGGCCCAGTTCCTCCTTTGCTTGTAGGATGCTACCAATCATGAACTGACTTTTGGGACTTGCCAGATCTTTTATTTTTATTTTTTCATGTATTTGAGACACAGAGCAAGATCTCCCATCTGCTGGTTCATTCTCTTAAATGCCTCCAACAGCCAGGCCAGTGTTGGGTCAGAGCCAAGAAGTGGAAGTTCAAGCCAGGTCTCCCGCAAGGGTGGCAGCAACCCAATTACTTGAGCCATCACCACGGCCTCCAGGGGCTGCAGTGGCAGGAAACCGGAGTCAGGAGCCAAAGGCAGGTTTTAAACCCAGGCACTCGGTGTGGATACAGGTATCCCGACCATCAGGCTAAATGCCCACCTCTGTCAAATATTTTGATGATCGCAAATAATGACTACTGTTTGCTGAGCTACCAAACACATAGAAGCATCTTGGCGTGTGTGAGCCTGTGGCTTTGGGGAGATTGTTTAGCTCCTCTGCTCCTGGCTTTCCTAACCTTTCAAATGAAGCAAAAAGTGCTTACTCCGTAAGACGGTTGTGAATGACTGACTAAATGTGGGCTCTTGGAACAGCCTGCAGAGTGTTGCCAGCACACCTCGCATCTGCCCTTTGTCACCTTTCCTCCTGGTGCTGTTTTATCCTCCTAATTACTCAGGAGGAATTAACATCGGCATTTTCAGGATGAGAAAAGAAAGACTGAGAGCGGTAAAATAACTAGCCCAGCATCTACTCCAACCTGTAAGATTTATTTATTTATTTGAAAGGCAGACTGATGGAGAGAGATCCTCCATCCACAGGTGCACTCCCCAAATGCCTGCAATATCTGAGGTTGGAC
The DNA here is from genome assembly GCF_964237555.1 of Oryctolagus cuniculus. NCBI lineage: Eukaryota > Metazoa > Chordata > Mammalia > Lagomorpha > Leporidae > Oryctolagus > Oryctolagus cuniculus. The sequence continues at coordinate 20,669,261 of NC_091433.1, forward strand.
CAGGCCACGGCCAGGAGCCAGGAACTCCACCCGGGTCTCTCATGTTGGTGGCAGGAGCCCAGATATTTGGGCCATCCTCTGGTGCCTTCCCAGGTGCAGCAGCAGGAAGCTGGATGGGAAGCGGAGTAGCCAGGACTTGAACTGGCGCTCTGGTGTGGGATGGAGGCGTCCCAAGCTGCGGCTTAGTCGGCTGCCCAACGCTGGCTCCTCTATAAGGACTCGAGTGGAAGAAATGGAAATCCACTGGGGCTTAAGGGAGATGGACGCAGGGCTGTCTCGTGGACACAAGCACATGATCCAGGTGTCCCTGTTAGTCATGGCATCTTAGGAGAAAGGAAGAAAAACCAACTCTGGTTTTGGCTAAAAGAGGAGGGAGTTTAAAGGAAGAAGGATTGGTGGGGGCGGGGCCCACAGGCTCTCAGGGGGCAGGTGGAGACCCAGCAAGGACAGCCGGGGCAGGAGCCAGTGCCTCGGTGCTGGGGTGAATGGCCCCCGCAGTCGCCACTTCCTGGGACTCACCTCCTGGGAGACTCAAGACACGAGCCCGCGTGTGATGGTCCCAGGGTGTGGGTGCCCTCCAAGGTGGTGAAAGGCAGGTGTTTGGGTGACTCCTCCCTGCAGGCTCACTGGCTGCCTTGGTACATTCAGGCTGTGATGACAAAGTAGCATTTTGGCTCTAGAACAATGCTTCATTCTGAGTTTGGGGACACAGCCAGGAGGGAGGACGTAGCTTCTTCAGGATGCCTGTGGTTTGGGTGTCCTCTGGGATTCCACAGTTAATCCCAGATGTGAGCCGTGGCCAGGCCATGATCTCCCTCTCTCCCCTCCAGTGGACCGAGAGAGGATTAAGGGCCAGCTGGGCAGGCCAGTGCCATGTCCTCAGCCAGTCCTAGGGAGCTGCCCTGTGCAGCCTGTTCTTGGGATCGGTTCGTGTGAGGCCCCAGGGAAAACCTGCTAGGTTCAGTGTTGCTTCCGGCCTAAAAGAGATCAATGGGAAGGCAGATATCGGGGTGATCAGGAAGGCAGGTGCAAGGGGTGCCTTAGGCCAGGGGAGGCTGGCTCCCCAGGCCAGCCAGGGCAAGGTCACTCCAGGGGCCACGCCAAGATTTGAAGGAACCAACCGCATTTTGTGCATAATCCACTCCAAAGTTCTCCTGAGGTTAATTTGTAAATTTTTCTTTTCTTTTTTAAACGTTTGAACTTTAATGTCAGCATTTACTTTTGAATGGGTAATAAATGTATTCAGATGGCTCCAAGTTCAAAAATGCAACGGGCATGCAGGCGAAAGTCCCTCTCCCAGCGCAGGGCCCCCCATGAAGGTGGCCAGTGATGAGTGGCGGGTTTGGGCCAAGGTTCTTGGGGGGAGAGCCTGCTTGATGTCCACGGGCTGTGACAGTGCAAGGAGTTTTCTAAGACAAACTGCCAGCTGTGGTTTATCCCTCATGAACCCTAGCCAGACCAGGCACACTCCAGAAAACCACCAAGAGACAGTGGGCAGCAGACCAGCTCCGAGAACAGGTGTGCGATCTTGAACCTGTGTGTGATTCCCTCTGGGACCCCAAGCGAGTTCCAGCCTGTCTCTGAGAGACCTCGTGTGCAGTCCGAGGTAGGAGTGAAGAAACTTCTTTTGGGAGCTGGCTGAGAACTGCCGCGAGTGGGCCATGATCAAGTTTGAAATCTCAAAGTCCCATCCCCGGGGAAGGGCACAGCAGAAGGTCCCAGGCTAGGGTAGGGTGAGTCACTCACTGGCTTTGGGCACACAAAAAAAATCTCAGTATTCAAGAGGAATGGTATGTTAATTCCACATTTACAAAATATTGCAAATGCATGCAAAAACCCCATGATGAACACAAGAACAAGATGTGCTTGGGTGGGAGGAGGTGGCAGACGCAATGAGCAGCCTCGGGCAGGTCAGAGAGACAGAGAGGCCCTGGGGAACCTTCTGGTCTTCTGTACCTTGGGGCAGGTGGGCAGGTGGACAGGAGTAGGCACTGCGAAGAAGCTTGCTAGAGAACGTGCGAGAGGTAGTCTTCCTTCTCCAAGGGAAGTGTGGCTAGCAAGGGCCCGGCAGCAGGAAGGCCATGGCGGGAGACAGGAAACATCTTAGCCTCTGCTTGGGAGACCGCTGGCTCTGTTGGGAAATGGGGTTTTCTCTGAGAAACCCATTTGCTGAAGCGGCTGCAGGCCCAGCGTTTCTTTGGCACCTGAGCCGGAGGAAGGAGAAAGCTATTGTGTAACAGTGGGGGAGAGAATTGGAACTGGGATGCAGGGATCTGGGAGAGCAGACAGAGAAGGATGCCTGTGTGGTAACCGGATGTGAGCCCTGCCTCGGACTCCCCTTCTTGTCCTCTCTCCTCACTCGTCAGTGAGCAGGTTAGACTTGGCCTCTTGTCTTGGTGGCCCAGGATGACCGGGCATCCAGAGGCTGTCCCATGTCAGCACTGAAGGTCCCACAACCCAGGGAACCCCTCAGTCCCAGGCAAGCTGGGACCATTGGTCAACCCAATCATCCCTGGCCATGCCACCACCGTTGTCACCACTCCACACCCTCCTAGTCGTTCTCTCTGCTTCCCTCTGGACCCAAAGCAGTCTGCACATAGCAACAGGGCCAGCTTGTAGACAGGTACGTCAGAGCAGCACCCTCTGTTTGAGACTGAGTTGCTCTGGAATGCCCAAGTAGGCCTCAGCACACCCTCTCCAGGCCCTGAGCGATCAGCCTGACCTTGTACTTCCTCTCTGATCACACCTTGCAACATGCCGTGTCCTCTCACCCCGAGCCCACCCGTGCTGCCCCTCTTCCCTGGGTCAGGGTCCCAGGAGCTCCACCCTGGGCCTCGCCTCTTGTCATTTTCCACGCAAACATCAGCGTCTCAGTGAGGACCTCCCAGGTCTGGCTTAGCCTCCCTCCTCCTGGTTTACTGAGGACTGAAGCTGATGACCAGAAGTCGTTGGCCTCTTTGTCCCGTGACCCTGCCTTCGTCTTCTGATGTCCTGCATTATGATGTTTCAGTCACCACCCTTGAGGGGACAATGGCCCCCCAAGGTTATAAGAGAGCTGGAAACTTTCTATTGCCTGATGACATCATAACCATGGCAACATTATGGTCCAATGCATTGCTCATGTGCTGCTGGTAATGCTGGGGTCCACAGGCCCCCTGCGCTATGGCTGTGTAAAAATATAGCACGGGGGCCAGGGTTGTGGCACAGTGGGTGAAGCTACTGCTTGCCACATTGGTATCCCATATGGAAACACCTGTTCAAGTCTCGGCTGCCCCCTTCCGCTTCAGCTCCCTGCTAACACGCCTGGGACAGCAGCAGACGATGGCGCAAGTCCTTGGACCCCTGCCACCCACGTGGAAGACCCAGATGGAGTTCCTAGATCCTTGCTTCAGCCTGGCCCAGCCCTGGCCGTGGTGATCATTTAGGGTACAAACCAGTGGATGGAAGATCTCTTAGTCTCCTCCTCTCTCTGTCATTCTGCCTTTCAAATAAGTAAATCTTAAAAAAAGAAAAAAATGAGCGCTTATTAGGTACAGTATATAATGCAGACGATGAGAATAAACACCCATGCTACTGCCTGATGTATTACTACCTTGCCCTTTTTATCTTTGTTTTAGTGTGCACTCCCTTGACTTCTTATAGAAGTTTCCTGTAAAGCAGTTGGTTGTGTCACTCACTCAACTCCTCTTTACTGGTTGCAGCAGGAGGCTGTGTCTAGTGGTTCACCTAGATTTGCTTACCCAACAGCACTACCCATGGCTGCCCTTGTCAGTGCGTATCCCCGTTGCTAGGAGACGGGTGGCTGTCTAAGATAATGGTGTGCATGCTGTTTGTTCGTTGCCCTCCCTCTCCTCTCTGCCTTCTCTAGAACGTGAACTGCTGCAGAGAGGCACTATTCTTGGTCTCACGTCCTTCTCCAACACCTGGAACCATGCCTGACGCACGGTGGAAGCGAGGCTCCCTTCACTGGGTGCAGAGTGCAGAGGAAAATATGTCCTCTTGTTTCTGAGCTGGGGGACATACAGGGCAGAAGAGAACCTGGTGCTCCAGGAGGCTCCCCGAGTCTTGCTGGAGATGGTGAGTCCTGGACGGGTATGGATGTCCTGAGACAAGGTGCAAACCCCTCCAAGGACTTTCCCCTTGGGTGGAAGGATGGAGGCGGGGTACGTGTGCCCCGGTGTGGCTTGCGGAGTTTGTGTGAAGCCATCACTGCCTGGGCGATGGATTCTTCCATGGAAGCAGCAGGGAGCACCCGAATGTTGCCGTGAGACAGCACATCAAGCAGGATTTAAGGAAAAACCATTCATCGTTCAGAGCAGGGGAGAGCAGAGGGTTGGGAGACCATTGCTCCCTTGCTGTGCCAGTGCTGGTGGGATGGTAGAGGGAAGAATGTAGGGTTGGGAGCCAGGGAATAAGGACAGGGGACATTAAGAGGGAAGAATTGCTGGAGTTTGAGGTATTTTGGATTTTGTGGTAGGGGAAAAGGAACTCTAGTAGCAATTCCTTAATTCTACAGATTGCCAACAGAATCAGCAGAATAGATCGATAGACTCAGGCAATTTGGGAAATCAGGCGAACTAAGAAACTCAGTAGAAAGACCAGTTCAGGAGTGGGTAACTGACCCAGCACTTAACAGAAAATACGCCTGCGTTCCGTATCACAGCACCTGGGTTTGAGTCCCAGATCCCCTCCGATTTCAGCTTCCTGCCAATGCACACCCTGGCAAGCAGCAGGTGATGGCTCAAGTACTCGGGTCTCTGCCACCCACGTAGGAGACTCAGATTGAGTTCTGGCCTCCTGGCTTGGGCCTGGCCTCACCCTGGCTGTTGTGGGCATTTGGAGAGTGAACCAGTCAGTCTCTGTCTCTGCCTTTCAAATACATCAAAATAAATTAATGTTTTTAAAGTTCACAAGTCTAAATCAACCATTTAATTACCAATTTAAATTAAATAATAAATGGCAATTAGATAAATGGGTTTACTCATTATAAATACTAATATACTAAATTGTCCCTAATATTTCAAGAAATTAAAACGAGATGTCTATAGATTATTTATAAATTGATTACAAACATGGTGACATTTTAGGTTTGATTTAGTTGTACTTCTTCTGAATCTCCCCTGGGGTTAATTTTGTTTGCTGTTTAAGGAATAAAAATCACAACACAAGGGCCCCAAACTCTAAAAGGGATGGATTCTAATTTACTCACAGAAGGCTGCATCTCTCTCAGGCTGCTGTCTTACAAAATTACATTTTCTTCCTTTTTAAAAAACTCGATTTTGATTTTGTAGGCTTTTTGTATCTTAAGATAGTTTTTATAAATCCTTTCTGTCTAACCCCAAAGACCTTGAACTTGATGGAATTGTTTCTTTTTTGGTGTTGTTCACACCTGTTGGAACTCTACAACAAAGACAAAGCAATAATGTCTGATTGGATCGCCCCAGACTTCACCCGGGTTCATGGTCACGTATATCTCAGCAGGCCAGGGACAGCAGCAAGGTTGCGAGAGGCCCACAGGCCCTAAGTTATGTGCCCCCACTTGTGTTCACAGTTGAATTTGGACAGAGGAGAAAACTCATTCAAAGCGGGCAAGAGAAGTCACGGGAGAGTATCAGGCAGTCAGTGGCAGCATCACTGAGCCGAGAGTTGGGAGGGACCCAGACCAAGGCAGTGTCACAGAGGCCAAGGGTGGAAGGAGCTTCTAGACAGAGGCATTTGTCAAAACTGTCAAAACTCCAGAGAGTTGGAGACGGATGAAGGCTTGTGACAGAGTGGGAGTCCCTGGGACTACAGATGCATGGCTTCTGAGCCTGGCTGTCCGCCGAAGCGCCTCTGATATCATAAAGACCCTGCACCTTTTTGCAGGGTGCAACTTCAGTGTCTCCTTTTTTCTTACTTTAGCTAAAATGACGAGAGGAGCTTCTTGGGAAAGTTTATTTTGGCTTACAGTTTTGGAGGTTCACAGTTCAAGGTCGTGGTCTCTCTGGCTCCAGCAACTGGTGAAGACAAAGGCTAGCAAAGAACCATCTCGTGGCAAGCTCGGGAGCAGAGAGCCAGGGTGCACACTCTTCCTCCCTGCACAGTGTGGGTCTCGCCTTACAAAGACATCACGATTTGACCAGGGATCCTTCCTAACAGCCTAATCGGATCCAATCACCTCCCAAAGACCTCCACTATTAGACATCATAACGGGATCCGTTCAGTCTGTTAACTGAAGATTAGGGGGTCAACCTCCATATGAATTTTTTTGCTGTTGGTTCACCCTCCACTGCTGATCCGATGGCAGGAGCCAGGTACTTATCCTGGTTTCCCATGGGGTGCAGGGCCCAAGGACTTGGGCCATCCTCCACTGCACTCCCGGGCCACAGCAGACAGCTGGCCTGGAAGTGGGGCAACTGGGACAGAATCCGGCGCCCCAACCTGGACTAGAACCTGGTGTGCCGGCGCCGCAAGGCGGAGGATTAGCCTACTGACTGAGCCACGGTGCCGGCCAACCTCCATATGAATTTAAGCAGACAAATCTTGCTCAGCCCTTAACCTCTTCAATGCTGTATAATGGTATTGGGCCGCTATATCTTTTCACACAGGTTCTATATTGTCAAAAGAGATGTTTCAAATTTCTGTCCATCTCCCTTAATCTGCTCTTGTGGGAACTAGCGGAAGAAACTGATAATTTCACTCCCCTGAAGGTCACTTTCTTGTGTCTCGTGGAGAGAGGAACTCTCTGCGTGGTAAGTCTCCTAAGCAGAAGGGGAGAAGTCCCTGTGATAGGCAGGACGTGGACTTGAGGCAGAAGCCGCAGGGCAGCAGCGTCTATCAGCTCTGAAAAAACGAAACACTCTCGCTCAGGATCCCCCCAGCCATGACATCATGACACTGTGGGCGGGACCAGTGTGTCCTGCGCATTGCGGGAAGTGTAACAGCCTCCCTGGGCTCCACCTGCACTCCCTGCTCTTCGTTGTGATAAGCAAAATTATCTCCGAATGTCCCCTAGGACAAAAAAATGCTCCTGGGAGAGAGCCCCCTGCGGTAGCTCTTTTAGGCAAGAAGGGTTTAATTCAAGGAATGAGGGGGCTTTCAGAAGCCCACCGGCTGTGCTGTGCCAGGGGCACTGAGCTGGCCTTCCCCTGGCCCTGCCACCTTGGCCTCACCACAGGGAGCTCCCCGCCATTGCCTTGCCCTGGAAAAGGGAGCCGCATAACTCACTCACCCCCCACGCAGCCCCCGAAAGGCTTTGATTTGGCAGCGGTGTTAGGGAGTCCTGTCTGCGCATTCTCAGCTCTGACGGCGACAGCCACGCGCTCCTGGACAAGGTATTTCCTCTCTCTGAGCTCTGGTGTCCCCACCACGGACACGGTGCCTAGTAGCTACTTGAAGCAGTTGCTTCACTTTCTGTCTCCCCGAATCGGGGCAGGGGTATGAATCGGACCCTTCGTAGGGCCGCCGTGAGGATTAAACAGCAGGTGCCCTTGAAGTGCTGGCAGCTGTGTCTAGCTCAGCAATGCTCAACTTGCCTAAGGGTTTCTCTCCTCTCTCTCTCTCCTCCCTTTCTCTCTCTCTCTCTCAGATTTATTTAAAAGGTAGATTTACAGAGGGAAAGGATAGAGAAGAGAGAGAGAGAGAGAGATCCTCTATCCACTAGTTCACTCTCCAAATGACCGCAATGGCCAGGCGGAAGCCAGGAGCCTGGAACTCCAACCGCGTCTCCCACATGGGTGGCAGTGGCCCAGGCACTTGCGCCATCTTCCATTGCTTTCCCAGGCCATTAGCAGGACACTGGATCTGAAGCAGCACACCCAGGATGGGTACTGGCGCTCATAGGAGATGCCTGCGTCCCAGGCACTGGCTTAACCTGCTGTGCCACAATGCTAACCCCAATTTTTCTTTTGTCTAAGATTAAGTGACAGCATAGCAGAGAATGAGTCCAGTGAGCTACACCATAGCCGAACAATATGTGAAGCTGTTATTAGTAGCATCAGCTTATGGAATCCTCAGTAGAATGGGCTATCCTCTTAGCAACAGAATTTTGAAGACACCGTGTCCGGCCAGGGGTTCCCCCCTGCCAGAAAACAGAGCAGGTATGAAATGGGAATGCGTGGAGTTGAGAAACGAAGCTACGAAAGTTTGGGCAGTGCTGTTGTTCGCCTTGCAAAACATAATGCTTTCCATTTTTCAGAGCAGTGTTTGGTCTGGAAGACGGAAAGAAATGAGAAATTATGAAGAACCTCAAGTGTTTTTGAGCTTTGGATAGGAACGAATATATTTTTGATGTCTAAAATTTGACAGCAACTGTCCCCGTCCTTGCTTTTTAATCTTCTTTGGGGGCTGGCACAGCGGCACAGTGTGTGAAGTAGCTTCCTGCAACTCTGGCATCTCATATCAGAGCACCGGGACTCTGCTTCCAACCCAGCTCCCCACTAATGAATGCGCCTGGGACATCTGCAGAAGATAGCCCAAACACTTGGGCGCCTACCACCCACACGGGAGACCCGGAAGGAGCTCCTGTCTCCCGGCTTTGGCCTGGCCCAACCCCATCCATTGAGGCCATTTCGGGAGTGAGCCAGTAGATGGAAGGTCTCTCTGTCAATCTGCCCTTCTAATAAATGAAATAAATCATGAAAAACTGGATGATCTGGTTCTTGCCACCCCGCATTGCTTTCTCGTAATCCTCCTTGATATCCCTTGTCTCTGGGTCTCGGGGTGGGTCTGTCACTCAGCCTGAATCACGGCCTGGTTCTCACTCCCTCAGTGAGTCTGCTGATCGTCTCTACTTGCATTTCCCTCTCCACCTGTTTATCTCTTAGTGTCTCGGTTCCTTTTTCTTTCTCCCCCTATCTTTCCTTTTCCTTGACATCCTTTTCTCGTTCCCTGGGTCTTTCCTTTACTGAAGCATGAGGGCAGCTCGGAAAGCAGGTGGCAAACTGGAGTTAAAAGGGAAGTGTAGGTGGGCATATGTGTGGAAGCTTTCGTGGTGCAGCTCAGTTCACAACAGCTAAGACATGGGATCCACCCAGATGTCTGTCAGTTGAAGACTGGACAAAGCAATTATGGACTATATACACCATGGAATACTATATGGAGGTAAAAAAAAAATGAAATCCTGTCGTTTGCAACACAATAGATGAAACTGGAAAACCATACTTAGTGAAATAAGCCAGTCCCAAAAGGACAAATACCATATGTTCTCCCTGATAACTAGTAGAGCACCTAAAAGGTAATCCACAGAGGTGAAATTAACACTTGAGGATGCAGTGACTTTGAACAGCCCTGTCTCTACTGTTGAGAAACAGTTTTTTTTTCATACTATTTGTTGAACTGTTTACTTAGCATAGAATTAATTGTATGTGTATAAAGTTAATTGAAAATAGCTCTTAGTAAAGAATAAGAATGGGAATAGGAGAGGGAGCAGGAAGAGTGGTGGGAGTGTGGGTGGGAGGGCAGGTACGGTGGGAAGAATCACTAGGTTCCTAAAGTTGTATTTATGAAATGCATGAAGTTTGTATTCCTTAAACAAAAGGTTTTGGGGGGAGGGGCGGGGGGAGCCTACGTGTCACATCTGAAGAGCCTGGGTTCGATTCCTGGCTCTGGCTCCTGGCTCCAGATTCCCAGTGCCGACTGTGGCAGGGTGGGAGGTAGCAGCGATGGCTCAGTTGCGTCCCTGCCACCAGATGGAATCCCGGCTTGCGTTCTTGTCTCCTGGCTACAGTCCCAGCCCAGGCCTGGTTCAGTGCAGCCATTGTGGACATTTGGGGAGTGAACCAGTACAAGGAAATTCTCTCTCTGCTTCTCAATAAATAAAAATAAAATTTAGGAAACAGGTAAACTTATTTTGGTGCCAAAAGTTTTGAAATCCACACAGAGTTTTTTTTTTTTTTTTTCACAATATGCATATTCCATGAACTTCTTTAAAATTTCTTATTTGTTTGAAAGAGACAGAAAGAAATCTGCCGTTGGCAATTTTACTCCCTAAATGCCTGCAACAGCTGGGGCTGGGCCAGCCTTTTTGCCAGGAGCCAGAATTCAAATCAGGTCTCGCATGTGGGTGGTGGGGACCCAATGACTTGAGCCATGGCCTGCTGCCTCCCAGGAAGTTGGAATTGAAAGCAGTGCTGGGACTTGAACCTGGGTCCTCTGGTATGGGATACAGGCATCCAAAGAGCGTCCTAACTGCTGTACTAAACACCTACCTTGTTTCCTGTTTTTCCATAGACTTTGTGCCATGCCGCTGCTTCATTTATCATCTGGTGTTTTGTTTCATAATACAACATCACCAAAAAAAAAAAAAAAAAAAAAAAAAAAAAAAAAAGCCTGTCCAAGGAAATTGGGGAAATAGGGAATATTTTTAAAATTCCCCTGAATCTTCCCACCCTAAGGGTGCATCTCATCTCTTTGGCTTTGCCGTGTCTTCTTTTTTCTTTTTTTTTCTTTTTTTCCTTACCACATGGCTTTGTTCATTAGGGCTCCTAGAGCAAGACACCATAACTGGGTGTTTTATATACAGGAGGCTGGAGGCCCCGGTGAACTCTGCCAGCAGATTGGGGGGCCTAGTGGGGCTTGCGTCCTGGTTCATACAAGGGTGTCTTCCAGCAGCGAGGCCCTCACATGGGGGAGTGGAAAGGGGCCGTTCAAAAACCCAGAAAGGGCTCTGCCCCATGGTCCAAGCAGCCAAGGTCACGCCTAAGATCCTCACCCTGGTGATGAGGTTCCATTATATGAATCTGTGAGGCCAGGACACATAGAGTCCACAGCACCATGTGTTACCGTTTTGAATTCAGCATTTTTTGTCATATTGTATCATAAAGTGTTTTTCTGTTGCTATTTTTATAGCTTTTTTTTTTTTTAATTTATTTGACAGAGTTAGACAGTGAAAGACAGAGAGAAAGATCTTCCTGCCGTTGGTTCACCCCCCAAATGGCTGCCACAGCTGGAGCTATGCCTATCCAAAGCCAGGAGCCAGGTACTTCTTCCTGGTCTCTGACTCGGGTGCAGGTGCCCAAGCACTTGGGCCATCCTCCACTGCCTTCCCAGGCCACAGCAGAGAGCTGGACTGGAAGAGGAGCAACCGGGACAGAACTGGCACCCATATGGGATGCCAGCGCCGAAGGCGGAGGATTAACCAAGTGAACTACAGCAGTGGGTTAACGCCCTGGCCTGAAGCGCCAGCATCCCATATGGGCGCTGGTTCGAAATTTATTTATTTGAAAGGCAGAGTTACAGAAAGGCGGAGGGAGAGAGAGAGAGAGAGAGAGAGGTCTTCCATTGGCTGCTTCACTCCCCAAATAGCCGCAACAGCCGGAGCTGAGCTGATTTGAGGCCAGGAGCCAGGAGCTTCTTCTGGGTCTCCCACAAGGGTGCAGGGGCCCAGGCATTTGGGTCATCTTCTGCTGCTTTCCCAGGCCATAGCAGAGAGATTGGAAGTGGAGCACCCGGGACTTGAACCGGTGCCCATATAGGAAGCCAGCTCTGTAGGTGGTGGCTTTACCCGCTGTGCCACAGCGCTGGCCCCCTGCTGTATTCTTTCTATCCCTGCCACTTAGATTTTCTTTGAGAGGTGCAGCGGCGGGGTTGGTGGGGGGAACGCCAAGGGACTCTCATCCACTGGTTTACTCCCCAAATGCCTGCCACAGCTGGAACGGGGCCAGGGCCAGTCAGAAGCCAGAAATTCAGCCCTGGTCTCTCAGCAGGCAGGAACCCAACTGCTTGAGCCGTCGCTCTGCCTGGCGGGATCCACATCGGAGGAAGCTGGTCAGGAGCACAGGCAGGGATTGAACTCAGGTACTCTGATTTGAGGCTGGGGGGCGGGCATCCTAACTGCTAGGCTAGGCACCTGGCCCGATGCGATTTTCTCACAGTGCCTGAGAGTAGTCTATTTAGTGGGAGTGTCACATCACTCAGCGCCGGACCTGTGGTTTGCTTCTTTATTCCTTATACTACACATTTTCATATGTGTTTTGAATCTTTCTCCAATGTGGATTTCTGTGAGTGTAATTACTAGATCAAAGGATGAACTTTAAAAAAATAGTATTTATTTTCTTTACTTAATGTATGCTAAACTGATCTTCTGTATTGAAAATGAATCCTCATGTGAATGGAAGGGGAGAGGGAGTGGGAAAGGGGAGGGTTGCGGGTGGGAGGGACGTTATTGGGGGGAAGCCATTGTAATCCATAAGCCGTACTTTGGAAATTTATATTCATTAAATAAAAGTTAAAAAAAATAAAAAAATAGTATTTATTTACTTGAAAGGCAGAGTTATACAAAAGGGAGAGACAAAGAGAGAGTCAGAGATCTTCCATCCACTGGCCCACTCCCCAAACAGCCATCACGGCCAGGGCTGAGCCACGCCTAAGCCAGGAGCTAGGGTTTCCATTTGTGTCTCCTACGTGGGAGGCAGCGGCCCAAGCACTTGGGCCATCTTCCGCTGCTTTCCCAGGCACATTAGCAGGGAGCTGGGTTGGAATTTAAGCTCCACGCCTCCACGCCAGCCCCCGCGTGAGTTTCAGATGGTCTTGCCAATGCTGTGTCTTCTCTCCTGGCCTGGCCCAGGTGGCCTGGGCTCTGCCCACAGACAAGAAAGGAGAACAAGAGATCCAGCCGAGTGTGAGCTGAACCAGACAAGAGAGGATTAATCCAGCCCTGGAGAGGGAGATGGGCTCAACAGGGTTAGGGAGGCGGCTGGCCTGGGTGGGGCTGTTCAGCCCCTAAGGTGGGAGCTGAGTTGAGCAGATTACCGGGATTGGAGGTTGGAGGCCTGGGTGGGGCTGGCTGTGCTCTCTATAAAGCCTGGGGCCCTCCCCTCTCTCCGGCGGTTTCCAGCTGTTCCTGATAACATTCTTCCCAGGTAGGAAGACCTCTGTGGGGGTGGTCTGAGGGTCCTAGCACCTTTGCCACAGTGTGCTTGGTTTCCCCAAGTTCTGGGTGGACGGAGGTGGCCTCCGGGAAGGCAGTGGGGTCACCTGTGGCAGGCGTGTGAACGCCAGGCACCCTGGGCTCTGTGTTGGGGTAGGGCAAGGGGTTTGGTCTCCACGTCTGGTGTGGTGGAAATACGCGGTGTGTCTCTGCGCTCCCCACTGTTGGAGGGCTTGGGTCCCCTCAAGAGGCGACTCCACAGATTCGTCCCAGGCCTGTGAGAGGCTGGCGGGTAGTGGTGCCTCTGGATTGGAATCCTGACTGGACCAGAAACTTGGGCCAAATATCCTAGCCCGGCAGCCCAAGATGCGTATCTACAAAAGGGAGATGACATTACCAGATAACTTAGGGCTGTTGTGGGAATTAAACCCAGAGCCTTCTAGAGATAAGAAGCAATAGGTTGGAGTGTCCTAGGCTCCTTGCTTGATGTAGCAAATCTGCACGATGAACATTTTTTAGAAAATATTTATTTATTTATTTATTTGAAGGGCAGAACTGCGAGAGAGAGAGAGAGAGAGGTCTTCCATACACTGGTTTACTCCCCAGAAGGCGGCAACAGCTGAAGCTGCAGCTACCCGAAGCCGGGAGCCAGGAGCTTCTTCTGGGTCTCCCACGCGGGTACAGGGGCCCAAGGACTTGAGCCATCTTCCTCTACTGCTTTCCCAGGCCATAGCAGGGAGCTGGATCAGAAATGGAGCAGGCGGGTCTCAAACCGGTGCCCATATGGGATGCCGGCACTGCAGGCGGCGGCTTACCCGCTACGCCACGGCACCAGCCCCCACAATGAACATTTTTAAAAGTCCTTGGGAAAATGGAATGACAAGAGCACGTGTGTTTTCCGTGAACTTTTTTCAGACCCTGCATATTAATTAACGCTGAAGGGAGTTGGTTATCCAGGTCAGGGATTCCCACAAACACCTTGGAAGACGCAGGGCGTTCTGGGGAAGGTGGGGGGAGGGGTCCCTACTCGGATCTTTGGCAGGAGCTCTCAAAGGCTGGAAAGACTTCCAGGTTGTCGGGTCACTAGCTTCAAAGACTGTTTAGTGACAGAGACTTGGACAAGTTTTGAACCTCGTGTTCCCAATTTGTGTGGCGAAGGCTTAAAGACTAAGGATTCTTCCCAACTCTAACATTCCATGAGGTTTTTTTTTTTTGTTAGGGCAATGGTGTTTTGGGTTAGATTAATGCTGTTTGCATGTGAACTTGAAAGCTTTTAGGGCATGGCGTACCGTCTCCACTTTGCCTAACGCTTCACATTTGTGTATCCGTTGCCATCCTGCCTTTCCTGGGTTGACTTGCTTGGAACTGAATGCACTTGAGTTTCATTTATTATGTCAATAAATATCCATGGACTATCTATTGTGTATCAGGTGCTTGCTATGCCCAGAGAATAAGACAACCCCCCCCCCCAAAATCAGGAAGCTTATAGTCAATGGAAAAAGTAAAAAAAATACCGCTCCCTCCCCCCGCAATGTTATGTAGTGATAAGTTTAAAGGAAAGCAAGACAGGGCAAAGTTAGGGGCGAAATAACGCACAGGTAGTCAGGGAAGCCTTCTCAGAAGAGGTGTCATCTGAACAGAGACATGTCCATGAAGAAAACAAATAGTGTAAATACTTGGGGCGTTTAGGAAAAGGGACTAGAAAGACCAATGGCTCCGGAACAGGAATGTGCCTGCTAAGTTTGTGGAACCAGCAGGAATGCTGATAGGACCACAGAGGACGGAAATGAGGTTAGAGCAGTCTCCTTTGATCTTAGGAAGACTTTTTGTTGGAAGTGGGTTGGGGAGATACGGAGAAGTTGAGTAGAAAGGACACAGTCTAGTTTATGCTTCGTTTATGCCAAGGATCACGTTAGTTCCTGTATTGCGAGGAGAGTGTGCGGGGACAGGCGGGGGAGGGGTGGGCGTGGATGCAGAAAGACCAGACATGACCCTCGAAATAATTCCGAGAGAGTGGGTGGTGGCCAGGCTAGCAAGGTGCCGGAGATGGCGAGACGTGATTGCCTTCAGAATGTGTTTTGAAGGTAGAGGGATTGGAAGGATTTTCTGATGTGTTGGATGCGAGGTGAGAACGGAAGGCAAGGGAGAACGAATTCAGGCTCCCTAGGTTTTGGGCTGAGTGCCTGGCTGAGTCAGTGCTGCGATGGGGAAGGCTGGGGGAGCCAGGGGGTGGGGGTGGGGGTGGGGGTGGGTGGTGAGTCAACTGTGAAAGGTAGATGTGGCTTCCGGTGAAGCACTTGGGGTAATAGTCCAGTAGGCGGTGGGAGGTTCATGGCCAAAGCTCAAGTCCAGACTGGAGATGACAAATGAGGGTGTTGTCAGCCTGTAAGAGCCACTTAGGGGCCAGCGTTGTGGTACAGTGGGCTAAGCCACTGCCTGCAACGCCAGCTACCATATGAGCACCAGTTCAGGTCCTGGCTGCTCCGCTTCCAATCAAGCTCCCTGCTAATGCACCTGGGAAAGAAGTAGAAGATGGCCCACAGGCTTGGGTCCCTGCCACCCATGTGGCGTTCCAGGCTCCTGGTTTCCACCTGACCCAGCCTCAGCCAGTGTGCTCATTTCGGGAATGAACCAGAGGCTGGAAGATACCTCTCTCTGTCTCTCATTCTCTCTGTAATTCTGCTTTTCAAATAAATGCGTTTTTTTTTTTTTTTTAATTAAGAGATATTGAAAGGCATTTGAAGACGATGGCAGTGTTTTCTAGCTACAACGCTGACTCATTACTGGATCATGAAATTGATGGTGGTTCTGACGAGTACTTTAAGAGAAAAGCGATCGGGTAGTTTAGCCTAGTGGTTAAACTGCCTGTGTCTCACATCAGAGTATCTGATGTGACCCCCAGCTCAGGCTCCCGACTACAGCTTCCTGCTAATGCAGATGCTGGGAGGAGCAGTGAGGGCTCCAGTGACTGAGTTCCTGACATGTGGGTTGGAGCTCTGGGTGTTATTCACAGCCCCGGCCTGCCCCCTGCCTGGCCTGGCTGTGAGGGCATTTGGAGAGTGAACTGGCCTAAAAGCTCTCTCTTCATCTATCTTTCTATGTTCCTCTGCCTCTCAAAAAAATTTTTTTTAAGATTTATTTATTTTTATTTGAAAGGCAGATACAGAGAGGGAGAGGCAGAGAGAGGGGTCTTCCGTGTGCTGGTTCCCTCCCCAAATGACCTCAACAGCCAGGGCTGAGCCAGGCCACGGCGAGGAACCAGGAGCTTCTTCTGGGTCTCCCACACGGGTGGCAGGGGCTTAGAGCACTTGGGCCATCTTCCGCCGTGTTTCCAGGAGTCTGAGCAGGGAGCTGCATCAGAAGGGGAGCAGTCAGTACATAAACCAGTGCCCATTACGGGATGCCGGCGCTGCAGACAGTGGTTTTAACCCACCAAGCCACAGCACCGGCCCCTCAAAATTTTTTAGTAGAAAAAACTTTAAAAGAAAATTTCAGAGTGTGTTTTACGTTTCCAGGTTGGATGTTTTGTGGAGTATTCTATTTCAGTTGTACATGCTTCTATGTGCATGAACTAAGGGCATAAAATGAGTTTCTTCCTGTGACCTTGGCTGCAAAAATTTGAAAGCCATTGACTAAGAGGTGAGTGGCAGGGGACATCATGAAGGAAGAAGCAGAGTGCAAAAAGTCTTTCCGGCCGAGAGAGGCGAGGTGAGCACCCAGTGGTTGGTAGCTGCTTACCCAGGTCCTTACACTGGGTCCAGGGATGAAAGCCAGCGGTGGCATTGATAAGAGCTCCTTGAGTGGCTTGTTGGGAGCAAAGCCTGGCTAGAATGGGTTCAAGGGCGAAAGGGATGGAGGGAAGAGGTGCAGAGAGAACATGGAAGATCTTCGCAAGGGATTTCGCCATGGAGAGCGAGAGATGAGGCGTAGCTAAGGCAGGCAGGTTGTGTGAGGCCATCAGAGGTGGGGTAGCTTCTAAAGCTGGAAGGAGACCCAAGCAACGCCGATGGGAAAGATCGCTGTGGAAGGGAGTGGCGGTTCCCAGGAGGGAGCATGCGAGACAGGCAGAGACCCAGTGCCCCTGTAAGCGGCTGTGACGGGAGCCCGGAGTGTCAGCCATGGGGTGTGGCACAGTGCGGAATAGACGGGTACACATTTAGGAACGGGATGGGAGAGGACAGCACCTACCGCGGGCTTCTGTTCTCTCAGCGAGATTAGAAGCAGTGTCCTCAGCCGACGGGGGCAGGAGGAGTCCGATCCCTGTTCCCTTACCGTACAGGGCACTGAATTCTGTGGCTCACGGCCCACCACTGGAGCACGCCCCTTCCCCTCCACCCAGCCACTGTGGAGGCTTGTTGGGCATGTCCAGGTGCTGGCTTCACTCTGGCCTCTCCAGGGGCTAAGTGAGTCCCCGCTTTCCCGAGGGCCCTGTATTTGCCACTTCGGCTCATCACTATAAAGTGAGCTCACCAAGAAGGCGGGTTGTGGTTCCAAAAAGCAGAAAGCCTCATGGGAATTGAAGTCTGTACAGCTACAAAACAGGGACGTGTAGTGGGATGAGCAGGTGCACATTCGGAGAAATTTGTCACTGGGCCGTTTGGCCATCATAGAGACGTCAATCATAAGACTGTGCTCAGCGACCTAAGATGTCGCTAGGCAGTGTAGTACGGGACTGCCATCGTGTACACGGTCCGTTGGTGATGGAAACTTCGCTATGCACCACGTGACTGCTGCACCAGCACAAGCCCAGCCTTTTGTAGGAGTAGGAAGGGATGCCCTGGTCTTGGCCTCAGTTACCGAAGCAACCGCTGAACCCTTCTGCGAAGGAAAACATTGGCAACCAGAAGGAAACGCTTCTGCCGGAAGAAGCGGCTGCTCATCTCGGCCACAGCCCTTCTGCCCTAAACCTCCCCCGATGGTCCGAGCCCCTTTATGATAGAGGTCTTCGTGGAACTTTTCGCTTTCCCCAATACAAGGATTGGATCGGATTACCCCAGAGGCTGGGGTACCACAGCCCCTGGATGAGAAAGGGCTTCTCTGGAAGTTTCTGGAATGAAGTGAAATTTGATCAGCCTGGCCGTAAAGGGGAGGGACTATGACTTGTGCAGTGACCCCAGATGGGGAGAGGCGCATTTTCTGAAATGAGACTGGCTTGTGTCTGCCCCATGGGGCTGCCTCTGCCTGTTCCCATGAGACACTGTCAAGGATCCTACCCCCTGCAGACCAGAAAGTGTGAAGTAGCAATCGGCAGGAGCAGGTTCGAACACTCCTTGGCCTTTCTCAAGGGTTCAAAGCGTCTAGCAAAGTAAGGAAGAGAGCTCAGCTTTCCTGAGTCCCTTGAAGGTCAAAGAGCTTGCATTGTTCCTATGAACTGGCAGCTGTTCCCACGAGGGAAGGGAGAAGCAGATGGGTTTCCCGGGGTAGCCACCCATCATAACTCGAGGACACCTGTATCTGCTGAGCGGTAATGCGGATCGGAGTGACTGGTAAAGCCGGAGCTCAGAGTGTTGCCTCCGTGGTGCAGGTGTAGTATCTGTGTGAGCCGGGACTGGCCAAGGGCTGAGTTCATGGGCTCGAGTGACAGGCCTGATGTCACAACAGTTCTGCGAGTCACCCTGCTGACTTCCTCCTCAAAGCGGCAGCCGCAGCGTCAGCTGACTGTCACCACTAGGAATTGTGGCCAACATGGCACTTTCTCTCACATTTCTGAAGTCAGAAATTAAAGACATTTGGGTGACATTTCAGCATTTTGAAGTGTAGGCTCAAATTTTTTCAAAAGCACCCTCAAACACAATGCTCCCAGTGGCAACACAAGAAAGTTCACGGAACGGAACATGGAATTTATTTATTTATTTTGCTTTTTTTGTTGTTGTTGTTATTTGAAAGAGTTACACAGAGAAGTAAAGACACACAGAGAGGTCTTCCATCTTCTGGTTCACTCCCCAAATGGCTGCAACGCTGGAATGGGGAGGGTCTGACATTGAAGCACTGTTGTGTAACAGCTAGAGGTAAAATCTTTCTGTGGTCTTGCTGTGTGCTGAGCCTGGCTCTGGCACTGTTACTTGTGTCAGGTCACACGGTATGACAGTCCACGAGACTGTCACCTTCACGAGGTCAGGGACCAAGTCTTCACTTCCTCTCCAAAGCCAAAAGAACAGCTGGACACAGTAGGTGCTCAATAAAAGCTTTTAGGGGCCGGCGCCGTGGCTCACTAGGCTAATCCTCCGCCTAGCGGCGCCGGCACACTGGGTTCTCAGCAGAGAACCCGGTCGGGGCGCCGGATTCTGTCCTGGTTGCCCCTCTTCCAGGCCAGCCCTCTGCTGTGGCCAGGGAGTGCAGTGGAGGATGGCCCAGGTGCTTGGGCCCTGCACCCCATGGGAGACCAGGAAAAGCACCTGGCTCCTGGCTCCTGCCATCGGATCAGCGCGGTGCGCCGGCCGCAGCGCGCCGGCCGCGGCGGCCATTGGAGGGTGAACCAACGGCAAAAGGAAGACCTTTCTCTCTGTCTCTCTCTCTCACTGTCCACTCTGCCTGTCAAAAAAAAAAAAAAAAAGGATAAAAAAAAAAAATAAAAGCTTTTAGATTGCTTGCTGTGGGAGGATCTCTGTCTCTAGGATGGAGATGACCCTAGGGTCATCTGGGCTAGGAACAAGGGACAGGGGGGCCCCAGGTGCAAGAATGACCATCACCCCAGGGCAGGTTGCAAGCTGGACTCAGTCATGATCAATTAGCCTCAATCAAAGAAAACAGGGCAGCAGGGGACTGTAGAGGAACATTTGCAACTTAAAAAACAAAACTGGGAGCTGGCACTGTGCCACAATGGGTTAACACCCTGACCTGCAGTGCCGGCATCCCGTATGGGCGCCGGTTCAAATCCTGGCTGCTCCTCTTCCCATCTAGCTCCCTGCTAATGTGCCTAGGTAAATAGCAGAAGATGGCCCAAGTCCTTGGGCCCCTGCACCTGCATGGGAGACCCGGAAGAAGCTCCCGGCCCCTGGCTTCTGATCTGCTCAGCTCTGGCTATTATAGCCATTTGGGGAGTGAGCCACTCGATGGAAAACTCTCTCTCTCTCTCTCTCTCTTTCTCTCTCTGTGTCTGTCTCTACCTCTCTCTATAACTCTGTTTTTCAAATAAATAAAAATAAATCTTCAAAAACAATCAAGCAAACCAAAAAAACCTGATTTCAGGGTGGGCCTGTGGCCTGGCAGTTAGGATGCCCTTCACCGTATCCAAACACCTGGTCCAGTTTCTCAGCAATGCAGACCTTGGGAGGCACAGTGATGACTCGGGTAACTGGGCTCCTGTCTCCATGTGGGAGACCTGGAATGTGGCCGTGACTTTGGTCTGGCCCAGCCCCAGCTGTTGCAGGCATTTGGGAAGTGAACTAGCTGATGGGAACTCTTCTCTCTCTCTGCCTCTCAAGTAGATAAATAAAAAATTAGAAACAGCAACAGCAAACAAAGTCTGATTTCCTGGGGCAAGATCCAAACGTGAGCTGAGGCTGGAGGTCCTGAGGCCCTGACTCATAAAGCTGTAGTCTGTATTGCTGCTTGCGAGATACATGCATGCATAGGGTGCAGTGGGAAGGCTTGAGAGCCAGAAAGGCTGGGATTTGAGGCCCTGGCTCTGCTGCTAGTTGCACCAGATGCGTAATAAGAAACATTGAACAACATTTCCTGGGCTCCTGCTATGCATTGTGATAGCACTTTATGTTCATGAAATTACCAGAAACAGCTGTAAGTCAGACCCAGCTCTCCATGGGTCATGCTCAGGACCTGTTTGTAGCTGGGCAAAGCATTCTTTCTCTTACCAGTGTCCACTATCACGGGTGACCCGTGCATGGGGTCCTTGCCAGGCTCTTGACCCTGGCTATGAGCAGTCACCATCACCGATTTCCTAACTTGCGGTTTTGGTCTAGCTGTGGCTGCGACTCTAGGGTGTATGAAGAGGCACCAGCATGGTGTCTGATGAACGCAAGCATTCAATAAATGGAGCCATTCCTGTTTGGAGAGTTCTTGGTTGATTATACCAAACAGCCTCATCTGAATACGCACGCAAGCATGTTTAGAAGTAGGCGGAGCAGGGAGTATCCCTTTGTTTTGTTTTTTAAAGAATTATTATTTTATTTACTTGAAAGATAGAGTTACAGAGAGAGGTAGAGCCAGAGACTTCTTCCATTCCACTGGTTCACTCTCCAAATGACCGCAACGGCCAGAGATAAGCTGATCTGAAGCCAGGAGCCAGGAGCTTCTGCCAGGTCCCCCATGCGGGTGCAGGGGCCCAAAGGACTTGGGCCATCTTCTACTGCTTTCCCAGGCCATAGCAAAGATGGATCGGAAGAGGAGCAGCCAGGACTAGAACCGGCGCCCATATGGGATGCTGGCACTGCAGGCTGGGGCTTTAACCCACTGCACCACAGCGCCGGCTCCAATACATATGTAGTTTAAAATGTTTGAGAGGAAGGGAGATGCACAGAGAGCTCCCATCTGTTCATTCACTCCCCAAAATGCCCCCTTCAGCTAGCACTGGGCGGGGCTGAAGCCAGCAGCCAGGAAACCATGACTTGAGCCATCTCCGCTGCCTCAAGGGGTCTGCATTGGTGGGAAGCTGGAGCCAGGAGCCAGAGGCAGCAATCAAACCTGGGCACTTGCATTTTGAGACCCGAGTGTCTTAACTGCTAACTTAAATGCCCACCTCCGCTACATATTTAAGCGAGATCGAAGTGAGCTCTAATTATGTTAGTCCTGTGCGGTGTTCCTGTAGCGTTTCTCCATTTGAACCTGATTCTTTGAAGGTGCTTTCTTGTGACGATGCAACACATTATTAAACATTTCTTAAGTTCTGGCCGACACCAAGGGGAACTGAGCAAACCGAAAATTGGGCCGCCACCGCCGCGGGGCCTCCAGGGAACTCCTAATGAAGGCGAGAGTTCAAAGCCGTTTTGTTCCGGTCTTGATCCTGGCGCATTCTCTGGGGCTTTCATGCAGGTGCGCTTCAGTTCTCTTATCTGCAGCACCGGCAGCTGGGAGGAAGGGCGGCGGCAGGCGGCGTGGCCACCTCTGGCCTCAGCAGTGGGGACCTGAGCCAGGAGGTCCCGCACGCGGCCACCTCTTCCCCAGGCCCGGCCGGCTCCGCCTCTCGCCTGGCTTTGGCATCTGGCGGCCTCTGGGTGCTGGGGCCTTTGCAAGGAGCAGGGGTTTTCCCATCAGCCTGAATGAATTCCTGGATTCTCTCGGGCGCTGTGACTCAGAGGGTGAGGCCGAGAGAGAGAGAGAAGTGAGAGCTGGGAGCAGAGAGAGAGAGAGAGAGACAAGTGAGAGCCGTGGGTGTCTTTCTCTGCCGGGACAGCATGTCCCAGCAAGAGTGTCATCCCTCCCTCCTCTGTGGAATCTCCTCGCTCTCGCTCTCGATCTCTTGGCCACCCCTGCCTTGGGAAGAAGACCATCAGCCCCCAGGAGTGAGGCAGACATCAGGAGGAGCAGCAGTGACTGGGGACAAGTCACAGACGCTGAGGGGTCAGGCACGGGGCCGGGGTCGGGACACCTGCGAACCTGTCCCCCGCAGCATGGACACAGGCTGTCCACACACAGGCTTTGTTTTCCTGTGCCACATGGGTTTTACTATTTTTTTTTTTTTTAAATAACTTCCCCCACAAAACCCTGCAGCTCTGACTTCTCCAGAGAAGTCCAAAGACCCAGCAGCACACCCCGTCTTGTCAGGGACAATGGGCAGCTGAGGAGCAGTGGCCACCACAGGGCATTTGCTTTCTGCATCACGGAGCCCCCTCGCTGCCCCCTCCTCCAGGCAGGCACCCGTCTGTTTCCCGGTCTGCTAAGCAGCACTGGCGGCTGAGGTTCCCCAGTGCAACAGCAGTGCTGCCCCCCCAACCCCCCAACCAAAGACGGCCACATTTGGGGAGGCCAAGTCTCAGGCAGCTGGATTTCCGGGAAATAGCAGATCTTTGAAGGAGACTGGGGAGTCTCGGAAGCCTTCCTGGCTGCTTGGGCTGAAGGGTTGGGTGCCCAAGGAGTAAGTGGGTTGCTGAGAAAAGCATTTCCAGAGAGGCGGGGCAAGGGCGGGGCAACCCTGCTGCAGGCCACGCCCCCTTCCCCTGAGGTCCCCTGTGTGTGCATCACAGGTGCGCTCTTTCCACAAGTCACAGGGGCTGGGGACTACCCTGAAATCGTTGGGTCCGCCGGGCGAGTGAACGCCGTGTTCTACGTATTTAACATAACCGTGTGTGTACGCACGCATGACGCTGATACAGTCCAACCGGCATCCGTCCATGTAGCTCTTTACAATCACAAATCGCTTTCCTTAGGTTTCTTCCAGAATGTTTTCACCTGTGTATGAGTTAAGTAGGGTGAAGTTGAATGTTGCCCCCATTTCACAGGTGAGAAAACTGAGGCCCAACTGAGGTGGCTTGCCCATGCTCATCAGTAATAAAACTAAATGGATGGATGGGTGGACAATGATTTTAAACCTCCTGTTCTCATGCCCACATTAGTGCGCATGGATATATGCACTAATATTTTATTACATAACCTGAAATATGAAATCCTTTAGTTATCCTTGGTAATGTTGGTCTCTGTCTTCTAATTGTTTTTAAAGATTTTATTTATATATTTGAAAGGAAGAATTACAGGGAGAAAGAGGGAGAGAGATGGAGAGAGATCTTTCATCCACTGAGTTCATTCCCCAAATGGACCCAACAGCCAGGGCTGGGCCAGGCTGAAGCCAGGAGCCAAGAACTCTGTCCAGGTCTCTGACACGCATGCAGGGGCCCACGCACTTGGGCACATTAATGGGGAGCTACATTGGAAGTGGAACAGCTGGGACTCAAACTGGCATTCATATGGGATGCCACATCACAGGTGATGGCTTAACCCACTGTGCCCCATGGCTGGCGCTTCTAATTTTTTTTTGAATCTGTACAAAGCTACAGCTCTGGTCTTTCTCAGTGTTTGTCACTGGCTCCTGGTTGTCTTGATATGAGGGTGTATGATGTACCGTAATGGACAGTAAATGTCCAGCTTTCCCCACTACCCTAGTTCTCTTGCTAATAACACAGTCCTGCACATTGGTCAGGTCTAACGACAGGTCTGTTCCGGCTTAGGCTGGTCTGGGGTGAGAAGGGCTGCCCCGGGTGCTAACCTCGCTGCTTGTGGGCTCCCAAGGCAGGGCAGGGGTCACATGGGCAGGAGACAGGCAGCACTGGAGAGAAAGGCTGTGATGTGTGGAGTTGGTACACATTCATTTTCGTGGTGGCCAGTTGTTCACCACCCTCCTTACCGTGAGCAGCATCCAAGTACAAAATAGTTTGTTAGCAGGGCCACTGGGAGCTGTGGGAGCTGAGGCCAAGTGGGACCAGTTGTTGCGGGGCCAGTGGCATCTTTGGAGCTCACACACACACACACACACACATGTGTGCGCGCACACATACCTCTTTTCTCTTTCGTGGCTCCTTCCACATTGGGTTCTCTAGGTTTTTGCTTTGTTTTGCAGGTGGGGTGGGGGTGGTTGCCTATGATGGGAATCAAAGCTGTCTTGCAAGCTGTTGGGAGATGTCCATTCTGAAGCCGGGTGGGCCCAGACACAGCGGAACCCAAGGGAGAGTCAGTGGTTCTAGATGGCTTGCAGACAGACTTCAGTTGGGAGCTGAAATTATCTTATCTTTGTTTTGTTGACTTATCATTGTGAGTTAACTGCAGATAACGTGATCATAAGTTATAGTGTCTAACTTGGAATCCCCGTGGTTAAAAGTGTTGAAAGTGAAATAAATCTTCAGGGAGCGATGCTGACCCCCAGTCCCAGGAAGAAACCATTTGTTTGGTCTATTATGGAAAAATATAAATCACAACATCCTCTATGGAGGAAATCAAGATGACATGATAGTGGGGGGGGTGCTTAGTAAACTGTCTCAGGATGGGAATGATAAGGAGTGTGTATGTAAAAATCTGGGAGGAGAATGTTGTAGAAACTAGAGGACAGCCTGAGCAAAGGCCCTGGGGTGGGAATGGGTGTTGGAAGCCAAAGGTGGACCAGAACGGCAGGGAAGCTGCCCCTTTGTCTGCCTTGGACTCCTGGCCACCACCCAGCAATGATGAGGTCCACAGCTGGTTACCCCAGGCCCCCTCTGTGGCATCAGCCTGTTAGGTTTGTTCTGGTACGGTGTATCATTGTCAGAGAGGAGTTCAGTGTCATTGCCTGCTCCATGGTAGAACCCAGCCCAGTTCCATATGGTAGGAATCAGCCTCTGATGATTGAAAGTTGGTGTTATTAGTTCTGGATGTTAAAAGAAAGTTCTAGATAATCAGACCCAGTGGTCCAAGACTTATGTACTCTTATTTTACACACAGTCAAAATGACTGCTAATGAAATGGATAAAGAGGTGAACAGTTTTCTTAATCCACAATAAATTATAAATTGCAAAATGACACTAATGCCGGATGTGATGATAAAGTGGGGAAGCCTGGTCATAACTCAAGTGCCTATTATGGTCTACCTGTTAACGCTATGCAGCAAGGGGAGCGGAAGAAAAATTACTTTAAAAAGTGACAGAAAAAAGAAATTCATGAATACACATATACACACAAGAGATCTTCCAAAAGTTCATGGAAAATGGAATTACAGGATCTAAGCTTATCTTCATGCAAGAAAAATTGTCAATGAATGCATACAAGGGATCCTCAAGTTTATGGAAAATGCACATTATGAAAAAACTGTCTCTCAATGTCAAGAGTTTTGGCACCAGATGCGTTTTTAATTCCATTTCCATGAACTTTTGGAAGTACTTGTCTGCACACACACACACACACACACACATTTCATAGTCTGTGCCTATGCAGGAGATATTAAGACATCTCGGAGACACTTAAGGAATACGGGGCTGTCGCTGGGTCCTGTAAGTGACCATAGGTCATGCAGACGTTGTTAAAATTCAGTTTGCTCCCAGCAGGAAAAGGTCTTGGGTTTTTATTGTATAGTTGGTTAAACATTTATGTGACACATAAAAAGCTCTGCTTAATCTGGAGACCTTACCCACTGGAAGGTACATAAATTCTGAACAAGGCAGTTTAGCCAAAGAGCGTGGATTTTAGTTGAAAGTAGAGATGTCGGAGCCAACTGACCTGGATTATGCCACTTGCCAACTGTGTGACCTCGTACAAGATACTTAATCTCTGTATCTCAGTAATCTCTTCAATAAAATGGAACTAGGACATTTATCACCGTAGGAATGACTGAATCAGCCTGCGAGAGTGCTTACCGCAGTATCTGGCACACACTATGTGAGCCGTGGCTCTGCTGACGAGAACAGCATTCGTGTGCGAGGAAGCAGCTCGCAGAGAGTGGCTGCCACAGGGCTCAAACCCCCGCAAATCTCCCGGAGCCCACCTGCCCTAACCGCTCCACTGGACCGGCCTCTCCCCGTATGGGTCCACTGTGAAAGCTCTTGCAGCGTGCATGAGTCCAACTCAGTTTCACCACAAAGCAAAGGAGCACAATCAAGCAAGAAACGAGTGGGGGCCTCGAACATCCTTCCCCCTCCTCCTCCCCAGTCTTAGTCCCTTTTCCCCAGTCAAGGGAGAAAGCCCCTGCTTTTCTCCAGAGTTTGTAACCACTTATGCGTGCATGTGCCAGCACTGAGAGTTCTAGCTGCTTTTGGAATCTCATCTAAGTGGAAGCAGACAGTATGGACTCGTATGTCTGCCTTCTTTGACTTAACGTCATTGTGGGACCCATCTGTTTATTTTTTATTTATTTTTTTTACAGGCAGAGTGGACAGTGAGCGAGAGAGAGAGAGAGAGAGAGGTCTTCCTTTTGCCGTTGGTTCACCCTCCAATGGCCGCCGTGGCCGG
Organism: Oryctolagus cuniculus; assembly: GCF_964237555.1. NCBI lineage: Eukaryota > Metazoa > Chordata > Mammalia > Lagomorpha > Leporidae > Oryctolagus > Oryctolagus cuniculus. The sequence continues at coordinate 20,695,968 of NC_091433.1, forward strand.
CGCACCGTGCTGATCCGAAGGCAGGAGCCAGGTGCTTCTCCTGGTCTCCCATGGGGTGCAGGGCCCAGCACTTGGGCCATCCTCCACTGCACTCCCGGGCCACAGCAGAGAGCTGGCCTGGAAGAGGGGCAACCGGGACAGAATCCGGTGCCCCAACCGGGACTAGAACCCGGTGTGCCAGCGCCGCTAGGTGGAGGATTAGCCTATTGAGCTGCGGCGCCGGCCCCCCATCTGTTTAGTTCCATGCAGCAAGGAATCGTTCATCTGCATTGCTGTATATTATCTGGATGCTTTTGTCTGCAAAAATGGTGCTTTCATGGTAGTATTTCATTGAGTGCTTTCTAGTCACACTCCCTTCTATCCATGGAAATGGACGTCCGAGCCGCTTCTAGGCTTTGCAGTGCCACGTACTCTTGGTGAACATACACACATATTTCTCTTGGTGCATGTCTGGGAATAGCCATCTACATCTCTCTTTCCATGCTGCCTTGCCTGTCTCTGAAAACTATCTTTTCCTTTATGGTTACTGCATTTTTGTATGGCGTGTAGGCAGTCTTCTCCTACCCTGAGTTCATGCATATATGGTTAGGTTGTCTTCCAGAAGTTCTATTGTTTTGCCTTTAAGCTTTAGATGCATTTCTTGTGTCTGTGTGGTGTGAGGGTTGGGGTCCAGTTTCACTTGTTCCCATTTGGCTATCCATTGATTGCAGATTATCTTTACCCTACAGCTCTGCAGCGATATTATTGTAAATCCAAGGGTCCATATACCTCCTGGGCTGTCTATCCTATTTCATTCTACTCATTGCACAGTCTTCTGGGTAATGAAATACTCCAGTAGAGGAAAACAGTGTAAGAAAATAGGAAAAACTTTGCTAATTATGTGGGTGAGACCGATAAAACATCATTCTGGATTAAGAGCTTAACTGTGACATTTATCAGTGCTATGACATGACGGAAGTTTAAGTTCTCTAGGGCTCCATTTCCTGATCTTTATATATCTAGCTCACAGAACTACAGGAAGTAATGACTTTAAACTGTAGAAGAGGACTTGCACATGGCAACAACCTAGAGCCCACCTCCCTTCGATAATACTGGTCACAAACTACCTTGGTGTCAAAACCCCTACCTTGAACTGATACAGAAAATTGAGGTTATTCCACTTAGTGTCAGTTCTTACACTTTTTAAAAGCCAGGAGCCAGGAGCTTATTCCAGGTCTCCCACATGGGTACGGGGCTCAAAGGATTTGGGCCATCTTCTTCTGCTTTCCCAGGTCATAGCGGAGAGCTGGGTAGAAGGGGAGCAGCCAAGACTAGAACCAGTGCCCATATGGGATGCCGGCACTGCAGGTCAGGGCTTTAACCTGCTGCCCCACAGTGCCGGCCTCAACACTTTTTTTTTTTAATTTATTTTATTTATTTATTTATTTATTTTTTTGAGAGGCAAAGTTACAGAGAGAGAGAGAGAGAGAGGTCTTCTTTCCATTGGCTCACTTCCCAAATGCCACAACAGTCAGAACTGGGTTAATCTGAAGCCAGGAGCCGGGAGTTTCTTCCGGGTCTCTCACGTGGGTGCAAGGGCCCAAGCACTTGGGCCTTCTTCCACTGCCCTCCCAGGCCATTAGCAGGGAGCTGGATCAGAAGTGGAGCAGCCAGGATTCAAATCAGTGCTCCTGTGGGATGCCGGTGGCACAGGCGGAGGTTTAACCTACAGCGCCAGCCCCAATACTTATGCATCTTACAGTAAAGCTATCAATGGTTTGACTGCAAGGTGCTATCCGGATCCCACAGGAGTGTCTGCATCTTCCTAGAAATGGAAAGTTCTAAATTCTGAAACTCCCCCAGCCTCAAGGGCTCAGTAAGGGATTTGGGTCCTGCATTAGCTCAGAGCTGTGTAGCCCCGGGAAAGACTCTGGGTCCCAATTTTCCTGTTAATGATATCATTTAATCTCATTAAATTCCACTGTCTATCTAAGACAACAATAGGCACCAAAAAAGCATGCTGATACGATTCTGGAAAATGATATAGGTTTCAGAAGTTTGCCTGTAAACAGAGGATAAGCATATACAGCACTAAATGGTGATAGAATTTTGTATTTGAGATGGAATGAAGATAGGAAGCCATTCTTCAACAAACTATGTTCCCCTAGGGGAGAGATTATAGAGTGATACACACACACCATCCTGACCGTCATCGACCTTTCTTCTACATTTTGTGTAAAAAGTGCCGTGCAAAAGGACAACCCCAAACCAGAACCAGACAGACACCACCCTTGGTGTATTCCTGAGGTCGGCACAGGCTAAGAAAAAACAGCTGGGTTGAGCCTGGCTTTTGCCCTTTCAATCAGTACACAAAAGGGAGCTCCCTCTTTCTTTCTCCCAGCTTTTTGGCATTTCAGTCTTGCTTGCATTAGCTCCTGGTTGGGAGTGACATCAAAGCGAGAGATAAGCAGCTGGGGCTGTACCTGCCATCAAAGCCCACAGCCACTGGGAAGAGGCCCAAGGGGAGGAATGGGAACCCTGAGCCTGTGGTCTCTGCCGCCTGCCTGGCACTGGGGCGAGGAGGAGAGCAGATCTCAACAGCAAGGCTCTCTGGGAAGACAAGGCTGGGGGCGAGCCCAACGGCCCTGCACCTGCTGGGTCCCCTGCGGCCAGAGCCGGCCTGAGGGGCGGGGCTCCTGTGCTCGTCACCCGTGCACTGGGCCGTGGCAAGCACTTGGTGGAAAGGCACTGGCTGGTTGGCCACTGTCTCTGAGGACTGCCTTTGAAGTCCAGCACCCATTCGCAAAGAAGCAGCAGCAACTCAGGTTGACTTGATTTCTCCAGGGCCCGCTCTCGAAGGCCAGTCTCCTGGCCCCAGGGTCGATGTGGATGGCGCTTCTACTTGCAGAGTCCACACTTCCCAATGGACCTAATGACGACTTCCCATCCACCTCCCAATGCCCAAGGTTCCCCGTGAGGCACTTAAAACACATTCAGTACTGCTCAAGTGCCCAGTTCAGTTCTACACGCTCCCAGTATTGTAACTCCTCTTACTCCAACAGAAACCACCATTCCCATTCTACACATGAGCAAACCGAGGCAGGAGAGCAAGGGGCAGAACCGGAAATCCACGTCACAGTCTGGCCCCAGAGTCAGGGTGCTTAACCCATCTGCCCTTCAGCCCCAGAGATGGCCAGGCTCTGCAAGTTCCTGGAAGCAGTGCTGCGGCTGTCCTCCCCTGCCCAGTGCAGACGGCTCTTGGGTTTGGAGTGGAACCAGCCAGTTCCAACGGGGCACTTTCATATCGTGTGTGGGCAGCCGGACAACTGGGCAAGCAACACGAGAAGTCTCACTTTCCTCAGCCATTAAACAAGCGAAGGGATCTGGGTTTCTGAATGAGGCTCAGCTTGGCTCTCCTGCTCAGCAAATCCTGGGTCATCCTGTGTCTGTCCCCTGACCCCTCTAACCTCAGCCAGAAAGGTTAGCCTGGCGGCCCCAGGGAAGGCCGTGAGAGACAATGTCCCACAGTGCTGGGGGTGTAAGCAGCAGGCTGTTAACCGTAAGCAGGAGGAGGGGCTCTCCCCGGGAACCGCGGGGCCGCATACCTGGGACACAATGACTGGGCAGGATGAGTGCAGCTGAGTTTGGCAAGCTCCCCAAGCTCCCGGCGTACCCAGCCCCTTTGCCTGATAGACTCAGAACCTGAGCCAACCACACCGCCCTCAAGACCCTGAACAATCCTGGCATTGTTGTTTTGGGGGGTAGGGGGCAGATCTGAGTTTCCCACTGGCTGCTGTCTGTGGCGCTAGACTCCCACACCGTGGCTCTTTGGGAAGACAAGGCTGGGGGGGAGCCCAACGGCCCTGCACCTGCTGGGTCCCCTGCGGCCAGAGCCGGCGTGAGGGGCGGGGGCGCGGAGGGCGCGCGGGGCGCGGCGCGTTCGGGGCCGTTCGGCGGCGGCGGCGGCGGCGGCGGGCCCGTCTGAAGTTGCTCCCCGCAGTCCGCAGCCGGGCCGGCCGCCGCGCTCACCTCCCGCAGCGGGCGAGGTCACGATGGGCTCATTAAGGCGGCAGGTAGGCAGTGCCCCGGCCGCGGCGGCGGCGGCGGCGGCAGGCGGGCCTGGAATGTGCGAGGGGCGTGATGACAGCGACTGCCGCCGGCCGCTTTGCGCAACACCTTGGCTATATATAACCGGGGCGCCGCGCAGCCGTACCTGGTGCCTCCTCCAGTCCCTTACCTGCGAAGGGAGCGCTGGTGAGTAGCCGCCGGGGCGAGGGCGCTTCCCAAAACCTTTCACTGACTTCTTCATTCTTTCAGCTGCTGGGACATCGGGCTGCAGGAGAGAGAGGAGAAAAAAAAAATCACAATAAACCTTTCCGAAATTTTCAGATCCACTTGTCTTGGGAACATGACTCCTGCTGCACCGTGGTTGGGGACTGTGGTATTGGCCTGCCGCCCCTGGGCATTGGGCTAGGGCTGTTTTGAGAGTCGTGGTCAGAGGAGGAAGGAGAGCTGGGCACTAGCTGGCTGTCGGGCTCAGTGCAGGTCCCCGTGAGCCCCTGGGCTGGCTCCCCACCCTGCTTGAATGGGGACCAGCTCTGTCCTGCCTGCCCTGAGCAGTCTCAGTGGTGGCTGCCAGGTGAAAGGACGCCCCCAGTGTGACTTCCACGTGCCCTGGGGGCTTGTTTGCAGAGCTGTTTATCTAAGGCCTAAGGGACAGACCTGGCTGGTGCTCTCATCAGCACAGGTGGCCACCGCCAAAGGGCTCTGTCCCTGAGCCCTGCTGGGGAGGACAGAGCCCCTAGCTGGTGCTTTCAGAGCCAGAGGGTACCAGGCTGGGGAGATGGCCCCTAAGGACGTGTGTGCGTGCAGGGGGTTGGCTAAGGGGACCGAGCATCTTCAGGCCCTCATAGGAGGCGCACGCTCGGGGGGTCAGTTCAGTTCCTGAGGCAGAGGCCTGGCACAGGTGGCTGGCACCGAGGGGCCTTGGGGTCTCCTCTCTTGTCCTTGGTGGGGAGGTCTCTTTCTTTCTCGGACTGGCTGATTTCCGCTAGGCAGCCTGTGGATTCCGTGGGATCCCCTCTTGCAGCTAGTGAGGTTGCCCAGGAGGTTTCTGGCCTGGGGTTCCTGGCTCCGGCCCGTATCTGTTTGCTCTGTCTCCTGTGCTGGGAGCTCCTTCACTTGTTGTGTTGGGTGCTGTTGGGTATTGGGAGAGCGGTGCCTCCAGGGAGCGACCATTGTTTCAGGTTCAAAGACGGAGGCTTCTGTCCTCTGGCAGCTGGTAGTGATCTCGTGTCTGCTTTCTGTAATTTTGTACATGGCTGGCAAGAAGGGCAATGCTCTGTAAAAGTTTTAGATGCTACACGAATTGCTTCCTTCTAGGACTTCCCCCAAATACTCAGCCATCTCATCGGAACAGGTCCCCAGGGGGTCAGGGATGGGTGCTGGATGAGTGCTGGGAGACACAAAGTGGCCATGAAAATAGGCCGACAGTTCTGGGGATCAGAGTGATTGGGAATAAACTGAAATCTAATACCATGTGCCCCCACCCCACTGCCTGCCCGCCCTGCAGTTCTCACCTGCACACAGCTCCACCTCCATTCTGGGCCCAGACCAATGGGAGCAGCAGCAGGGAGCAACCAGGACAGCTCAGGAGATGAATTGGAAAATGCGAAAAGATGGCAATATGTTGAAGATGTTTGTGTGGACACGTTCCACCCCTGTCACCCCTCTAATACAATGCCAGATAATTGAGGTAGTTGCCCGTTACGGGTGGGATGGATTTTTGAAGTTGAAAGACAATGTGAAAGTGACTAGGGCGTTGCGCTTGGTTATCAGGTCCAAGTTTAAAGTGATGGGACAAGGTCTTTAAGATCCCATCAGCACATCTCAGCAGAAGTCTCAACCAGGGAGGCCCGGGCCGATTTCCTTCTTTGCCTCCACTGTCTCAGACATACCTCTTCCCTCTGTCACCACCACCACCACCCTGTCCTTGGCAGTATTTCCCCCCTATCCAGGCAAAGGGTAGTCACCATCACCCGCGTGGCAATTTTTCAAGCCTTGAGTCCTTGGGCACACTGAGAACACTGGATAGTATGGTTTGAATTCTCCTGAGAGGTACAGTGTTGGTGTGACTTTAAAACAATCCGTGTATCCGGGCCTCAGTTTCCCCTTCTACAGAGTAGAGATAACGTTGGTTCTGATACATAGTGTAACTTTACCTGCAGCCGTGCACGGCTGTGAGATTAAATCAGTTCATTTGTGCACAGGACTGAAAACAGCAGCTGGGCGGGCTCCTGTGTGACAGACGCTGTGCCATGTGCCCAGTTGCGGTGGGCTTCCTCCCCGCACTTATGACGCCCAGTCCTAGTAGGAGGATGAGTACCTTTATCTTGGTCTCACTCCAGGGGCCGGCTCCTCTCCCCACTTCTGATGCCCTTGGCCATGGAGCTGCTGCTGCCCAAAGCACAGTGGTCCCGGAACAGGTTCTGCTTGGAGAAGCCCCGATGATGTAAAGTGGAGGGGGTGCGTGGCGGCCAGGTGCCCCACTTCCCACATCCCTGAAGAGCCCCGAAGTTCCATCTCCTGAACCTGCAGAAAGAATACAAGATCCTGTTGGCATAGATGCACATGTGGATGGAGGAAGTGGAGCTAAGAGCTAAGAGCGGTGCTGGGGAGCCGGGCAGCAGACGTGTGAGCACAGAGGACCACTCATAGCCACTCACTCCCTCACTGGGCACTGCTATGGCACGGCCCTAAGGGATGGCTTTGCCCCTCCTAGTGGCCGCTGGGAACAGCAGGGCCACAGCTACATTAGGGAAGACAGGTGGGGGAAGCTCTGGGGACCTCCAGTGGGGACCTCTGGTGCTGCCCGAGTCCCCTGCAGTGTCTGCTGAGTCCCTGGAGACCGGCTAAGAACCCTGCCACGTCCTGTGGCTACTGTGCTCAGGACCCCGGCCCCTGCTCAGTGGAAAGACCTGGAGGGTGCTGACTGCCGGCTCCTGGGGACCCCGCAGCCTCTGTCATTGCAACATTCCTGGCTGGCAGGGCTGGCCATCCGGATGAGCAGGCAGCAGTGCTCCCTGCAGTCTCAGTGCCCCCTCCCAGCTCTCCCCAGGGAACTCACAGAGCCCCACCTGGCCACCAAGCGGTCCCTGGGCGCCCTGGTACTCGCAGCCTTGCAGCTCCCCTGGCCTCTGACTGTGAGGGCTGGGGAAAGGCTCCGGCTTAGGGACCAGCATGGGAGCTCTGAAGTCCAGATCCTGACCCGGCTGTGGGACTTGGGCAATTTCTGCATTTCTCGGGGCCTCCGCGGCTCTGTCCGAGAAGAGGACCCTTTGCGGGTTGTGGGAGGTCACAAACCTCCCAGGACACTCCTCGGCCACAAAACAGACTCTTAGCACCTTTCTCTCACATGCTCAGGGTTCATTTCATCAACACGTATTTGCCGAGGGTCCGGTCCTTTGCTGAGTGCTGGGGGACGAGGAGCTTCCAGCTCAGAGCAAAGTGGAGTTTCGGCTCCTCTTGGCTCCTGATGCTGTGCGCTTCAGCGGTGCTGAGTGTTTACTCTGCCGGCACTGTGCACGGCACCTACGCTCGCTGGTCACGCAGCCCTCCCAGCAGCTCCTTGGGGAGATGGTATTGTCCCATTTTTGATACGACAAACTTGAGTCTCAGAGAGGTTTGGGTCAAGCTTTAACCCACGGTGTAGTTCTGGATCCCCACCCCCCATGTCTCAGGGGGTCACCTGGCCCCTGGGGCACCTGGCAGCCCTGTGGCCCTGCGTAGCCTGCAGGGCAGCCTGGGGCCTTGGTGGCGCAGACAGCAGGGTACAGGTAGAGTGGCTGCTTGACTGCCAAGTGCCCTACCTGTCCCCACTCCCCCGGTCCCTGGAGGAGGTGCTGGGGCTGTGGGGGTGGAAAGGGTTGGGAAGGGCGTGGCCGGCAGTTTCCGAGAGCTCTGGGCTGCCTACCCAAGATGGGGTCGGTGCCAAGGCGTGTGCCACCTGCAGCTCCGTTCACCTGCCAACGTCTAGCCCGGTGAGCGACCCATAACCGGGGATGGTGGAGGAGACGAGAGGCCCAGCACTAGGTGAGGGGGGTCACTGCTTCATCAGGGAAGTGTTTGTCAAGTAGTTGCATTCAGGAAAACCAGAGTTCCAAGAAGAGAGAGTGGAGACATTCAGTAGGAATCCAGTCTCTTGGTTGTTCAGTGGCACTGATCAATGCCACGTGGTGTCTGGAGGGGAACGAAGCCAGCTCAGCCCCTGCCCAGAGCAGGCAACGACTTCTGAGCTGGTTGGATCCCTCTCGCGTCGCGGGCAGTGAGCGCTCGGCGTGGTGGGCTGTAACTGCATCATCTACGTGAGCGTAGTGTCTTTATTCCCAGTACACATTGTGCCCAGTATTTGAAAGAAAATGATTCCGACCAGTCATAGAAATCCAGTCACAGGAAACATGATTTATTTTTTCGACTTAATATTTTATTATTTTTGAGACAATATTTTTAACATTTTTTTATAGTCAGAGGCATAAAAAGTTTCACAAATAAAATGACCATTGTCCAGTAAGAAAATAGACAAGGGCGACAAAGAAGAATCAAATGGAAAGATGTTCACTCATAAGTACATTTTAAAATATTGCTAAAATCGTTAAAACTACAGTAGTATGCAGTTCCCATTAGTTTCTTTGACAAAGATTTAAAACAATTTGACAAAACACTCTATTTGCAGCAACTGGTAACATATGGGCCTTTCTTTTCTTTAAAAAAAAAAAGTGTAGCTGCCGCATATAAGGGAGAATGTGCAGTGTTTGTCTTTCGGTGTCTGGCTTATCTCACAGAAGACATCATTTAGATAATAGGTTAGTAATCACACATCCTACCTCGGACTGCTGACAAAGTTTCCAAATGGGAAGGTAGTCTCTCCATCCGGCTGCTCCAGCCAAGAGAGCTGGCCAACCCACCTGTGTGCGGCGGTGAGGGACAACCACCTACCGGGGAGACAGCTTTGAGTTGGTTACCGACCAAGTGCATTCCTTTGGTGTACTTCATATGCCAACACCCCCATTCAAAAAGTTACAGTGCAGTCTGCTGGGCCCCGAATGGAAATGGATAAGGGACAGCTCCTTCCTTCTAAGGGGTTCCACTCTATTTGGAAAGGTACTGTAAAGCATGCATAAGAGATAGGGAGAGAATTTTCAAATTTAATTAAGGTTATTAAAGAAAGATGGTAGAAGGTCACAGTCGTTTTCATGTTTGTGTGTTCAGGGGCAGAGCAGAGAACCAGTTCTGTAAACCTTTGTCTTTGTTTAAAGATGTGTTTATCTTGAACGTCAGTTAGAGAGAGGGAGAAACAGAAAGAGAGCCATCTCCCATCCTCTGGTTCATTCCCCAGATGGCTGCAATGACTGGCACTGACCCAGGCCAAAGCCAGGAGCCAGGAGCTTCATCCAGGTCTCCTGCATGGGTGGCAGGGGCCCCAGGACTTGAGCCATTTTCCTCTGCTTTTCCCAGGCTGTTAGCACGGAGATGGATTGGAAGTGGAGAAGTGGGGACTCCATCTGGGATGCTGGCGTCACAGGCATTGGCTTTACCCGATATGCCACAACGCCAGCCTCTCTGTAAACCTTTAAACACCTGTGGGTGGCTCTGAATTGCTCATTGCAACCTAAAAGCAATTTTTGTGCCCTGTGGTTTTGTTCTTTTTGACTTAAAGAAGTCTGGCATTCCATACCGTCATCTACTTGTTTTTGTAGGATTGCTGGTAATCACACAAGGTTTATGATGTCCCTGGCATCGCGCTGAGAACTTTTAAGACACAACACACTTACTCATCACAATGATCCTTCAGAAGTAGTATTGTCCTTGTCTTCCCCATGAGGAAGCTGATGGAGGGAGACAATCGAACCAGCCCGAAGCCACAAAGGCAAACTCGGGAGTTGAATCCAGACAGCTGGGATTTGAACGTCCAATCTCTTAGCCACTGGGCCAGGGGCTCCCATCTCCCAAGTGATATTGGGCAACATCCGGATACAGTTTGGACTGTGCACGGTGGGGTTAGGGGAGAGCTGGTGACTTGCGCTCAGCAGAGACCAGGGAAGCTGCCAAGGGAACTGTCAGTGACAGGACAGCCACTCAGTCGCACGGAACTACCCAGCCGCGAACGCCAGGGTTGCTAAAATGAAGAAACAAACCTGCTCTGTGTCAAAATCGTTTCTCCAGTATAATTCATCCATCAGTCAAGTGACTTAACATTCCCCTTCCCCAGCTATGTGGGTAAAACTCGGTGCTCCAGGAAGACAGCTCGTGTTTCAGTCGCAGCCCGGCTAGTGTGGATAAGAACCCCAACCTCAATGACAGGTAGAACCGTGTTTAAAACTGGCTCTGTCACTCGCCTGCCGCACAGCCTTGTCTGAGCTGCTTTGCCTCCTGGGGCTCCAGGCTTTCCTGTTTGCCGAGTGGTATGGCCAGGATCCCTTTCTTGCATAAAGATGGGAGGAGGTCATGTATGTCAAGCCCCAGCACCTCTTGCAGTCTCATTAAGTGGCAGTTGTCCTTGTTTTTAGAAATCAATTAAGAGATGTCACAGTGGTGTGTGATGGAGTGCCAGGTGAATCACCAGGACAGTGCATGCTGGGAACACGAAAACACGAACAAGAACAAGGCTGAGGGGCTGCAGACCAGGCAGAGAGGAAGGAGCCCCTGGGGGTGAGGGCCGGGACAGAAAGATGCGTGTCAGACCTTGGAATGGGAGAACTGCCCCCGTGAGGGCAGAGGTGAGGCTCTGGGGAGTGTGGAGGGCCCTGCATTGGGGGGCAGGTGTAGGTGAGTGGAGAGGAGGGATCCTTTGGGGAGCAATGGACAAGAGCAGATGAGCAGTCAGGTTCTGTCCACACCACAGCTGTATGTTGGGAAAATTCACCTTTGAGAGACCCTGTGGCCCAAACCAGTTCAACAGGCTGCTGCCTTAGTCTGGGTGGAGTCGGCGAGGCCCGGCCAAGGAGGTGGTACCAGGAACTAGGACTCACGAGAGCCATGAGCAGTGGTTACAGTAGATCCACGGTGCTGGCCAGGGCTGGGGGCGGTCGGAGGTGACTGAGATTCCACAGAGGGGACCGCTTCGGTGGCAGGAAGGGGTGCGTTAGGCTGACATTAGGGTGCTGGACGTGGCTCTTGAGCATTGAAGATAGGCGGCCGTGGGGCTGCAGGTGGGTCAGGTGCATGTCCCGATCTGCACGTGTCTGGGGCAGGAGCCGAGGCCAAGAGCACCCCATTCTCCCCACCTCCCCAGGGCTTAACCCCTATGCCATTTTCCGCCTGGGTGGGGTCACCCACATGGTGGCCTTGGCGTTTGCCCAGATCAGCCCTGGTCACTGCTCCCCAGCCACCCTTCTCCACTCCACTTCCTGGGACCCTGCTCAGTAGCAGACTCCGCACAGCTCAGGCAGCAGGAGCCCCGGGCAGTGGAGCCTCCCCTCAGGCGATGTCTTCCTGGAGCAGCTTTGCACCGAGCCCCTGGGACAGTTCATACCTTTGTGACCAGAAGACAGGGCATTGGAAAGGAGCTCTGCCCCTGGGCTCTGGGAGGCACGCAGAGGGCACTCAGCCCAAGAGCCGCTGCAGGGAAGTCTCTCAATTCAAACTTTGGAGTCTTGGGACAAGTTCCTTAACTGACTCCTGCCTTAGTTCCTTCAGCTGTACAAGGGAGAGGGAGAGGACCTCCCTCCACAGGCAGCAGGGCCTGGCTCGGTAACTGGTGGCTGTCTGCTGCAATGGCGGGTGCTGGCATCACACTCAGAATGCATATTGCAGCATGTGGCGTGCTGGGTGCTTATGAAACAAATGGAAGCCCTACTCGGTGCCTCCATGGAAGCTAATGACCAGAGGTCATGGAGGGCTGTGCTGTGCTCCATGGCTGCGTGGGGAGAGGCCAAAGTGGCCTAGTTGGGTTCAACAGCTTCGTGAAAGCCTCCCCTTCCCCGCCTCCATGAGAACTCACAGAATCGGCCGCATCCACCCTTGAACTTGATGCATAGGAAGAACAGAAACAGCACAAGTGTCACTGGCCCACCACATATCTGTGGGCTTGGGGCTGAGTGTCAGCTTTTAAAAGGATTCAGGGATTTCAGGAGAAAGCACAAGACACCTACACTCCCACCACTCACCGGCAACCCCACGGATCATGTCAGATCAAGTTGAACTCATGCTGTGAAGAAGATAAGCGAGTGTATCTACAGCCATTTTCCCATGTTTTTGCTGACACTTCATAACCTTTTAAATGGCATGCTCTTACACTACGTGGATGTACCATACTTAGTATGATACCTTGCCTATTATTTTTTAATTTTTGTTTTTCAGCTGTGTAAGTGACAGAGTGGAAGGTGGTCTGTGTTGCATTCATGCTGTCCACGTGAATTTATTGTGTGTTGTTAATGTGCCAGGCAGAGCTCCAGGGCCCAAGGATGCAATGAAGAATAAGACAGCGTCTCTTTTCTGGGTAGCACTCGCATTCCAACAGACAGGAAAATAGATTTAAGAGAAAGGGAAAGGGGTCGGACAGACGCAGGTTCTGGGAAGGCAGGAGCAGAGTGAGAAACTTGTTCCTTAATACATTGAATATTCCCAGATTCCTAATTCCTAGAAGTGGCGTTACTGGGTCAAAGATGTGTGGCAAATGTAAAGCATCCTGGACATGTTGCCACCTGTTTTCAAAGAATGTCCAGCCTGCTCATCTCAGAACATCTTCTCCAGCACAGCCTGTTAATACTCTTAAAACTTTTGTGCTACTTTGTGGGTTGTCACTGTTTGGATTTGCATGTCTTGGTTTGCTAATGAGGTTGAACACTTATTTTTTTTTAAACAAGGAATTTAGCCCTTTGTACTTCCTTTTTCTGTGAATCGTGTGTTCTAGCCCTCTGAATTGCTTTGTTTAAAGTACGTCAAAAGGCAAAGGGTGCAAGGAGTGGGCTGCCAGATGTGCCAAGTAACTGACAAAGGCTTTGTGGAGAAAATGGGTTACAAGGAAGTCTAGAGGCTAGAAGGCTAGAAGCAGCGTGGTTCTGACAAAGGGTCATTAATCCAGGCAGCAGGGCGTGGCAATCATTGCTGCTATCAATCAGAAGCCTACTGTGTGCCAGGAACTTTGCAGACCTTAATCTCATCATTAATCTCAAACTCATTTCACTGTTAATCTCATGGCCCCGTAGGGCATGAAGAATTGCCCCATTTTATAGATGGGACAGCTGATAGTTTCTGCTCAGGGTCACAGAGGGACCAGCTAAACCCACACCTGCCAGTGATGGCCACTGCTGGGTTGCGAGGCAGGTGTATTGTACACAGGTTAAGCTGTCCAGCAGGGGGCGCCTTGTGCAGGGGCGCCCTTGAACTTGTGTGATGTAAGAAGCAAAGAGGGACCCCGTGGAGGACCGTGCAGCTGTGACATACAGTGAGATGAAGAGGGAGGCACTTGTGTCATCCAGAGGCTGAGGCAGAGAGAAGTCGGAGGAGTCAAAGGGGGCAGCGCGAGTTGCCTGGATCCGAGGCCAGAGTAGAAAAATCTGGAAGAAGCCGTTTGGTTTGGGAACAGCCTGGGGGCGGGGTTAAGGGAGCAAAGCAGGGCACACAGACCCCACAGTGCAAGGATCAGTGAGCAGGACACCCTCCCTGCCTTCCTCTCCCAAGTAGGCTCTCTCTCTCCCTCAGCAACTGGGTGCTGCTTCTCCCAGTGGCTGCTTTTTTTGTTTGTTTTCTTAAAGTTTACTTATCTGAAAGGCAGAGTGACAGAGTGGGAGAGATGCAGAGAGACCTTCCATTGACTAGTCACTCCCCAAATGGCTGCGACAGCCAGCGCCTGGGTCTCCCACATTGGGTGGCAGTAACCCAAGGAAACCCAGCCACCACCTGCTGCCCTCCCAGGTGCTCTGGCATGGAGCTGCATCGGAAATGGAGGCAGGACTCGATCCCAGCCACCCTGCTACGGAACACAAGTGTCCCAAGTGACCATTTAACCCACCGCGCCACAATTCCAGCCCCCAGGGGCAGCCTCTGAGCCTGTGTTTCCCATCCACAGATCATGGCTCCTTGGCCTGAGTTGGAAAATGCCCAGCCTGACCCCAATAAATACATCGAAGGGGCTGCAGACCAGCAGCCGGCCAAAGACAAAGAGACCGACAAAAGTAAGTGCCGCACCCCTGGCCGCAGGCAGGGGAGGTTGGGGCCCACCGGGACCCCCGGAAATGCAGATCTGGTTTCTCACGGGCTTTGTCGCTTGTTTGTGCAGATGCCACCAGTGCTCCCATAACCAAGATCGAGCTCCTGCCGTCCTACTCCACTGTGGCACTGATAGAGGAGCCCGCCGAGGTGGACGACCCCTGGGACCTGCCCGAGCTCCGGGACACGGGCATCAAGTGGTCAGGTAAACAGGAGGCCAGGTGCTGTTGTTCCCAGTGTCTCCCTCCCTTTTTCAATGATGCCCTGGCTCAGCATCCAAGCAGTGTGGGGGGTACATTGGTAGGGATGGGGAGGAAGGATCTTTTGTCCTGATCCAAGGTGCCGGGCACTGGGGTTGCAGCCATTGCTCCCTGTGATTCTGCAGGCTGACCAGGTTCTGGGGATCATGGGAGGTACAGAGGGACAGCCGTGGACAGACAAGGCCTGCTATCCGAGAGCTGCGCAGGTGGTCCCTTCATCTAGACGTGGGTACCCAGGGATGCAGACAATGCAGCCAGGACAGTGTGAGGTGGCAAGGGTGACATTTCTGAGCGCAGGGCAGAGGTCTCTCTGGGAGGTAGGGGGAGGGGAAGGGACCAGGGAAGAGCAAGGCCGTGAGCAGCCAACATGCAGCATCCCGGGAAATCGGAGGCGCCCAGCGAGAGCTCCATAAATGGAGGCTGTGATTGCTACGGGACAGGCACATTCTAGAAAATTGGCTACAGTCTTCCGAAGGGGCTGTGGAGAGCCATTATCTCCGATCCTGCACTTAGCAGGCGGTCAGCGCTCTTCCCTGCTTGACAGCTCCAAGCCCAGACCACAGGGCTCCCTCCTGCCCAATGCAAATCATTTCAGAAAGTCCCTCAGGGCCCAACTCCAGGGCCTGGGAACTGATAGCTAGCAGCCTGGGGTGGGGGGGGGATGGGGGGTTCTGAGCTCCTCACCAACCTTCTCAGTGTTACAGGTGCTCAAAGCCTTTGTCTTCTCCCCACCTCCTGCCCCCTCGCAGAGAGAGACACCAAAGGGAAGGTTATCTGTGTGCTCCAAGGAATCGGGAAGTTTATTTTGCTCCTGGGATTTCTCTACTTGTTCGTGTGCTCCCTGGACGTCCTCAGCAGTGCCTTCCAGCTGGTTGGAGGTAGGGGGCGCAAGGCTCAGCCATCTGGGGCGGGCTGGGGGTGCGGCACCTGAGCTCGGTTGGAAGGGAACAAGTCAGCAAGCCCCTCCAGCTGCCTCCTAAGGTTGTAGGGCTGGGCCCCTCGGTAGGTCATCCTGTGACATCTATGCTCCCATCGTATAGATGAGAAACACCCAGGTCTGGCTTGGCTCCGGCAGCTCAGGCCAGGAGCTGATTGCAAACTCTTAGCTCCTTGAGTTTGTCTCAGCCGCAGGCAGGAAGCTCTTTGATAGAAAGACTTATCTGAGGAGTTTGTGCTGCTGCTGGTGGCCTCCCTACCAAGGACACTGTGGAATAAGAAAGAGCATTCTCTGGCCAGGGCATGGAGGTGGCCTGGGCCGGGGGAGTCTGCCTCCCCCAGCAGTGGCCCACACCTCTCAGGACCGAGCGTGGTTCTGCAGTGTGGGAGGAGCCGGAAGTGGGATGATCATGTGCTCCGTAGCGGATGGCTACAGAAATAGGCTTCACTCTGAGTGCAGGCATTTTCAGGGCCCTGTCGCAAGCATTCCATCCCCAGACACTTGCCATTTGCAGAGGAAAGAACAGGGGCCCAGAGAGAGCGCCAATCTACCCAGAGCTTCACGGCCTGGAGTTAGTGTAGCTGGATTCAGTCTCAGCTCTGGGTGACATGAAGGAGCGTGGATCTCTGCATCCCTTGGTGCCTCTCTTGAGAACCCATTTTTGTGGCCTGAGAGACATGGGGAGGGGCACCCTGCAGGGAGCCTGGGGGGTGCACTGACTCCCTGGTTCCCGGCATGCTTCTGGTCTCCCTGGTCCATGACAACGTCAGCGAGAGGCTTTGCGCTCTGATTCTCTGAGACGAGTTGCATCCACTCCCCAGGCCTTGTCTTTGTAAAATGGACTGGAGAGTGGGTTGACTTTCTCCAAGACTCACCCACATAGACGACTCTCAGCGTTCAGTTCCAGGCCAGCCCTGGGCTGAGGCTGCAGCTGGGGGGGTGGGTACAGAGGAAGGAAGATCCATGGCTAGAGGACAAACTGCACTGGCAATACATCCCAGAGGCAAAGGAATTGGGCCTCAGGAGGCTGACGGGCACCCACAGGGCCAGGATGGAATTTAGGCCAGGTTCATGGTCAGAGAAGGCTGGAGAAGGGCTTGCTGACTGAGGGAATGGTTGGAGCCTGGGAGGCTGCAGCGTGAAGGGACAAGGGGCCGATGGTGGGGAGCTAGATCAGAGAAGTGGAGACAGAGATGCATGTACAAACAGCCTGCGCGTCTCCTGCTTTGTGATGGAAGGAGGAGGAGGAAGCAAGATGCCATGGACAGCAGTGAGGCTGGAGCTGGGCTCCCCAGCCCCAGCCTTCTGGCCTTGCACAGACCCGAGTGGACTCCCTGGCTGCCTCCACCCCTCCCCGTGACGGGCCATGGCTTTGTTTTCGCAGGCAAGGTGGCCGGGCAGTTCTTCAGCAACAACTCCATCATGTCCAACCCTGTGGCCGGGCTGGTCATCGGGGTGCTGGTGACCGTCATGGTGCAGAGCTCCAGCACCTCGTCGTCCATCATCGTCAGCATGGTGTCCTCCTCCCGTGAGTGGGGGCGCCCGCGAGCTCGGGGCACAGCTGGGAGCCCCCGTCCTTCTAGAGAGCAGCCTGGGATTTCCTCTTGCCACCGTCGTCTTCCTCTCTTGTCCAACCAGCGTGGGTCCTGCTTCCACTCCAATGGTTGGGTCAGGAAACAGGCCCTGACGCTGAAGGACTCAGTTCAGAATTTTCTAGAACTGCACTGCCTAATCCATCCATCTGCCAGCTCATGTGGCTAGTTCATTTTATTGGATTTTATTTAAGTCTAAAATAACAAAAAAATTCATTTTCTCAGTTGCCTGAGCCGCCTGTGCCTGGCCACTGTCCTGTTGAACAGTGCAGACATAAAACATTTCAATCCCGGCTGGCACCGCGGCTCACTAGGCTAATCCTCCGCCTTGCGGCGCTGGCACACCGGGTTCTAGTCCCGGTCGGGGCACCAGATTCTGTCCCGGTTGCCCCTCTTCCAGGCCAGCTCTCTGCTGTGGCCAGGGAGTGCAGTGGAGGATGGCCCAAGTGCTTGGGCCCTGCACCCCATGGGAGACCAGGAGAAGCACCTGGCTCCTGGCTTCGGATCAGCACGGTGCACCGGCCATTGGAGGGTGAACCAACGGCAAAGGAAGACCTTTCTCTCTGTCTCTCTCTCACTGTCCACTCTGCCTGTCAAAAAAAAAAAAAAAATTTCCATCCCTGTAGAAAGTTCTCTGGGAGGGGGTGCTAAGAACAACGACATCCAATGAGATCCTGCATTGGCCTTGACACAGCTGAACTTGGGGGAGATGGCGTTCCAAGCTAGTACCTGCCTGATATTTGCTCTGGCTAAACTGGAATACATCATCCAACCAGTTGGAGCTGAATTTTCAACCCAAACCAGCATTTTAGTCCAAAGTAACCAGACTTTTTCCATGCCTTAGCTGGAAAAAGATACTCCTGCTTCTTACTATGTGTCAGAACATTGAGGCAAGACACTGATTATTTGTTAGAGAAAGAAATAACCTTGCCAGGAACTCGGCCTCATAAACACACAAACGTTTGATGTCTGGCTTGTGAGTGCACCCCTGAAAGGAGAGACTTTGTGCATGGCCAGCTGACTCAGTTGTACCTTTGAGGCCTGCCGCTCATTCACTTCCATCCTTAAACACCGGGTACTTCTTGGTCTCTTTCAAGCTGGCCTCGCATCTGTAATAGGGAGGCGCGAGGAATTTAGACAGGTTCCTAGCAGAGCTGCGGGGAGTCTGTCGATGCTGGCACGTGTGCCTGTTTCTCTGATGACCATCCTGAGCTTTCATCCAACTCCGAGCGCGGTGTGCATGAGCCACAGAGCTTACGGAACTGCCGCTTTGGGGGCTTGCCGCGAGGGTGAGTGAGGACGCGGGGAGACAGCCCTCCTGAGCTTGCTAATGGCTCTTTCCCACCCTCCAGTGTTGACCGTGCGGGCTGCCATCCCCATCATCATGGGGGCCAACATCGGGACCTCCATCACCAACACCATTGTGGCGCTCATGCAGGCAGGAGATCGGAGCGAGTTCCGAAGGTAGGAGGAAGTTTCTGAGCCGGCCTTGGCTGCCATCAGACTTGCTTGTGGCCGCGCTGCACTGGCCTGGAGTTGGCCATGAGGACGTGCGTGCTAGGCTCTCTGCTTGTGCTCCTGGAAGAAGCCATGGGGGACTACTGCTGGGGCTGGGGTCACTTCCTTACCCATTGATTGAACTCAGTCTGATAATAATAGTGGCCATCACCACTGTGTCATCTCTCTGATTTATTTCTTATTTGAAAGTCAGAGTTACACAGAGAGAGAGAGAGAGAGAGAGAGATCTTCCATCTGCAGGTTCACTCCCCAAATGGCCACAGTGACCAAAGCTGTGCCAGGTGGAAGGCAGGAGCTTCATCTGGGTCTCCCATGTGGGTGCAGGGGCCCAAGGACTTGGACCATCTTCTACTGCTTTCCCAGGAGCATTAGTGGGGAGCTGGGTCAGAAGTGGAGAAGCCGGGACATGTACCAGCGCTCATATGAGGTGTCGGCATCGCAGGCGGCGGCTTAACCTGAGCCACAACGCCAGCCCCACCGCTGTGTCATCTTAAGGATTAAATGCAATTGTGTAGTTAGGTGTTTAGGAAAGTAGTTGGCACGCGGTCAGAGCCTACTGAAAGGTAAGCTCTGGCTGGAAACTTAATCTGCTGGCTGTATAATTGAAACAAGGCCAGTTAGGGTCAGATTGGCTGTCTCGCCTAGTCATAAATAATTATAACTTCCTGAAACTCCCATTTTTGGCCAGTTCAGTGCAACATTTTTTCTTTGATCCTCACTTCCTTGGCAATAAAAGGCAAATTGTAGGTTTTGTGCATGTGGAAGACCTGAAAATAGAGCAGGCTGAATATAGACAAGGGAAACACGTTTTTCTTCCAAAAACTTCATGTGAAATCTCCCAGAGTTCAGGATGGGCTTTTCCCGAGCTGGTGAGCACAGAGGAGCAGCTCCCGGCTTGTCTCTGTGGTGTGGCCACCAGGAGGTCAGCCTGTTGGCATCCGCCAGGCTGGCGGGGGAGACGGCCCACGTCATCCCGTCTGTCGGTGAATTAGCCGAGTCGGTGGCTGTCCTCAGAGCCGTTCATTTGGCCCCTGATAAAATGTGCTGATGGCCACAATCATAGCACACGTTCCACGGGGCGTTTCCTAATTTAATCTTCTCAAGAAGCTGAGTAGGCTTCTCCCTACCAGTTTATTAGCAAGTGTGGAAACCCAAAGCAGAAGGCCAGGTGACTTCACGGCGGGGCGGGGGTTGGGGGGTGGGGCATGGCTGGGATTCCACGCAGGTTTTCTTAGTCCAGATTTGGAGTTCTTTTCACTTCAGGCCTCAGGGTAGCCCATGAAATGGAGACGGAAGCCCAGTGGGGGCGCCTGCACGTAGGAATGTGATCGACCCAGATCACCCTTGGCAATGTCTCAGTACACTTTCAACAGAATTTTTTTTTTTTATTTGAAAGGCACAGTTAGAGAGAGAGAGAAGAGAGATAGAGAGAGAGATCTTTCATCCAGTGGTTTACTCCCTAAATGGCCAAAACATCTAGGGCTAGGCCAGGCGGAAGCCAGGAGCCAGGAGCTTCATCCAGGTTTCCCATGTCGGTGCAGGGGCCCAAGCACTTGAGCCATCTTCTGCTGCTTTCCCAGGTGCATTAGCAGGGAGCTGGATCAGAAGAGGAGCAGCCGGGACTCAAACTGGCACCCATATGGGATGCCAGGGCTACAGGCAGGGGTTAAACCCACTACACCACAGCCCCAGCCTCTGAACAATATCTTTGAGGGCGTATCTTTCTCTCCTGGCTGTTTGGATCACTTTCTTAGATTCCTAGAGTAATAGTTACTATATCAAACATTTATAAAGCTCTTAAAAACATTTGGCCATGCACGAAGAAATATTTGCAGCACTTTCCATGATACCAGCAGGGTATGAAAGTGCTTTAAATCGCCCACTTGGGGAAGAATAAAAAACATTAGCTCATAAGATAGCTGAAAACTTGTCCTTGCCAATGCATTTCTTTTACTAGGAGTCTAGCTAAGCATTCCCCACCCCCACGCTCTGCTCCCTGTCCACTGGGCGTTGGGTGTGGCTTGGATCCGCAGGTGTTCTTTGAAGGGGAGATTTTTCATTGAGGAAAACAGAGGTAAAGCAAAGTTTCTGAAGGTGGAGATGGGCAGGAGTTCAGCAGGAACCTCTGACCTGGCTCGGATAGACAGAGTGTGGTGTGCACACGCCCTGTTCCTTGAGGGTGCTGTCCATGGACTTCTGCAGACTTGAGAGCTTTAGAAGGCTAAGAATTCGCTTGTGGCGGGCAGGCTGTGCTAGTTACCCGCCTCCTGGTCCCCACCTTTCCAGAGCACAGTCGCCTTCAATATGCAGAATTCCAAAGGGATCAGAGGCAGCCCTCCCAAGCGGGGCTTGGCTAAGCTCCTCATCCCAGCCGGAGCGTTCTGGCTGGCTGCTCGCAGCTCCTTCATCTTTTGAATGGGAATATGATGACCACCCACCTTGGGGACTGCCATGAGGAGACTGTGGCCCTGTGCGCACACAGACAGGTGACACTGTCTCAGCCGGTGGCAGGAGGTCCGGGTTCCTGGGGTGCCCTTGCTTGTTGACTCACCTGGATGTGGGGGTTCTCATCCGGCCACAGGGCTTTTGCGGGGGCCACCGTCCATGACTTCTTCAACTGGCTGTCCGTGTTCGTGCTGTTGCCCCTGGAGGCCATCACCCACTACCTGGAGATCCTGACCAACCTGGTGCTGGACACCTTCCGCTTCCAGAACGGAGAGGACGCCCCGGCGCTTCTCAAAGTCATCACGGACCCCTTCACGAAGCTCATCATCCAGGTATCCAGATGGAAGGAGCCACTTCCTGCCCCTCTGGCCCCCGGCCCAAGGGGAGAAGTAGGTTTAGAAACAGCACTCTGTGGCCAGAGCTTAGGGACACCCGACAGTGTGACTGGCCCCACTGGTTTCCTGGGTGTCACTGCACGTGCTGTCTTCCTTGGGGTGAGGGAGGATAGTGGTGTGTACCTAGGGCTGTCCACTGGAATGCTGGGACTGCCTTGTTCTCACTGCCCCCAACACCAGTGAGCTCACCAATGATTAAAGCTCCCACCCATAACCAAAGAGAAGGGTCTGCCTCCTCTTCTCAGGAACCATCTCACCCCTGGCTCCTGGTGTCTGTCCACATTATGGAGATGAAAGGCTTTTGGATGTTGCCCTGGAGAGAAAGGGCCGGCTGGGACCTTGTGTGTCCACTCTTCCTTCTGGTATTCTGTCTCTCAGTCTTCCAGTGAATCCCTACTCCCTGCCCCCTAGTCACCAGTGCCTTTGTTCACAGAATCATTCATTCGTTAGTCAAGCACCTGCTAACATCCGGGTACTACCCTGCTCCTTCTGGGGATGCAGCTAGATGCTAACATCCGGGTACTCTGGGTGACATCTGGCTACATCTGGATACCCTGCTCCTTCTGGGGATGCAGCTAGATGCTAACATCCGGGTACTCCATGTAACATCCGGGTTCATCTGGGTACCCTGCTCCTTCCGGGGATGCAGCTAGATGCTAATATCTGGGTACTCCGTGTAACATCCGGCTACATCTGGGTACCCTGCTCCTTCCGGGGATGCAGCTAGATGCTGCTAGATGTTACTCTGGGTAACATCCGGGTACATCAGGTACATCCTTCCTGAGGATGCAGCTAGATGGAGCCCAGCCCACCTCTTCAGGGGCTCGTGGTCAAGTTCATCTCCTTAGAGCTCCTCCAAGAGCAGCTTCCTGCACTTCCACCCCACATTGGTTCCAAAGGCATGCTGACTTTCTTCTTTCTATTGTCTTTCTCAGTTGGATAAAAAAGTTATCAATCAAATTGCAATGAATGATGAGTCAGCCAAAAACAAGAGTCTGATCAAGATTTGGTGCAAAACTTTAACCAACGTGGTAAGTTTCCTTGAATATTGCAGGGGGTGGGGAGGCCCATGGGTGGTGGGACAGTGGTGGTGATGGTGGCATACGCCCTGGCTTCTGAGCATTGAATAAAGTCTTTCATGCAAGAAGGGGCAAGTAAACAATCATGACAAAGAAAAGTTGGGGTCTCCTACAAAAAAACCTCAGAGCTAGTCAGGGAGCTGCCTTGAGGAGGTGAGTCCTTGAATGCTGGGTGAGCTGCAGCAGTGGGACAGACAGACACAGCACGTGTGGCTTGTCATTACTTTCACACCTCTTGGAGGAAGCTTATCTCTGGCTGCTTCCGGGTTCCCATGCCTGGAGGGGCCATGGAAACAGCGCATCATGGTGGATAGGTGCCGGCAGCAGGTGGCCTCTCTCAATGCCCACAGAAGCTCCAGAAAATTCCTTCTTGGAAAGCCCACACATTCCAGCCTTCCCGCGTCGGGCCGTTACCTAGTCTGCTATGTGTTAGGTCTGTGGCTCGCTCTCACCTCTTGAGCGAACACGTGGTTTTGTTTTTTGTGGGATACCAAAGGTTGAAGGTTGATTTTGTTTGTCCCTGGTGGTTCCATCAACATGAATAAGCAGCCCTTAAGAGATAAAGCTTGGGATGGAGCCACCACACGCCTGCTCCCCCGCTGTGTGCCATTCCCATCGGAAACAAGTGTCGTGGACGTGTGTTGTGTTTGCCTTCCAGACTCAGATGAACGTCACTGTCCCCTTGCCTGAGAACTGCACTTCCCCGTCCCTCTGTTGGACGGATGGGGTCCACACCTGGACCCTGAAGAATGTAACCCACGTGGAGAACATCGCCAAGTGTGAGTGGAAGCCAGCAGACCGACCCCTGGGGCGGGCCAGGCTGCTGGTGGCTGTCACTTTGTGCGCAGCCCCAGGGAGGGAAGCGCAGAGGGGCCGTGTGCTTTCCCAGCAGAGGAAACTGAGGCTTGGGGACTGAGGCGGCAGCCCCAGGTCTGCAGGGAGAGGCAGTGGCGGGATGTGAAGCCCAGTTCCTCTGCAGTTCCACTCCAGCTCAGGAGAACTCCCTACGGGGTTCTAGCGTGTGTCCTCCATGGGCGTCGCCAGTCCTCTGTTACCAGCTGGGGAGGTGACAGCCGATTTTCAGGAAGTTGTGGGGCCACACAGGCTGTGTGAGTCCCTGCTGCTGCACGGCGGGTCCCCACAAGGCACTGGGCCTGTAGCTCTGAACATGGCAGTGGGCCTGTGCCATTGAATGCTATGGTTGGTTTTGTATTCTTTTAAAAAACTTATCTTTATCTTGAGAGAGAGAGAAAGAGAGACTGATCTTCCATTTGCTGGTTCACTCCCCAAATGCTTGCAATAGCCAGGGCTTTGCCCAGACCCAGGGAGCCTAGAACTCCATTTGGGTCTTCTGCGTGGGTGGCAGGGACTCAGCCACCTGAGCCACCACCCACTGCCTCCCTGGTTCCTCGCCCACAGGCAGCTGGATGAGAAGCAGAGGAGCCAGGCTTCAAACCCAGGCACTTGATGTGGGAGGAAGGCGGCCCAGGCAGAACCTCAACCTCTCAGCCAATGATTTCCCCTACAGAATCAAGTGAATTTCCCACCTCCCACGCCCTGGGTGCTATATATACACTGACAGAACCGGAGCGTGCTGGAATTACCACGAGGGCATACTGGGATTTTGAAAAGCAACAGGTTTCTGGCTGGCGCCGCGGCTCACTAGGCTAATCCTCCGCCTTGCGGCACCAGCACACCGGGTTCTAGTCCCGGTCGGGGTGCCGGATTCTGTCCCAGTTGCCCCTCTTCCAGGCCAGCTCTCTGCTGTGGCCAGGGAGTGCAGTGGAGGATGGCCCAGGTGCTTGGGCCCTGCACCCCATGGGAGACCAGGAGAAGCACCTGGCTCCTGCCATCGGATAAGCGCGGTGCGCCGGCCGCAGTGCACTGGCCGCGGCGGCCATTGGAGGGTGAACCAACGGCAAAGGAAGACCTTTCTCTCTGTCTCTCTCTCTCTCACTGTCCACTCTGCCTGTCAAAAAAATAAATAAATAAAAAACTAAAAAAAAAAAAAGAAAAGCAACAGGTTTCCGATAAGCGATACCCCCTACTCCAACTTGCCCGTGCTGCCCCGACTATATGATTATCACAGGTGATAGAGGTGGCAGAACTGGGTAGGAGGCCTGATGAGCTGTGCAAAGCCCACATTTCCCAGTTTTAGGAGGTCCCCTGACCAGAGCGTGGTCTCAGGCCCCACTTAGCTGTGCTGATTCTGGGCCGCCATGTGCATCGCTAACAACCTAGGTTCTACTACTACGAGGAGGGGAATGCTGGGAGTAAGTCTCGTCCTGGGCCAGCATGGGGGTCTGTGTCCCTGACGAGGCTGCCGTGGTCTCTTAGGCCAGCACATCTTTGTGAATTTCAACCTCCCGGATCTGGCCGTGGGCGTCATCCTGCTGATCGTCTCCCTGCTGGTTCTGTGCGGCTGCCTGATCATGATCGTCAAGCTCCTGGGCTCTGTGCTGAAGGGACAGGTGGCCGTCGTCATCAAGAAGACCCTCAACACCGGTAGGCCTGCTGCCCCCGAGCTGGGCATCACGAGGGCCATCCCAGTGGGCTCCTTTGATTCCTGTCTGACAATGGCTTTGCACAGATCTCCTGTCTTGCGTCTGCTAAACCACCCAAGTCAAGATGCCATTTGCCCGGGAGATTTTCCCTGGCCTTGTGGGTGGGGTCTGGATACAGGTATCCACCCTCCTCCCCACTTCCCGTCAGTCTGGGGAAGGGAATGTGATTCTGGATAACTCCAGCAGCCTCTTGGGGCAGCCAGTGAGAGCTGACCAGGCCAATGACATCGCCACTCCGGAAAGTTAGTGAGATGCAGCCAAGAAAACCCATCTCACCAGGTTGTCAAGAGACGGAGCTGAGCAGCCCTGGGCTCTGGGCAGGGAGGCACGGCCTGCTCCATTGCCAGTGGGCCCGCAGGGCTGCTCCCCACGGCTGTATTTTCTCGGTGCTCCTGGAGGTGGGAAGAAAGGAGGAAGGTGTGCAGTGGTGGGCGGCCAGGCTGGGAGCCAGCGTGGAGGCCTGGCTGCTCTGAGTTCCGGCACCTTTAGTGTCTCTCACCTGACCACTGCGAGTCTGGTTTTGTCTTCCTAACACTCACCTGCATCCTTGGTTTCACTTTCTGACTATGCGGGTGAAAGACCACAGAGAAGGAAATGGATTTTATTTATTTATTTATTTGAGAGGGAGAGTTACAGACAGAGGGAGAGACAGAAAGGTCTTCCACCTGCTGGTTCAACCCCCACATGGCCACAGTGGTCAGAGCTGGGCTGATCTGAAATCAGGAGCCAGCAGGGGCTTCTTCCAGGTCTCCCACATAGGTGCAAGGGCTCAAGCACCTGGGCCATCTTTCACTGCTTTCCCAGCCCATAGCAGAGAACTGGTGTGGAAGAGGAACTGCCAGGACTCGAACCGGCACCCAAATGGGATGCTGGCACTGCAGGCGGAGGCTTAGCCTACTGCACCCACAGCTCCGGTCCCAGGAAACTGACTGCAGTCCAGTCTGCCCAACCATGGCTGGGCTTAGCAGTGGGTGGAGAGGCCCCAGCCCAGCCACTGCCCCAGGTTGCTGTGCAGCACAGTGCACACCTGGGCTTCCAGCTGAGCCCTCTTTGGGGTTGCGAAAGTTCTCCTCGCCTTCTTTCTTGCAGACTTCCCCTTCCCCTTTGCCTGGGTGACTGGCTACCTGGCCATCCTCGTGGGGGCGGGCATGACCTTCATCGTGCAGAGCAGCTCCGTGTTCACATCCGCCATGACCCCGCTGATCGGTGAGTTTCTCCCTGCCTTCTCCCTCTGGCCGCCATTGCCATTTCCCGTCATCCCCTGGGCCGAGCGCCATGTGCTTCGTGTTTCGCCCCAGGTATTGGCGTGATAACCATCGAGAGGGCCTATCCACTCACGCTGGGCTCCAACATCGGCACCACCACCACCGCCATCCTGGCCGCCTTGGCCAGCCCCGGCAATACATTGAGGAGCTCGCTGCAGGTCAGAACACGGCATGGGGCAGGGACTCTGTGGGTCTGGATGGGATACAACCCCGTGTGCGCATTTGCAAACTGGTTTCTAACAAGAGCCAGGCTTGTCTCTGATCTATCCAGAAGATGGAAGTAAGATGCAGGGGGTGGACCTGAGGAGCTCGCTATGAGAAGTGGAGGCCACCAGCTCCCTTTATAGGTGGTCTGCCCCCCATCACTGGCCATTGTTCAAATCAAGGTGGGCTGGCCACCCAGTAGAAAGGAGGAAATCGTGTTTAGGATGCCCAGACAAGATACCACTTCCCAACTCCTCGCCCCTCTCTTGGGGAACTGTGCCTGGGCAGTAGCCAGAAAGGGCATCTGGCAAGAGCCTGGCATTACACCAAGACTCGGGGCACCTGCCTGGCCTGGATAGATGAAGTTCCCTTGGGCTACCTTCACTCCCCAGATGCCCACAACAGCCGGGGCTGGACCAGGACAAAGGGAGCCTGGGACTTAATCCAGGTCTCCCACACGGATGGCAGGGAGCCAGGGATTTGAGCCCTCACTGCTACCTCTCAGGGTGTGCTGGAAGCTGGATCAGAAATGGAAGAGCTGGGATTTGAACCCAGGCAGTCTGATGTTGGATGAGAGTGTATCACACGAGGAGACTCATTTTAATAATGTATTTGATTTAACCCATTATCACTTCAACATGTATTCAACACAGAGATTGTTTGGGCTAAGTCTGAAATCCACCTGCTAGTACATCTCAAGGTGGAGTAGCCCACCTAAACGCTTAGAGCCACCTGTGGCTGCTGGCTACTATACTGTCCAGGGTCAAGCCCTGGGTGTGGGCAAGTGGCCAAGGGCCTGGCTTCTGGAGCCAGACCTCCTGGACTTGAATCCCACTCCCCATCTCCCACCCATGTGACGTGGGGAAGAGAGCTTAATTTCATGGTGCCTCGCTTTTCTTCTGTGTCTAACAATGGCTGCCCCTTGGCAGGTGTTTTTGAGGATTGAGCCTAGCCGTGCGAAGCATCCCCAGTGATCGCTTCCCACAGACTGGAGACTCAGTGGTCACTGTCGCCATGGTGTTTTAGTGACAGTAACCATCCTCCCCCAACCCCCACCCCACCCCACCCCCTATCCTGAGAATGGGCCATTGAGCCCTGTGAGTTTTCCTTCTGCCTACCAGCTCAGAACTGCCCAGCGGGAGGCCACAGGACTAATGCAGCTCGGGTGGCAGTGGGCAAACCCATTGTTGGAGCCTAAAGGACTTCAGGCCCTGAAACCTGAGCTGGGATTCAGCCTCCTCTCCTCGCCCCAGACACATAGTAGGGCCTCGGAGGTTGGACCCATAGTGGGACCTCGGGCGCCACTCCGAGCCCAGCTAGAAAGATGAGGAGGCTTCCCTGGGCAACAGGCCACTCACTCATCCACCTGCTGTCTTGCAGATCGCTCTGTGCCACTTTTTCTTCAACATCTCCGGCATCTTGCTGTGGTACCCGATTCCATTCACCCGCCTGCCCATCCGCCTGGCCAAGGGGCTGGGCAACATCTCGGCCAAGTATCGCTGGTTCGCCGTCTTCTACCTGATCTTCTTCTTCTTCTTGATCCCGTTGTCGGTGTTTGGGCTCTCGCTGGCCGGCTGGCCGGTGCTGGTGGGCGTAGCGGTGCCCATCCTCCTCCTGCTGCTCCTGGTCTTGTGCCTCCGGCTGCTGCAGTCGCGCTGCCCGCGGGTCCTGCCCAAGAAGCTGCAGAACTGGAACTTCCTGCCCCTGTGGATGCACTCGCTGAAGCCCTGGGACCACCTCATCTCCCTGCTCACCAGCTGTTGCCAGAGGCGCTGCTGCTGCTGCTGCCGCGTGTGCTGCCGCATGTGCTGCCTGCTGTGTGGCTGCAGGTGCTGCCGCTGCAGCAAGTGCTGTGAGGACCTGGAGGAGGGCCAGGAGGGCCAGGGCATCCCCATCAAGGTCCCCCAGGCCTTCGCAAACCAGACCATGAGCAGGGAGGCCCAGGATGAGGTCAAACTCCCGATCGATGCCCTGGGCACCAAGAGCACCTGCAACAGTACAGCGTTCTAGGGGACACAGCCCAGTGGCGGGAGAGGACCTCAAGTCTGAATGTGCTCTGCCCGCTCCGTCCCTCACGTCACCCCCCTGCCCCGCACTCCTGGGGATGTGGTCCCCATCAGGGAACGGAGTGGATCTCAGTCCTGCCTCTCCTCCCCTCGGCCCAGGCTGTCAGCTCTGCTCTCTGGGCCTTCTTTCCTGGAAGACGTAGGAAGGCCACTGAGGGAGAAGTAGACAAGGCCTCCGGCTGGACAAGCTGGTCACTGTGCGCTTGTGTTCCCTCGGAAGGAGAAGGACCTGGGGGCGGGACTTCTAGGAGGCGTAGAGGTCATTGTGAATGTTTTGTGTGTGCAAACCTCCCTTTGCTGTGACAGCCCTGGTGTCTCTCTCTCTCTCTCTCTCTCTCTCTCTCTCTCTCTCGTCATACGCTGGTTTCAACCAGAAGCAACTGCTCCCAGCATCTCAGCCCCAGCTCAGCCCAGTGCAGGGGAGGGAGTGTCCTTGTTTGGAGACCCGGAAGAGAAGCCCACATGTGTGAGACTTTCCCCCTTCCCAGTGCTCCCCAAGCCCCCTGCCGGGGCTTCCTCACCTGGGCAGGGCTGGCTAGCCCAAGCAGTCGCCCTGCACATCCTAGTCCTCAGGCTTCTTGGGTGGCAGCCACAGAGAAGGACTGATACCCTTGGCTCATGGGTGCCTCCACCTTCCCAAGAGAACGTGCTTCCTGCTCCTGATCAAGGCCATGATGGAGAATGACAGACAGTAAGGGATGGTCAGCGTTTGGGAGGCTACGGCTTACCTGCCAAAGAGGGCCCCAGGTTCTTCTCTGGGCTGACTTAGAAGCCACATTGCAGAAGCCTTATGCCCATCTTAGAAGCCTGATGCCCATCTCTTGGTCAGACTAAAAAAAACATCCCTGCTGGATCTTCAGGAATAAGAAATGTGAGTTCTGTAAGCCCCCTGTCTCCACTGCCGCCACCTTGAATCCCAGGAGGCATACGGTATAGACCAGCTCCACACTCCCTCTGGGTCGTCTTCACTTCCCGTGCAAGGTGAATGCAAAGCTCCACACTTTTCCCACGGGGAGGAGACCAGGGCGTGGTGGGGGCTGCCCTCAGAGCCATGACCAAGTGCAGTGGGGCACACGTGTGCCTGGGGGACAAGGTGTCCTCCCTGTGCCTTCTGGAGCTCCTGTTGGATTCCTACTGTTGCTCCTCTTCCCTCACCACGCCGGCGCTCCCGGCGAGTGAGCTTCAGCCTTCTTCAGGAAAGGGGAGTTGGCGCAGCTGCACCCCTGGGTCCCGTCCCCACCCCGACTCCCCAGCTCTCATGAGTTGGGGCCCAGCTGAGCCCTCCCCAGATGCCCCGTGTAGATAGCGGTTCCCAACAGAGACATTTAAACTCTATATTTATAGTCATGCACCATGTACAGCATTTTTCATAAGTTATATAGTAAATAGTGCCTGTGCTTTGTTTTATAGTGCTTTCCTTTGGAAGTGAGGCAGGGTTCTTCTGGGAAATGTAAAGAAACAGCCACCTTTGTATATTTTGTTACGCCCACCTGCTGGGCACACGCTTGCGGCCCCGCCCATGCCGCACACCCTGTAAATATGTAAGTTAAACCCAGGCAGCGGGCCTGGCATCTTTGCACTCGGATGATTTTGAAACATTGGATCCTTGTACCTGTGTTGATTGTTTTTTTTTTTTTTTTTTTTTACTGGTTGTGGGAAGGGAGAAATAAACAAGATAATCAAACCCGAGAGGAGAGTGTGGCTTTCATTTGCAGAGGTCTGGGGCCTCCTGGGATCTGCTTCCGTGAAAAATCCTACCGCACTTAACATCGTTGCTACCTAACACCCACCACCGGGGCAGCTACACAATTTGTGGGGTCAAGTTCTGTTGCAGGTAGCCAAACCGGAAGTCTTTCGATCCTTCCTTGGTGTCTCTCTTGCTATGTCACAGAGATTTGCTACAGAGTGCTACTCAAAGTAGAACATCTAAGATTCAAATTATTTTACACTTCATCCCTTCCTGTGTCATTGCATTTTAAGTGCAAACGCAAGGGCTTTTGACTTGCATACAGAATTACTGAAATCACACAGTTCCGATTCCGTGGCTCCATAGCGTGTAGTTTGTTCGTATGAAGACAGTGGGAACACTGGCCAAATCAATTATTGTCTGATTTAACTTGTGCATTCTTCCAACACTCTCTGCCTGCAGTGAGCAAGGAAGAGTCTGCGTCACCGTCTTTAGCGCAGTGGCTGGCCTCGGGGAGAGAGGATATGGCAGGTTCTTTCGTCATCAGAACACCATTGCCTTTTTGCTGTATTCTAACAAAGTTCTGATTTGGGGCCGGCGCTGTGGCACAGTGGGTTAAAGCCCTGGCCTGAAGCGCAGGCATTCCATGTGTGCCGGTTCTAGTCCTGGCTGCTCCTCTTCCGATCCAGCTCTCTGCTGTGGCCTGGGAAGCAGTAGAAGATGGCCCAAGTCCTTGGGCCCCTGCACCCACGTGGGAGACCCGGAAGAAGCTCCTGGCTTTGGACCAGCGTAGCTCCGGCCGTTGAAGCCATCTGGGGAGTGAACCAGCGGATGGAAGACCTCTCTCTGCCTCTACCTCTCTCTGTAATTCTGACTTTCAAGTAAATAAAATAAATCTTTAAAATAAAAGTTCTGATTTGAACAAAGTGTGGATTTTGTGGTGTTGTTGCTCTCTGAATAGTTAAGTCTCAAGGAAGGGTTGGTTTCAGTTAAATTCGTGGGAGGGGACCACAACGAGGAGCACCTGTTTTTAGAGTGGCTGACACACATGCTTATGGTTGGGTCAGTAGCATCGAGGGATGCTGAACTTGACCTTGGGGTAACTTGGCGAGCTGGGTTCTACTTCAGGTACTGATGTGTACTTTCTCAGCATCTGTTACAGTTGCTCATTTGGAAAACGGGGCAGTAACACTTGGCTTCCGGTGGTTATTAAAATGAAGCAATATAAGTAAAC
Source organism: Oryctolagus cuniculus (assembly GCF_964237555.1). Taxonomy (NCBI): domain Eukaryota; kingdom Metazoa; phylum Chordata; class Mammalia; order Lagomorpha; family Leporidae; genus Oryctolagus; species Oryctolagus cuniculus. The sequence goes on from NC_091433.1 coordinate 20,727,401, forward strand.
ATTTGGCCCAGACTTGGTTTACTGTTAGTGCTTTGGGATACAGTTATGCCTCAGAATATAGGCAATTGGCATGCATGGCAGTTGTTTGCATTTTTCTTCCTTTGAGGATAGCAGGTCACTGATTCATGGTTCCATCTGTGGTTTTTATTTTATTTTATTTTACAGAGGTGTGAAAATTATACACCTTCAAAGGAAATTTTACCTTCAATGTTGGGTTTTGATCTTGCTCTTGGCCAGCAACATGCATACAGTCTGATCCTCCCTTGGAAGCTGGGCAGTGGTGGCAACTGCAGCTCCCAGCCAGTCATGTAAATCGTGAAAGCAAACCATTGCTGAGCTAGGAAGCTCATGAGGTTGGGTGTATTCAATGCATTGTTTGACTTGTGATCTTTTCAGCTTGCAATGAGTTTCCTGGGACGTCACCTCATTGTCAGTCCAGGAACATGCATGGGTACAAAGTGAAATGCCGAGTCAAGATGGCTGTCATCAACCCAGGAAATAGAGCGCAAAACTGGCCTTGGCTTATTTTATTAGGACAAGCTGGACAAGTGTCTTATGCCTTGAGGTCAATCCAAGGACCAAGCTGAGAAGCCAGCAGAGGACAGGATGCAAAGAACACATGGTATTTCCAAAACAAAACATTGTGCTGACAAGAGATTCCACGTGGGACTCTAGTCCCAACCAGTGGCAGTGGTGGATATTTGAATAAAAGGTTTTGCATTATTTTTGTCAAGAACGAAAGTCAAGTAGTTCTAGAGAGTTTACAACAAACAGCGCCGTCCTTTGTTCTGTGCCTCCACAGTCTCGCAGTCACAGCCCTTCCTCTGCCTTCTAGGGTTCTCTTCCAGTGTTCCAGAGTTATCCTATGATTAGAATGGCCTTTTCTTCAAACATCCATTGCCCTGGTTTTTGGTAGATGGAGTTTAGCACTTTCCACCCAGCCCCTGCCTCCAACTGCTCCTTCTCCAAACTGTGGAGTCAACATTTACATGATTATTGCTGTGTAAATGCAACAAAGCACAGAGGTGAATGCTGCACCAGGGTTGTTTTTCTTTCTCTGTCAGCGCTCTTAGTTTTCCTCTACTTGCTGCCAAGTGCCTGCCAACCTCTCAGTCGGTCTCTTTCTCTTCCTCTCCGTACACCTGCCCCTTCCTCCGCGCCATTCTCTCCTCGTGGTTTTCTTAGCCTTTCAAGCAACTCTCGTCTTGGATTTTGCCACTCCTCCAGGTTGGATCCCCTGCTTTCTCAATTTCATGTTGTTGGATTTTTTAAAACATCTTCTGTATTCTCTAGTTTGTTTTGAGTACCCTAGAAAAGCTGCAAAGGAAATAAAATTTGGGGGGACAGTCCCATGTGAAAATGTAATTAATCTGTCTCTCCCTCTCTCCGTCTGTAACTCTTTCAAATGAATAAAATAGATCTTTAAAAAGAAAATTTATCTATACTCACACTTTTGACTGACAACTTGAAAACCACTGCTTTGGTGTGCGGCAGATGTTACTGTAGCGTCTTCTAGAATCTTAGGGAGGTAGGACCATGCTGGTGATGTCGGCCGGCTTGTTAATAGCTTTCAATATCAATAATCTTGTGGGTTCTTGCCATGGGTTCAGAGAAGAATTCTGAACACTGGCTCGAATAGATCAGGCAACATGGTACATTTTTAAGCTTTTTATTCAGTGAGAGGAATACACAGGAGAGTGAGGGCTTTGTTTAGGGGAGAAGAAGTCTAGAAGCTAAGTTGGGTCCATACCAAACAGGGAGCAGGCCAGGAGAGAGCCATGTGGAGCAATTGTATGGTTATGAGCGGCCACAGGTAGCTGAGCGTGGGTAGCAAAACAAAGGCAGAGAGCAGCATGAGCCACGGGGAGCAAGCATGCAGGCGGGAAAGCAGAGAACAGGTGGCCGAAGGCCACGTGCCTGTGCCCTGCGCTGCAACAAGGAGGGGGCCCACTGTGCTCCAGGCCTTTTATTTACTCCCCAAGGGGGAGTGGTTACATGGCCTGATTAGCAGGTGGGCATACAGGTGGGGTCAGGTAGGGGCATGAGACCACACAAAGGGCGTGGTCTTCCAGCTCACCAATCTAATCGATTTTATCCTATCTGCCTGCCTATATCAATGAGAAGAAGGCCTGGCAGACAGCACCATGACCAGACACGCGAATGAATCTTAGCCCATCCAGTTCCTTCATGTCAGATGAGACCAGTGGAGCAGCCTAGACTCTCTCATCCCAACTTGCTGATCACAGAGTAGAGTAACAAAAAGGTGGTCATTGTTAAGCACTAGGTCCTGGGGTTGTTTGTTACGCAGTATGATATAACTGATACACAACCCGACTCTTCCAAGCGTAGGCTTTGGCTTAAGTCTGCTATATTTCCAGCACCTCAATGCCTAGCCCCTGACAGTTCCACCACGGCTCTGTTGGTTCAGTTCACTCAGAGAACCAGCTGCCTATCCCCGGCCTGGAGTGACAGAGCAGATCCACAGATCACCAGGCTACGTTGTTTAATCAGTACTTCAGCTTTCACGTCATCGGACTGTCATATTTGCTGAGTCAATCACCGTCTGGAGGCGTGGCTAACGTTCAGGCTATGAGCATAGCATAAATTACGCTGCCATAAACTGGAATTATGCCTTCTCATTTGGCTTCGGGCAATTACAGAAGATCCAAAGGGGTCCCAACCCCTGCCTGTTGGTGCTGAGGTTGTAATTTTGCATCCTTCTCTTTGTGGGCGTCTCAGGAAGTCAGTCAACAGCATTCCCCTTTTCCTCTACAGAATTTGGAATCAATTGAAAAATAAGACACAGAAGATCGGTGGATGGAGATGAAGTTATCTATTTTCTTCCTGAAGAAGCTGATTGTAAGATCTGGTTTTAGATTTGTGGGAGTGGAGGGGAGATGGTTGCTAATACTTGGCCCTTGGATTCAACCACTTTTCTCACCCAGTCACAGGCAGAGGTGAACGCTACAGACGTCGCCCATGGGGGTAGAGTGTGCCCTGGGTTACCATGCGTGACCAGCATAAATTACATCTATGCGTGGGCTGGCTCCAAAGCTGAGAGCACTCTGTTCTTCTCCCAGAGTTGCTAATCAGACCACAGGGAGGCCCAGCCCATGATTGCTGTGGAGGCTGCAGGGCAACTGAAAATCCCCTGCGACACGCTCACTGGGATGGCTGCTGAGTCCCTTCCCATGCACCACGTCACCGGCTCATCCTAGCCTGACAAGCGCGGGGCTATTGCCACTTAGCAGACAAAGAAGCACCAGGTTCTGAGAATTCACCCGATGATCCCAAGTGCCAGAATTAGGATCCAGAGCCCAGTGCTCTGGCTGCTGACCCTTGCTGCCATGTGACTCACTGGCTTCCAGGCTCCCAAGGTTAGAGAGCAGGGCAGAGGTAGTGGAGATGAGGTGCCAAGGCATCCAGAAGGAAGCATGGAGAGGGGAGCGGACAATCAAGGTGGGAGGTGGTGGAATGAGAAGGCTGTGTCAAGACGGCGGGGCGAGTGAGCATCAGTTACTCAGGAAATGGCTTCAGAACCAAAGAACAGGCAAAGGAGACTGCCTGGCAAAAGGCAGTGATTGGTTAGGGCATAAACCGCCCCTTGACCAGATTGGCTGCCTCAGTTATATAAGCTACTGCACCAACTGAAATAAACGAGTCTGCAAGCTGCTCACCTCTAGCAGGCTTTCACCTGACTCTCGGTGTCTGTGTCGTGACTCTGCGCTTCTTGCCTTACCGTGCTCCTCCTCTCAGAACGAATCCACAGCAACAGTGGAGGGGGTAAAAGGCATGAGACTCAAATCCTATCTGACACATTCAACACATGCCAAACACCCCAACTCTCTCCAGCAACCCCAAAGCCAGCTTCCTAGCCCCAGGGGCTGGGCCTTTGCTCTTCTTGTGTGGGGTGCATCATGGGTAATGGCAGGAGAGTCACTGCCAAATATCCTGGTGGAGGGACCCAGGTGAGAACCGTGAGATCAGCTCTTGGAGAGAGGAAGTTCTCACCTTTCTCCCCCCTGGAGTTCATAGTCCCAAATGGTCAATGGCGAAGGTTGGTCAGGGAACTGTGTCCACTCCTTGCCTGGATCCCGCCTCTGACCCCATCATTCTAAGAATGGTTAAGAAGTCTTATTCTTTCTGTTAAAATAATGAAATGGGAGCCCCAGAAGGCTGACTGGGCATTGGTGATACCATGTTGGATTTCCACTGTGATGGTCTAAACAAGGCAATTGCTTAGATTTTCTTTTTTAAGACTTTATTTATTTGAGAAAGAAAGTTACAGAGAGAGGGAGAAACAGAAAGGTCTTCTGTCTTGTGGTTCATTCCCCAGATGGCCACAATGGCCAGAGCTGGGCAGTCCCAAAGCCAGGAGCCAGGAGCTTCTTCTGGGTCTCCCCATGGGGGTGCAAGGGCCCAAGGACTTGGACCACCTCCCACTGCCTTTCCAGGCCATAGCAGAGAAGTGAATCTGAGTGAAGTCGGGACTCGAACCAGTGCACATATGGGATGTCTGTGCCACAGACAGAGGCTTAGCCTACTACACCACAGCACCCACCCCCAACTGCTCAGATTTTGATCAAACAATTCCTCCACTTTCCACCTGGCAAAAGTCTTCCCCTCACGCCTCTCTGGCAGAGCCTCGAGCCACTTCCGGTTTGGGGATGCTTGATTCCTGGCACGCTGTCTGCTGAAATGAACACTGGAGCACTTGCGGCGTGGGAAGAGTTGTCTTTAACACCTCTTCCGGCTTTCTGTCACTCTCCTCCTGCTCCTCAAGACGGAAAAACACGAAGCAATCTCCATGCCACGGAGGGAAGGCATTATTACCCGACACTGGCGACAAAGCAAGGTGTTTAGGCAGAAGCCGGTGGAGCTGCGGGCGGCTCAGGCTGCCGCGGAGGAGCCTTGACTGTGCCCATCCATCTCCTGGTCTCCACCGAGCGCCAGGCCAAGAGAGGCCGCGTCCCCCTTCTCCCGAGTCCGGGGAGTCAGCCCTCGTGGCGCCGTGGGGGAGCAAGGTGGTTCTCTGCTGCCTGCCTTGCAGCGGAGAAGCCCACCGTGCTTGGGAAGTCACCGGAGCCCTCTCGGACGGCCAGCGAGGGGTGTCCGGATGGCACCTGCACACGCACACGGCTGTGGCTGGGACTCCGCGGGGGCTGCCCACCGGAGGACCTTCCTGCTTCCATGTGGCTCTGCTCGTAGCCTGGGCGTCACACCGCGCAGCCACTGGGTGTTCCAGGAACAGAAGACAATGCTGAGCTCTGAAACCTGGCTTCGGAGTTACCCGTGTCACTGCTGCCGCCAGCTATTGTCACAACAGGGCCAGGCCCGGGTGGAGACTGCCCTCTTCCACAGGGAGAACGGTGGCCAGCATTAATCCATCGCACTGGATTTCCGACTGTGAGTCCAAGTTTTGTTTTGTTTTGTTTTGTTTTTAATTAAAGAATAACCAGAAAAATTGGAGGGGGGGTAATGTGGAAGCAAAGATGGGATTTTTCACTGAAAAAAAAAATTTTTTTTGACAGGCAGAGTTAGACAGTGAGAGAGAGAGAGAGACAGAGAGAAAGGTCTTCCTTCTGTTGGTTCACCCCCCAAATGGCCGCTTTGGCCGGCGCACTGCACTGATCCGAAGCCAGGAGTCAGGTGCTTCCTCCTGGTCTCCCATGGGGTGCAGGGCCCAAGGACCTGGCCGTCCTCCACTGCCTTCCCGGGCCACAGCAGAGAGCTGGCCTGGAAGAGGAGCAACCGGGACAGAATCCGGCGTCCGGACCAGGACTAGAACACTGGGTGCCGGCGCCGCAGGCGGGGGATTAGCCTAGTGAGCTGCAGCGCCGGCCTTTCACTGGAAAATGTTAAACATCAGTGGGAGAGGGGAAATGCAATCTCATTGTGACTGTGTTGTGTGAGTCGTTTTAATCCTTTTCTCTGAGTGCAGGGACGGCTTTGAAACCAGTCCACTGGTACAGAATCTAGATGCTTGAGCCCCTGGCCTGAAACAGCACAGTACTCGCACACAACCTACTGACTTTCTCGTATATTTTGAATCATCCCTAGACTACTCATAATGCCTAAAGTAAACGCTATCTCAGTAGTTGCTAGGCTGCATTGTTTACAGAACAAGGACAAGGCAAAATGTTGATGCATGTTCAGCACAGAGGCCATTTTTTTCTAGTATTTTCTACCTACAGTTGCCTGGATTTATGGGTATGGAAACGGTGGGTTCAGAGAGAAGACTGCACTTAGTGTTTCAGCTCTGATCATACAAATTATAACAACAGGGGCCAGCACTGTGGTATAGAGGATTAAGCCACTGTCTGCAATGCCGGCATCCCATATGGGCACCGGTTCAAGCCCTGGCTGCTCCACTTCCTATCTAGCTCCCTACGAATGCACCTGGGAAAGCAGCAGAAGATGAGACAAGTCCTTGGGCCCCTGCACCCATGTGAGAGACCTGGCAGAAGCTCCTGGCCCCTGGCTTCGGATCAGCTCAGCTCCGGCTGTTGCAGCAATTTGGGGAGTGAACCAGCAGGTGGAAGATCTCTCTCTGGCTCTCCCTCTCTCTCTCTCTTCTTCTCTCTCTCTCTCTCTGTAACTCTGCCTTCCAAATACATAAAATAAATACATAAAATCTTAAAAAATTGTAATAAAAACCCCCACAACATTAAAATATCTAAAGCAAAACACAGGGAAAATTTGATAGAAAAAATTCATCAATGGAAAAAGGTTTAATCTAGATTTTTTATTTTCATTTTTTATCTTTTTATAATAACATACATAAAAGTGAATTTCCACAAACCCTTCACTGAGCTTTTGTAATTACTAATTAGAGCCAGCAGTACTTTTTAAAAATTGCTTGGTTTGTTTGGGAGAGAGACAGTGAGAGAGCTAGCTCTCCCATCTGCTCATTCACTCCCTAAATGTTCTCAGTAGTCAGGGACTGGGCCAGGCCAAAACCAGGAGCCAGGACTTCAACCCAAGTCTCCCGAGTAGGTGGCAGGAACCCAATCACTTGAGGTGCATTCATGGGCAGCTGGAGTCAGGAGCCAGAGCTGGGTATCGGCACTCTGGTATGAGACACAGGAATCTTACCCACTAGGCTAAATGACTACCAGTGTTCTTTCAGCTATACTCTAACCCACTCCCTCCCTCTCATATTGTTTGGAAGTTAATATCAAAAATCATATATTCACGGAAAAATACTTCAATATGCATTTCTAAAAGATAAGAATGTTTTAAAAATACTTGTAATACCAGGGCCAGTGTTGTGGCATGGAGGGTTAAGCCGCTGCCTGCAATGCGGGCATCCCATGTGGGCACTCAGTTCCCTGCCAGTGCACCTGGGCAAGCAGTGGAAGATGCCCCAAGGACTAGAGCCCCTGCACCCACATGGGAGACCCAGAGGAAGCTCCTCTCCTGGCTGCTGGCTTCAGCCTGGCCTGGCCTTGGCCATTGCAGCCATTTGGGGAATGAACCAGCCTCTCTGCCTCTCCTCTCTCTGGCTTTCAAATAAATAAATCAATCTTAAAAAATACTTATAATTCATTGTTCCTTCTTCAAAAATGTATCCGTAATTCCTTAAAAGCAGTTGGAAATTTTAACACAGCGCCATTTGATAAATCTGTTTCATGAGGATGATTCAGAACTCCACTGTTCAGTACACGGGGCTGCTGACACTTGAAATGCGGCCAGTGTGAATGAGAGGTTGAATTGTTTATTTTATTTAATTTTAATAAATTTAAATATGATTTTTATGTGATACTGGATTTGCTATTGACATATTTTTAAGAATGTTTAATCTTAGGAGGGGAAGTAGCACCATGTTCCTAAATCCGTATATATGAAATACATGAAACTCGTATAACTTAAATAAAATTTAAAAACAAATTTTAAATAAAAATTGAAAACAAGCATACTTATTACAACTTTAGGATCTGCCTCTGCTTTTCCATCTGTCAATTTTGTGAAATCTAAATACCTCTCAAGTACTTTCAATGGCATTAGCATCTGAATTGAAGTGTGGTGTTAATGGATTTTGAAGAAACAAATGTAAAATATCTCACTCATGTATTTTACATAGACTACGCATTGAAATGTTAATAGTTTGGGTATATTTGGTTGAATAAGCTGTATAAATTTTAAGCTCCTGGCTCCTGACTTTGGATCAGCTCAGCTCTGGCTGTTGCGGCCCATTGGGGAGTGAACCAGTGGATGGAAGACCTCTCTCTCTCTCTCTCCCTCTGCCTCTCCTTCTCTCTCTGTGTTACTCTGACTTTCAAATAAATAAATAAGTTTAAAAAAAAGAAGTAATGGCCGGCGCCGCGGCTCACTAGGCTAATCCTCCGCCTTGCGGCGCCGGCACACCGGGTTCTAGTCCCGGTCGGGGTGCCGGATTCTGTCCCGGTTGCCCCTCTTTCAAGGCCAACTCTCTGCTGTGGCCAGGGAGTGCAGTGGAGGATGGCCCAAGTGCTTGGGCCCTGCACCCCATGGGAGACCAGGAAAAGCACCTGGCTCCTGCCGTCGGATCAGCGCGGTGCGCCGGCCGCTGTGCGCCGGCCGCGGCGGCCATTGGAGAGTGAACCAACAGCAAAGGAGGACCTTTCTCTCTGTCTCTCTCTCTCACTGTCCACTCTGCCTGAAAAAAAAAAAAAAAAAGAAGTAAATTCAATGTAGCCAATGTTTTCATTCTCGAGCAAGTAGGAATGAAAGTAACTAAATTAAGCATTCAATCTAAGATTTAGAAAACAAAGTAGTTTGAAGGAAGCCAGGAGAAGAAAATACAAAAAAGAAAAAAAAGAACTGGAAAAGAGATAAATAGTCTCAGATCCAAAATAACAATAAAATAGCCAACATTTCACTTTTTTTTTTTTGGATTTCCTTAGTTTTATTGTTCGTTTGTTTTTTAATCTAATGCCCCTTTTGTGTCCCAGGATCCTATTCAGGACACCACACTGCATTTATGTATCATGTCTCCTTAGGCTTCTCTTGTTGTGACAATTTCTCAAAATTTCCTTTTTTTTTTTTTTTTTTGACAGGCAGAGTGGACAGTGAGAGAGAGAGACAGAGAGAAAGGTCTTCCTTTGCCGTTGGTTCACCCTCCAATGGCCGCCGCAGCCAATGCGCTGCGACCCTCCAGGAGCTGATCCGAAGCCAGGAGCCAGGTACTTATCCTGGTCTCCCATGGGGTGCAGGGCCCAAGTGCTTGGGCCATCCTCCACTGCCCTCCCGGGCCACAGCAGAGAGCTGGCCTGGAAGAGGGGCAACTGGGACAGAATCCGGAGCCCCGACCAGGACTAGAACCCGGTGTGCCGGCGCCACAGGCGGAGGATTAGCCTAGTGAGCCACAGCGCCAGCCCATTTCACTTCTATAATAAAGAAAAAAGGAAAAAAGAAACCCTGAAATGCTCAATATTAGATACATAAAAATAGTCGACCCTTAGTATTTCCTGTGTACCAGACACCACACTAAGTGTTCTACCTGCTCCAGGTCACCTCCCGATGTCCCTGTGAGATGCAAAGTGCTCTTCTCTCTATCTTACATTTTCTGCATGTCTGGAATCCAGGCTTCCAAAAAGCCATTGGGTTAAGCTCCTCGTAGAAGTAGGTGGTAACATGATGATTTGAATTCGCATCCTTTGGACTTTAGATTTTGCCATTTTAAATCTCTCCAGTATATGGAGCAGTGAATAAAATTACAGATAAGGGAATTTTAAAGTTCTACATTTGGAAATCGTTATGAAGGATTCGATGCCCTCGTAAAATGTAAATGATCAAACTTGAATCAAGAACTAGATAACCTTAGCAGAGCAATAACCATGAAGGGAAAGTTGATCATTACCTCCACAAAAAAGTCTAGGGTTTGACTGTACAATAGAACTCTTTTTAATTTTTTTTTTTAGTTAAAAAAGAAAAGATTGATTGTTCATTTGAAATATGGAGTAGGAGAGAGAGGGAGCGACGGAGCTCTTCTACCTGCTGGTTCACGGCCCAAAGGCCAAGGCCAGGAACTCCACTCAGGTCTGCCGTGCTGGTGGCAGGGGCCCACGAACTTGGGCTGTCTTCCACTGCCTTCCCAGGCCGGTGAGCAGGAAGCAGAATTGGAAGCAGAGCATCAGTGTGACTGCTTAACCCCTCGTGCCACAGTGCTGGCCCTGAGGAAACTTGCAAAAAAGACTCCCAAGAAACACAAAATCTCCATGACGAAGGAACTGTTCTAAGACAAGGGATAAAGGAAACTGTGGGCTGTGCCACAATCCCCTTCCTAAGACTCTTTAGTACAAGGCTCCCCCAGAAACCAAACAGGTGCAGGCCTCATGTGCTTGGGTTTCCAACCTCTAGAACCACGGGCCGAAATACTCCTCAGTTCCTCCTAAACCACCAAGTCTCGAGTATTCTGTTGTAGCAATGGGGAACGAATCGTACAATGTTAACAGTCATAATTGCCGTTTTTGTGTTCAAATGCTAAATGCCACAAAATAACCTTATCAACTTCCTTATTGATTGCATTATAATAAACTGTCATCAGATCTTTATGGCTAGTTTAAGGCTTTGTGCTGTCTAAAACAGTTATGGTTTCATTCTGATAGTTTTCTGAATGCTCTGAGAACAGCTATGATATAAAATTATAATATATTTTTAAAAGATTGGCAATTACAGGCTTCTAATAAATTTAATATCAGACTATTAGACTGAATAAGATTTTCCAGAACTTTAATGGAAACCTGATGAACTCATGAAACTACTAACCAACTATCAAGCAAGGCAAAAATTGATTACATGAGATTCAATTAACTGATGAGAATAATTATAATTTTATGAATTTTTATTTAAAATTTGCTGTTTCTTTAATGTCTTCTAAATTGAAGAGAACTTTTTTCTCTTAAGCTGTATGTAACTCACAGCACTTTGATAAAAAATATATATATTTTTTGACAGGCAGAGTGGATAGTGAGAGAGAGAGACAGAGAGAAAGGTCTTCCTTTTCCGTTAGTTCACCCCCCAATGGCCGCTGTGGCCGGCGCACCGCGCTGATCCGATGGCAGGAGCCAGGTGCTTCTCCTGGTCTCCCATGGGGTGCAGGGCCCAAGCACTTGGGCCATCCTCGACTGCACTCCCTGGCCACAGCAGAGAGCTGGCCTGGAAGAGAGGCAACCGGGACAGAATCCGGTGTGCCAGCGCCGCAGGCGGAGGATTAGCAGCCTATTGAGCTGCGGCGCCAGCCAAAATATACTTTTATACGTAAAAATTGATATTTTTCTCCCTACTTGGTTACTCCAGAATTTGAAAACTCTTCCTAAATCCCTTATATGTAGAATCCCTATTTGCATAGGCTCCATAAGAACCATTCTCCTTGCAACAGGACATAACTGAGCAAAGCTTTCTTGGCTTCTTAGCCTGGAGAGGTTTGTGAAGGTCTGGTTTGAGACTTCTCGTTTCCAGATGGCTTTGATACAGCTAAGGCTGGCTGATACAAAGCAAAGGAAGGGGCCGGCGTGGTGGTGCAGCGTGTAAAGCTGCCGCCTGCAAAGGAGGCATCCTATATGGGTGCCGGTTCAGGTCCCGGCTGCTCCACTTCCGATCCAGCTCTCTGCTGTGGCCTGGGAAAGCAGTAGAAGATGGCCCAAGTCCTTGGGCCCCTGCACCCACGTGGGAGATGGGGAAGAAGCTCCTGCTTCAGATCTGGCTGGCTCCAGACGTTGTGGCCATTTTGGGAGTGAACCAGAGGGTGGAAGATTCTCTCTCTCTGCCTCTGCCTCTCTGTAACTCTCTCTTTCAAATAAATAAATAAATCTTAGAAAAAAAAAAGCAAAGCAAGGGAAGCTTATCTGATATTTAACCAAAGCTATTAACAAAATATGTTTTGAAATATGCATAGGATTACCAATCTTATTGCATTTCTGTAAATAATCAGGTCAAGTCTAATGAGATGGAATTTATTTTTGTAAAAAAATAATTCATTTCACTGAGATTTTTTTTAAAAAGATTTATTTATTTTATTTATTTATTTATTTATTTATTTATTTTTGAGAGGCAGAGTTACAGAGAGAGGGACAGACAGAGAGGTCTTCTATCCACTGGTTCACTCCCCAGATGGCTGCCATGGCCGAAGCTAGGCCAATCTGAAGCCAGGAGCTTCTTTCGAGTCTCCCACACAGGTTCAGGGTTCCAAACACTGGACCTCTTCTGCTTTCCCAGGCGCATTAGCAGGGAGCTGGATCAGAAGTGGAGCAGTGGGGATTGGAACTGGTGACCATATAGGATGCTGGCACTGCAGGCAGAGGCTTAACCTACTATGACACAGTGCCACTCCCCATTTAAAGGATTTTTTAAATTTATTTTTTATTTTTATTTTTTTTGACAGGCAGAGTGGACAGTGAGAGAGAGAGACAGAGAGAAAGGTCTTCCTTTGCTGTTGGTTCACCCTCCAATGGCCGCTGCAGCCGGTGCACTGCGGCTGGCGCACCGCGCTGATCGGATGGCAGGAGCCAGGTACTTATCCTGGTCTCCGATGGGGTGCAGGGCCCAAGGACTTGGGCCATCCTCCACTGCACTCCCTGGCCACAGCAGAGAGCTGGCCTGGAAGAGGGGCAACCGGGACAGAATCCGGCGCCCCGACTGGGACTAGAACCCGGTGTGCCGGTGCCACAAGGCGGAGGATTAGCCTAGTGAGCAGCGGTGCCGGCCTTAAAAGATCTTAAGAGACATATGCAAGTCTTCCATCAGGATGGTGCAGCCTCCTCCATGGATTTATTTTCTTGGTTACATCTTTTTTTTTTCTTTTTGGAGATTTATTAATTTATTTGAAAGAGTTACACAGAGAGAGAAGGAGAGGCAGAGAGAGGTGGAGAGAGAGAGAGAGGGAGAGAGAGAGGTCTTCTATCCGCTGGTTCACTCCCCAGCTGGCCACAACGACCGGAGTTGCGCCGATCCGAAGCCAGGAGCCAGGAGCTTCTTCTGGGCCTCCCACGTGGGTGCAGAGGCCCAAGGACCTGGGCCATCCTCTAGTGCCTTCCCAGGCCACAGCAGAGAGTTGGGTTGGAAGGGGAGCAGCCGGGACTTGAACCTGCCCCCATATGGGATGGCGGCACTGCAGGCGGCGGTTTTACCCGCTGTGCCACAGCGCCAGCCCCTGATTACATCTGGGCTCCTGGGAATCTCCGAGTCCTTGGGTGCTCCTCTCTGTGCGTAGCCATTGTATTCCTCTCCCTAGTGAGCTCTACTTTTTCAAGAGTTTTAAGTGCTTCCCAGCAATCATTTAGTCATCAAATGATTGCCAGCAGGATTAAACAACTGGGAAATCAACAGTCCAATCCTTCAAGCCTACAGTGAGCATGCAATTTTGGAATAATCACGACCACGTGCCCTTGCCTCTCAGGGTGATGGGTGACACTGATAACATCTCTACCTGACTTCTTCGTCATCAACAGAGGCCAGTGTGGCCCGAAGTAAGGCTACCTTGTTCCGCGACAGTCTCAGCTTGCGGAGAGGATGGCCAAACACAGGATAGTTAAATTCAACTGGAGGCCAGGTCTGCAGAATCCGAAGAGCCCTCAATAAATGCCAGACACTATGCTCGACTGGCAAACCTAAGCTAAACTTAAGTTGCACTTGCAAATGCCTGCATTAAAAAGAAATCAAACTTAAGTGCACCAATCGGAAGCAGCTCCTAAATGTAAAATTATGTAACTAGAGATGTTCCAGTGGTGTAGATCAAATAAGGTGACTATGTAATCGTAACCAGATAGTCTCCCTGCCTGCCTTCTGCATCCGTTCTGTAAATGCCTCTGTCTTGGATTCTCCTGGTGGAGCTCCGAGCCACATGGTGTGAATTTGCCTGACTCACGAATTGCTGTTTGCTCAAATAAACTCTAAACATGCTACTGTGCCTCAGTTACCATTTTTGTAACTCAGAGCCGAATGTGATTTTTTTCCCCCTCTCAGACCACTGGGGTTCAAATTCCTCAGTGAGTCAAGTGGAAACTTTCTGTAATTAGATGGCTGTAAAAGACGCCAGAGGGCAAGCATGGCGTGATAAAGCTTTTCCAACTGGGTAAAGTCCTCAATCCCAGATAGCCAGCACCTGAGGCTTCTGGGCCCCTCGGCCATCCAAGGGCCCCCCTCTTCCCGCTGAGGGTGAGGTCCCAGCTCAGGGCAACGATGAGGCTCTCCTGGCCAGCTTTCTTTTCTAACGCCACTTCCTAGGTACAACTCTGTCTCCAAATCTGTAGGGTTCCCTGGAGAGAGAGGGAGAGGCGGGGGGGTGGTGGTGGTTCTGGGCACCTGTGTGTCCACCCAAGGGCAGCTGTGGTCTCTACATGTCTCCTTTAAAATTCCCTCTCTGTCTAGGATAACAGAAATTCTGGATTCCTCCTCTCAGCTTCTGGGGATTGCTCCAAGTGCTCGCCCGTGCTGGCTGAGGGTTGGTCACCTTTCTCTCTGACTGTGGCTTCTGTCTGCTGCCCACTGCTCCTGGCAATCAGATTACTGCACAATTCACCTGCCGCCTCTTTACCCTTTCCATCATGCTCCCGTGTGACTGAGCTGCTCCAAGTCAGGCTTTTCTGAAAACTTGAAAATGTCACAGGGTGGACAACACAGGCAGGAAAACATAAATCTCAACTCAGCCCAGGCCGCCTGTGGCCACCTGGAGTCCCCTCCTCTCTGGCTTTCTTTTTCGATGGCCTCTGCGGTGCAGGCCAGCTCCCTCCTCTCACAGCGCAGCTTCATTTCAAGACCCCCTTCCCCTCAACTCCCTGACTCACAGGTGTCCCTAGAGGGAGTCTCAAACCAGCTGACCTCGCAGCAGGCCGAGGTGGACACGTGTAGCCTGTACCCCCCAGAATGCTTGAGTTCTTTCTTCAGAATAGCAGAGAGTCTGGCCGGGCCTTGGCACACTCATTGAGATGGTTTCTTCCCTGCACAAAGCTGTCCTCCAACCCCCTCACCCCACCCTGTACCCCAAGATGAATCCTGTGAGCCATCTGTCCCAGCGGGATTCTCAACTTTGCGAAACCTGTTAAAACACAGCACTCCGGGGCCCACTGCAGGAAACTTCAGACTATGCCTTGGTGTCTGTGGTGCAGGCGAGTCTCAACCACACACACCTGTAAGGTTGTGCAGAGGGCAAAACTAAAGACCTTTCTTAACAGCTTGTCAGGGCTCCTCTCTCTCCTTCTCCCCCTCCCTTCCTTCCTCTTCCTCTTCCTCTTCTTCTTTTTTTCCCTTTTGACTTCCTTTTCTTTCTCATCCCTCTCCTTCTCTTCCACCCCTTCTATCTTCTGCTTTTTGCTCCGACACCAAAACGTTGACAGTCTTTTCTTTCTGGGTGGCGAAGTTCCAAGTCATCTTTATTTTCCTACCTGCCTTTTTTGACCCTCCTGCCAATTTTTGCACCATGACTCTGTGTTATTTTTCATTAGTAAGAAAATGCAATAAGAAAACCTCCAATGACCTCCGGAAGTAGGTCAGTTGGGAACCCGGATCTCAAGCAGGAGTCTCCTGTTGCTCAGGGGACAAGGCTTGAGTTCCTCTTATCTAAGGGATCAGGGTTTGTTTCTAGGGTTCCAAAGAAACATCTTGAGTATGTGCCAAGGGCAGGACGTTCCTGTGGCTTTGAGCTAATGAACTCAGAACCTAGGAAGGGAGAAGTGGCCGAGGTTCAAGGTCATCTGCCTCCCAGATGTGCAGAGTGGCTCTGACCATTCCCCCTCCTTCCCTCTGTCTCCCACCCTCCTGCCCCATCTCCCAGCATCACTGGGTCCTCTGTGGTGTCCTGGTGAGTTTGATCCTCTCAGTCTCTCTCTGAGCACGCAAGCAAGAGAATGGAAAGAAAATACCTGGCCGGCGCCGCGGCTCAATAGGCTAATCCTCCGCCTAGTGGCACCGGCACACCGGGTTTTAGTCCTGGTCGGGGTGCCAGATTCTGTCCGGTTGCCCCTCTTCCAGGCCAGCTCTCTGCTGTGGCCAGGAAGTGCAGTGGAGGATGGCCCAAGTCCTTGGGCCCTGCACCCCATGGGAGACCAGGATAAGCACCTGGCTCCTGCCTTCAGTTCGGCGCGGTGTGCCAGCCGCAGCACGCCGGCCGCGCCGGCCATTGGAGGGTGAACCAACGGCAAAGGAAGACCTTTCTCTCTGTCTCTCTCTCTCACTGTCCACTCTGCCTGTCAAAAAAAAAAAATACCTGTGAACGGGCTTTGTGAACTGCACACAGTGGAGCTCCTCATCTGTCCCACTGCGATCGTTTGTTCTTTCCATAGGGCCCTGGTGAGTTCAAGTGCAATGGCAAGTGCACAAGGCAGGGGATGAACAGACCACGAAGGTGCACTCCTACCTCCCAGGACCTTCAACTGTCCATTGAGACAGAGAAATCGCCAGCTTTCCTAGGAGAAAGGAAGACAGAAGGGCAGAAGGAGCCAACTGAACCCGAGAGCAAATTCCATGGACACCGCAACTTGGAAGTTCTTTGAACTTCTGTCGTTTCAGCTGTGTGAGCCCTGGTTTCTATCTCACGCCTGCGAATGCTGGGTTCAAGTGAGGATTCAGTGCCATTTCCACAAACCTCAGATCTCGCCTCCCCCCTTCCAACTCTGCAACCTCCGCATTAGGTCATCAACATCGCCACCTACTTTGCTTCGTCCCAAGCAAGAATATTTGTGAAATCAGGGGTTTGATGTGCAGGTTCTATGATTTCCCTAGTAAACATTAAAGCAAATGCACAGCTATTAGAATGGTAAAAGTTCAACTGAGTCCCCCCTAGAAACATCGCATGTGCCTCCCCCTATGCCCAGGGCACAAATACAGTGCGAAGACCCATCATTAAAACATCCAGCACATTGCTTGGTGCTGGGAGCCTTAAATACACATGCTTCTGGGGCCAGCATCACAATGCTGCATACGGTCAAGTCACTGCTGGAGACTCCTGCATCCCGTATCAGAGTGCCAGTTTTACTCCTTGTTGCTCTGTTTTTGATTCAATTTCTTGCTAATGCTTCCTGACAGGTAACAGATATGGCCGAAGTACTTGGGGTTCCTGCTGGCCAAAATACTTGGCTTCCTGCCACCCATGTGGGAGACCTAGATGCAGTTCTGGGCTCCTGGTTTTAGTTTGACCCAACACACTAGCTTGTGTGGGCATTTGGGCTACCAGATGAAAATTCTCTCTCTTTCTCTCTGTCTCTTCAAATAAATTTTAAAAATACAAAAATATTTTTTAACATACACGTGATTCTGAGAATTAAGTACAGAGTAGTAGACAACAGGACCCAACACATGGGAGTAGGGTGGAAGGGAAGGAAGAAAGGTGAGCACTGTACTGAAGCCTCAGTTGTCACCAGGCAGGTAAAAGGCGTTGAGAGTGAGAGGAGAGGAAGAAGAGGGAGGTTCTTTCCAAGAAGGGAGCAAAGGCCAGGAGGTGAGAGAGGGCAAGATCTTGGAACATTCAAGGAATCGCCTTCAGGGCGGCACCAGGAGAAGTAGGGGAGAGATGACTGTTAGGGAGAGAGACAGGCTGAGATGAAGATAAAAACAGCGGCGGAGCCTCTGAAGAGCTTGACCTTGATCCTGATGGACACAGTGACACACAGGAGGCTCTGCATGCCCCAGTTCACAGCTCAAGAGCTCCGGCGCATCATTCAGAATGGTCCAGGATAAGGGGTCCTGGCTCCTGTTTCTTTGTCCTTTCTTTCCTTCCTTCCTCCCTTCCTCCTTTCCTCCCTCCCTCCCTCCCTCCCTTCCTTTCTTTTGAGAGGCAGAGAGACAAAGGGAGGGAAAGCTTCCATCTGCTGGTTTACTCCCAGATGCCTGCAGTGCCCAGGGCTAAGCCACGCTAAAGCCAGGGGCCAGGAAATCAACCCAGATCTCCCGTGTGGACTACAGCAACCCAATTACTTGAGCCATCATCTGGGTGCGCATTAGCAAGAAGCTGGAATCAGGAGCAGAGCTGACATGGGACATGAGTGTCTTAAGCACCGGGCCAAGTGCCACTCCTCTCTGCTAGTTCTTCTACTGGGGCTTCCAAATAAATCAGCCATCAGGAATTTATTACAACAGAAAGAAGCGCTTAGTTTCTGATAACAGCTTCTACTCTCTCATGGTTACAATCGCCAGTCCAGGCAAGCCCCTCAATTCATCTTCTGTCACAGGAGACATACATTCGTGTATCTGTCTCAGAATGCTGCTGTGGGTGTTCTGTGAGATAGTCACGGCATCTAAGAGAAGTTCAATGAAGACTTGGCATCAAGAGCGTAACCGCATCCTGAGCCCCCATTCTATTCATTATAGCTGCCTAAAAACCCAAGTGTAGGCGCTCACGACAACAGTGATCATTTATTATTAATGTCTCTGAGGGTTCTGGGAGGTGACTGGGTTCAGCCTGATAGCTCTCTCAAGCAGTTGCAGTCATATGGGATTAGAGTCGGTTCAAAGTCTTGCTTGCTTACGTGCCTCGTGGTTGACATTGGCTGCTGGCTGGCTGTGACCTCAACCGAAGCTACTATTCAAAGTATCTGCAGATGGAAGGTATCTCACCTCTTGGGACTTAGCTTTGGAAACAGCAGTGTCATTTCTACACCTTCTAATCATTAGCAGTGAAGACCTAAAGCTTATTCAATGGAAGAGGAAGCAGACACCACTTGTATATGTGAGAGTGTCAACAAATCTGCAAATTTTTTTTTACAACCACCACATTTCACCATCTGAACACAAATCATTTACACTCCTCCTACTTGCAAAATACATTCATAGCCTTCCAAGACCTCCGTAAGTCTGATATAGCAGCATCTGGCTCAGGTTTCAAGTTCAAGATCTTGTCAACTAAGTTGGGCCCAGCTGTGGTTTCTCAGGTACAGCTCCTTAAATGCCATTCCTTTCAATCTGAAGTCCCATAAGCTAAAGAAGCTGACTGTGTTTCTTCACACACCCGAGGAACAGTGGTGAGACAGGCACAAGTGAATAAGCCCTCTCATTCAAACGGGGAAAGCAGAAGGCACAACCAGTCAGGGGTCCACAGCCATTCTGCGATTCAGCTGGCCACACGCTTCCAGATTGCAGACTGGGGCACAATCCTCCTGCTGGGGCTGGTTGTCTCCACTGTCCGAGCTCCTGCTTCTGTCCGCTAAGTGTGCTTTCCTTGTCTATAAAATACAGCCTTGTTTGGCTCCCGAGTATGCTTCCTCCTTGGGGGAATTTGAGGGCCCTTTGTTCTCTTTCGATTTCGTGCTGCCTCTGTCCATTTGGTTCAAGCTGACAGTACGATTCTGCCAGTACGATTCTCTTAAAAACTTTCTGGTTTTCTTACCAATCTTATCGTAACCCACCCAGTTTGCCAAACCACAGTCATAAATCTCATGGAGTTTAACCTTTTTCCATCCTGAATTCCTTGTTAGTTTGCTAAAGGACTATTCCCTTAAGATTCTTAGGAGCCCAACTGTGTCATGGAGTGGAGATGAACGGAAGGCTTTAGAAACCCTTGGAGCCCCTTTGCTCCGTTTGAAAGCATCTGTAAGGCACCTGCTTAAATGTTTCTGAGGTGTTGACAGAAGGTTTCACAGTCATGCCCGCGACTTTCCTGGTAGATCATGTTCCCCTGACGCGGGTCCTGCATTTGATCTTTGCCCGGAGTCATTTCTCAATTTGCCGATTGGTGCCACTGGAGAGGCTTGAAATAAGAAACAGTTTAATTTTTTTAACCAATTTATCTATTTATTTGAATGAGTGACAGAAAGTTATGCTTGAGGTTTTCAGGGGCTAGGACTCCAAAACATCTTCTCGGGGGAGGCACAGTTCAACGCACAACACTGGGCTGGACTAAGTGCTTCTCACTTAGTTTCTCCCAAGAAATTGCTGTTAGATGCCACCTTGGGTTGGAGTCATCTTGAACTTGCCTTCCTTGATTGCCTGGTGGTTGACCTTGGCTGTTGGTTGGACCTCAGTGGGGGCTATCAACTAGAAGACCTTTCTATATATATATATATATTTCTAAATATATATAATATATTATATAATATATAATTATATTATATATATAATATATATATTATATATATAATATATTATATATATTATATATATTTAGAACTTTATATATATATATACATATATATATGAAGTTGGGGTTACAGAGAGACAGGGAGAGGCAGAGAAAGAGAGGGAGAGAGAAAAATGTTCTGTCTGCTGGTTCACTCCCCATGTAGCCTCACTTCATCAGAGCATGGCAGCCACAGGGAAGAAAATTAATTCCCCTTCTTGAGAAGTGTCAGTGGAGACAAATTATAAAGTCACTACATCCTCCATGTCCTAACCCTTTTACTGTGTGACCAACAACATGGTGTTTCCAAGATGCAGATTTGACCGTGCCATTCTCTTGTTCACAATTCCTTTTTTTAAGAAAAATTTATTTTATTTATTTGTAAGACAGAGTTACAGAGACACACAGATCTTTCATCCACTGGTTCACTCCCCAAATGGCTACAAAGGCCATGGCTGGGTCAGACCTAAGCCAGGAGCCTGAAACTCCATCTGGGTCTCCCACGTGGGTTGCAGGGGCCTGAGCACCAGGGCCATCTTCTGCTGCTTTCCCAGGCCATCAGCAGGGAGCTGAAACAGAAGTGGAGCAGCCAAGGCTCAAACAAGCGTCCGCACGGGCTGCTGGCATCACAGGTGGGAGCCTAGGCTGTTGCACCACAGTGCCAGTCCCAGTGAGATGGGATCTAAGCCTTCACCTGACCTTCAAAGTCTTCATTTCTCTGCCCTCTTTACCAAGGAAGGTGTCAACACCAGGAAGCTTGTCAGTGCAATGCCTCCCTCTCGGGGGATTGGAAGTAATGAAACCTGGTTACTATCAGAGAAAGGGAACATTCCAGATCCATGCAAAACGAAGCTGGGACAGAGATCTGCAGCCAATCAAAGGAGACAGAGTGGCCAACAGAAAGTCACCACAGTGGGAGAAGTGGAACTTCTCAGAAGTGGAACTGGTCAGCCAGAGGCCAGTTGGCAGCATCCACTCCAGCCTCAGCAGGAGGGAGGCAGGGCCTGGCCCAAGGTCTGGATGTTCATTCTGAAATTCTTACTGTGGAAATGAGCTGAGTTCCAGTTCCAGAGATGCAGGCAGCCTCTCTCTGATCGCGATCTGAATCCATTGTAACTTATTGTGGCAGGAGCACCAGCAGGAGGAGCCTGTGGCTCCAGTCGCGGGGGTCTGTGTCTTATCCCCAAGAGATGTAGCAGATTCTTCTTTGCCAGGTTTTTTAGAAATGGCACAGCTCCCGAATGACAGTTCCTGTGTTGCAGCTCCTCTTCTCTGCCAGGTCCATCGTCTCGTGATCACAAAGAATGAGGCACACACACAAGGAAGAGTGAGCAAAGGAAAGGAAGTTTATTGAAAGAAGCAGAGAAAGCTCCCGGCAGACAGGAGGGGTCCCTCCAGGTTGCCTGCCTGGACTGCCTAGCTTGAGATATTCATGCATTTCTAGAAGTTCACCTGGTTGGTCAGGGTTATGCTAATGAGGTGTTGTTCATGAACGAAGCAGGGAACTGACATTGGAGTAGCCTCTTTTGCACAGCAATTTGCAGGATGCTCAATCAGGTTGGAGACGGGCAAGACTTCTTGCCGATGTGACATCTGAAGATTGCATTGCATATGGTTCTCCCTTCTCCCCCTCTTTCAGGGCTCCAAGTTGTGCTGGTCAGGGAATCTGGCTGCTACAGCAGTTCCACATCTCTATAAGTAAATAAACTGCCTTTTGGGGTTAGCCCGCAGCCTCCTGGATTGAGCCAATGGGAACCTGTCACATGTGCTCTGTGTGCCTAGCTGATGACAGCACACTTCTGAGCCAGTGTGGGTAAGGATCAACAGGATGAAGCTCAGGTGAGGCAAACAGGGCGCCTGGCACACAATTTAAGGAGGCTCTCGCTCTCAGGGTCTTGCAAGTGCTTCCTTAAGTTTTGTGCCCCTAGTGCCTTTGTTGCCTTATCCTAATCTCGGCCCTGGTGCATTCAACAAATAAGTGCTACTTTAGAGTCATCTTTGCCCAGAGATCAATCTCCTAGCTCCAAAAGTGGCAAAGCCACCTGGGTGACCTACTCTAGAGGAGTGGGACTCTGTACAGAGAACCAGACTTCAGCTGTGAGTACAAAGCAAAGCAAGGTCTCACAAAAGCTTCTGGGGACCTTAAGAGCAGCGGGGTAGGAGGAAGAGGGGAGAGCCCAGCCCGAGGTTTAGGATCACAGCAACACCCCTGGAGGACGAGCATGGCTGCAGCTTATGAAGGAGGTGGGGAATGTCAGCTTCCAGACTGCCCCGGGAGAGGAGTCTGCTGTCAATCACCAGGAGACACAAGCTGGCTCACGGGCTGCTACCGTCATTACTAGAATGTGTGTGTGTGTGTGTGTGTTAAAGATTTATTTATGTATTTGAGAGTCAGAGTTACAGAGAGAGGAGAGGCAGAGAGAGAGAGAGAGAGAGAGAGAGAGAGAGAGAGAGGTCTTCCATCCTCTGGTTCACTCCCCAAATGACAGCAGTGGCCGGAGCTGCACCGATCTGAAGCCAGGAGCCAGGAGCTTCTTCTGGGTCTCCCATGTGGGTGCAGGGTCCCAAGGACTTGGGCCATCTCCCACTGCTTTCCCAGGCCATAGCAGAGAGCTGGATTGGAAGTGGAGCAGCCGGGACTAGAACCGGTGCCCATGGGGATGCCAGCGCTTTAGGCCAGGGCATTAACCTGCTGTGCCACAGCGCTCCCCTAGAATGTGTTTTGACACTTTCTTCCGCGTCCAGCTCAACCTCAAGCGAGGGAGAGATCCCTGCTGCTAACCCCAGGTTTGCCCATGCCCTAAACAACTACGGTGTATTATATATCCTAAAGTATATGATTGACTGAGGTCATTTCTTCCATGGCTGACTTTGTCTTAAACTGCTGGCTGTACAGATAACTCTAGACCCCATTAAACAGGATATTGAGTTTTTGGGGGTGGTAAATGGCAAAGACAAGTTATCAATCATCTTATTAGGGGATCCAAACAGGTACTTCTATCCTTTTTTTTTTTTTTTTAAAGATTTATTTATTTGAAAGGCAGAGAGAGAGAGAGAGAGAGAGAGAGCAAGAGAGAGATCTAACTGCTGGTTCACTCTCTAAAAAGTCACAATCAGTGGGGTTGGGTCTAGCTGAAGCCAGGAGCCATGAGCTCCACCTGGTTCTCCCACATGGGTGGCAGGGGCTTAAGCACTTTCCCAGGCACATTAGCAGGGAGCTGGAGCAGAAGTAGAGCAGCCACAATTCTAAAAGTCACTTCAAATGAGCCGGTGTCGCAAGCCGCAGCTTAAGTCGCTGCAGCACAACGCTGGCCCCAGCACTACTGTCTTGAACTCCCCCATCTAGTTTGAATGGAGGCTGCTCTTGCAGTGCTGGGTGATGCAGGGGGCATGGGGTAGGGGGTGGAGGACAGAGAGAGCTCAGATTTCACATGCAGCTACCCTGGCCAAAATGTCTCAACTCCTCTCAAATCAGCGGGTTAATGTAGCAAGACTAGACAGCATCAGGTTGGTCCCAGTCTGCTACTTGAGATTAATGGGTCGTGAAAAGAATGCAGAATGTGCCTGAGGCCAGGGAGACACACAGCAGAGTTAGGAATCCCAGTCAGCAGGGGACAGGGTCCGCAGTCTCGGCAGGGCTTTCCATTTGTCTTGCACACGCCTCTCAGCCCTGCCTTACGTGGGTTGGCTTGGCCCAAGCAATGCAGTACGGTAGGAAGCTTGTGAGTTTGGGTAAAAGATAGATCTGAGTTTGAATTCTGGGTCTGACACTGACCACTACCTGTGAGATATTGGTCAGGTTATTTAACCTCTTGGGTCTTCACTTTCTGAAACCACAAAATGCAGACTCTATCCTGATCCGGAAGGTAGAAGGTTAAATGTGGTAGCATCTGTAAAGTATCTGACAGGTATTAGATTCCACAGATGCTCAGGTTAGTTTTATACTCAGTACTGGTATTAGTCAATTTTGTTTTTAACTGCAGTGAAATACTTAAGGCAAGCTACTTATGAGGGAAGATCTGAGATTTCATTAAGCTTACTGTTTTGGGGGTTCACAGTGCGAGATCGGGCAGCCCCATTGCTTTGGCATCTGGTGATGGTGTTCTTGTGGACAGAGTCCTAAGGCAGCACAAAACATCACGTGGTAAGAGGGAGTGTGAGTGGAGGAAGGACTCCATGGTGAGCCAGGAAGCAGAGAGTGGCTGGGCCCAACTCCAGCTTATACCCAACCCTCTTGTGAGAGCTTGGTCCCAAGGGCACAGCATCAATGACCTAAGGATCTTCCACTGGCCCACTTCCTAAAAACCATAACTGGATTAATTCTCCACCCTGTTAGTACCATTAACTGAGGACTTTGAGGTTTAAATGTCTCCACGAGTTTGAAGCCACATCCTGTTCAAGCTATAGCAGTACTACCCTGAGGACTTCTGAGTTCTAACCTTCATGCTGGACTCGGGTTAGTTCTGTCCCACCTGAAGAGTCTGCGTTAGTACTTAGCATATTCATAATGTTGTACAGTCATCACTTTGTCTTGAATCACTTCCATCACTCCAAAGTAGAACCCCTCTCTCCCCAAGCGATTTCCCCCCGTTGTACCTTCCTCCCAGCCCCTAGCTACCACCAGTCCGCGTTTGGTCCTTGCGAAGTTGCCTGTCCGGGAAAGCACATATAAATGGAATCACACAATACGTGATACTTTTCATTTGTGCTGCTTTTCACTTAGCCTGCTACTTGCAAGGCTCAGTCAGCTGTATCATCCAGCAGTGCCCTTTTGTAGACTAACACTCCATGGTGCGCACAGAGCACAATTGACTTCTCCTTTGGCAGCAGATGGGTATTTGGGCGGTTTCCACCCCTTGGTTATGGTGTCACGCTGCTGGGAACCTGCGTGGCCGCGAGTGGAGGAGATGTCATCGCCACCATTTGGGTAATTTACTTCTTCAATTTCCTTCTTAATATCCCTGAAAGTGAAAACCTTTTGTCCAAGTTGGTAATCACAGTATAATATTTTACAGGTTTCCAAACACATTCGCATTATATTGCAGTGAATCTTTAACTGAAATGAGACCTCACTCTAATTCTAGATAGTGAACTTAAGGCTATAGCCAAAACCCAAGACATGACTCCACGTTTCTAATAAGAAAAACACACCAGATGGAGGATTAATTTTTTTGAATATTTGCTATGAGGATACCTCAAAAAGTTCATGAAAAATAGAGTTGAAGGGTAAACTTATTTTTAGACTCAAAAAAATTTTTTAATCCATGTATAGTTTTTTCATAATGTGTCCTTTCATGACATTTTTGAAGACCCCTTGTGGTGTGAGGCCCTTGATGTAAACCTTTGTTTTCACCCTTTACAACAGCCTGTGAAATAGGTATTCTCATTCCTGTCTTACAGACGTAGAGACCGAAGCACCAGAAATTACGTTTCTTGTTCAAGGCAGATCTCTTTTTTTTTATTATTATTTTTCATTTGACAGGTAGAGTTATAGACAGCGAGAGAGAGAGAGAGAGACAGAGAGAAAGGTCTTCCTTCCGTTGGCTCACCCCCTCAATGGGTGCTATGGCCGGTGCTGCTCTGATCTGAAGCCAGGAGCCAGGTCCTTCCTCCTGGTCTCCCATGGGGTGCAGGGCCCAAGCACTTGGGCCATCCTCCACTGCCTTCCCTGGGCCACAGCAGAGAGCTGGACTGGAAGAGGAGCAACCAGGACTAGAATCCAGCACCGATATGGGATGCTGGTGCCACAGGTGGAGGATTAACCAAGTGAGCCATGACACTGGTCCCTCTTTTTTTTTTTTTTTTTTTTTTTGTTAAGATTTATTTTATTTTTTGAAAGACAGAGTTACAGAGAGAGGTAGAGACGGAGAGAGGTCTTCCATCTGCTGGTTCACTCCCCAGATGGCTGCAACAGCCGGAGCTGCGCCGATCCGAAGCCAGGAGCCAGGAGCCTCTTTCAGGTCCCCCACGTGGGTGCAGGGACCCAAGGACTTGGGCCATCTTCTGCTGCTTTCCCAGGCCACAGAAGAGAGCTGGATTGGAAGTGGAGCAGCCGGGACTTGAACCGGTGCTCATATGGGATGCCAGTAGTTCGGGCCAGGGCTTTAACCTGTTGTGCCACAGCCCCGGCCCCTCAAGGCAGATTTCTAAGAAGTGAAAGAGGCAGGATTTGAGTCCAGAGCCTGTGACTGCCAAGTTCACACATCCTGTTTTATTTTTATTTATTTATTTTAAGGGTTTATTTATTTATTTGAAACTCAGAGCCACACAGAGAGAGAAGGACAGGCAGAGAGAGGTCTTCCATTCGATGATTCACTCCCTAATTGGCCCGCAATGGCCAGAACTGTGCCAATCTGAAAGCAGGAGCCAAGAGCTTCTTCTGGGTCTCCCACATGGGTGCAGGGGCCCAAGGATTCAGGTCATCCTCTATTGCTTTCCCAGGCCACAGTAGAGAGTTGGATCAGAAGTGGAGCAGCCAGGACTCAAACTAGTGCCCATATGGGAAGCTGGTATTGGAGATGGTAGCTTTACCTGCTACACCACAGCACCAGCCTCGACATTCTGTTTTAAAGACTGAATTTAGGGGCCAGCATTGTGGTGTAGCAGGTTAAGCCTCCACCTCCAATACCGGCATCCCATACGGGTGCCTGTTTGAGTTGCAGCAGCTCCACTTGTTTTTTTTTTGTTTTTGTTTTTTTTGTTTTTTTGTTTTTTGTTTTTTTTTTTTTTTGTTTTTTTTTTTTTTTTTGACAGGCAGAGTGGACCGTGAGAGAGAGAGACAGAGAGAAAGGTCTTCCTTTCCTCCAATGGTCGCTGCAGCCTTTGCGCTGAGGCCGGCGCACCGCGCTGATCCGAAGCCAGGAGCCAGGTGCTTCTCCTGGTCTCCCATGGGATGCAGGGCCCAAGCACTTGGGCCATCCTCCACTGCACTCCCTGGCCACAGCAGAGAGCTGGACTGGAAGAGGGGCAACCAGGACAGAATCCAGTGCCCCGACTGGGACTAGAACCTGGTGTGCCGGCGGCACTAGGCGGACGATTAGCCTGTTGAGACATGGCGCTGGCTAGCTCCACTTCTGATGCAGCTCCGCGTAATGCACCTGAGAAAGCAGTGGAAGTGGCCCACGTGCTTGGACTCCTGCACCCACGTGGGAGACCTGGAAGAAGCTCCTGGCTCCCGGCTTTGGACCCGCCCAGCTGTGGCCATTGCAGCCATTATAGGGAGCGGACCAGCATATGGAAGACCTCTCTGTCTCTCCCTCTCTCTGTAACTCTGCCTTTCAAGTAAACCAATATTTTTTTAAAAATGACTGAATTTATCAGCATAAATACAACTTATCTTAGTTGTAATGAAAAATAAAAACAAGCCAAAAATAACTGAACTAATTAAAACTGCAGGTTCTCTTGTCTGCAGACATTTAGGCCAAGAAAACCGAAGTATCACACTGGCTTTCCATAAATCAGAGTAGAATTGATATGTATAGAACGTCAGGACTGGTTTGAGAATAATTCAACTCTGTTTATATGTAAGATGTACACCATGATTTTTTGTTTTGTTTAAAGATGTATTTATTTGAAAGGCATAGTGATGAGGAAGGGAGAAGACAGCAAGACTGAGAAGAGAGAGAGAGAGAGGGAAACGTCTATCTGCTGGATCACTCCTAAAATGCCTTCAATAGCCAGGGCTTGGCTAGGACAAAGCCAGGAGGCAGGAACTCCATCCGGGTCTCCCACACAGGTGCCAGGGACCCAAGTACTTGGGCCATCATCAGCTGCCTCCCAAGCACATTAACAGGAAGCTGGCTTGGGAGCTCAGAAGAGCAGGAACTTGAACCAGGCGCTCCGACGGCCGACTGCCCCACAAGGCTGCTGCATGGTGTTCTGCTCTACACATGCCTGGTGAAATTATCACTACAGGTAAGCAAATTAGCACGTCCTTCACCGCCCACAGTGATTTCCTTGGTGTGTGTGTGATAAGAGCACACCTGTGTTAGCACACTGTCAACATGCAAAAGTACTGTGTGAATATTTCCTGATTTAAATTCATGCTTTAAAGAGACAGCTTCATCCCTCTCCTTCCCCTGAACAGATCCTCAAGAGGTTTTCAGAGCCTGACTAACCCGGAGCTGTCAGTTTTAGAGTTCAGAGGTCTCCGGAAAGACTCTCCCCCCTCCCTCATGGCAGCCTCTGGGTGGGAGCGACAGACGAGGCATGTTGGGTTGAAAGCGTGGGTCAACTCATCCCAGGGAAGGAGTATGGAAATGACAAAGATTCGGTTCCAAGGATTTTTTTTCCCTCAGATTTGATTATAGTAACCGAAGATCAGAGGTAACATAAATATCTAGCACCAGAGAGTGAATAAGCCAATTGCAATGCAGACGCTGCATCCACACTCCCAAAGTCCGAAATCCAAAATCCTCCAAAATTCAGTTATTTTTGAGTGCCGACAAGACACTCCCAAGGGGAAAATTCCACACCTGACCTCCTGTGCCAGATCACAGTCAAAATGCAGGTGCACCAAAAAGATTGCCACAGTCACCATCAGGCTATGTGTATAATGCGGACATGAGACATCAGGGAATTTCTTGTTTTGACTTGGGTAGCACTCCCAAGATACCTCATTATGCGTATGCAAATATTGCAAAATATGAGAACATTCAAAATCAAAAGTGTTTCTTGTCCCAAGCATTTCAGCCAAGGCACACTCAACCTATATATCCATGTAATGACACGATCCTGCCATTTAGGAAAATGATACAGAAAAAGTAATTTTCGATGTAGAAAGTTATTTTATTAAGTGAAAACAGAATTAAGTCCAAAAGGTACAGAACAGTCTCATCTATCGTCACAGCTTTGGGGATGACAGAGAGATTTTTTGTGCTTTCCTGTACTTTCCAGATCTTTCTATAATTTACATGCTCTTTTTGTAAATGGTTAAAAAAAAGTCTATTATCGAAACAAAAATTAAAATAAAGCCCAGAGTCCTCCAGCTCTGTTTGGAGAACACCAGGCCTCAGCGCTTCGGTGGAATTTGCTTGCCAGAGCGGAGGCTGGAAATTGGAAGCACGTGATGCGGCCGTCGCCCCGAGCTGGCCCACCTGGAGGGCTGAGAGCAGGGTGTTGCTGTGGCTCCCCAGTCTCGCTTCTGTTCCCTCCCTCAGCAGCCACCTCTCGCGGAGTCGGGGCTGTGTGGCTGGCAGGCTCCCTCGCAGATGCCAAGTATGACAGGGACCTGGTGCCTCCTGTGGGCTCCTCATTGACTACATGCTTGTTCATCAGTCCCTTGGGACAGCGTCTAGCCACAGCTCCGCGTTCTTCCTTTAAACTCTTCCTGTAGGGCCACTCCGGCAGTGTTTGGTAGGCATGCACAAGGATGAGGCTCCTTCTTCTTTCATGCTGCATTTGTATTCATGCTGGACCCCGGGGCCCTGGAGGTGTGCAGGGGCATGCTCACTTCCTGGCCCCTGTCCAGCCTGTGAGATAACTATAGGCCAGTGGCTCACCTCTCCCGAGGTCAGTTTCTGCATTTAGCGGCGGCAACAATAACCCCACTGCACAGGGGTGCTGTGAGCCTTAAGGAAGAGCAGGGAGCTGTAGGACAATGAAACAGAAAAGGCATACCCTCTGACACACTCAGCCCCCATGTTGATACATATCCAGAAGATGTTTCGTACATTCACGCAAAGAAGCATGCGCAGCAAATATTGATTCATTTATTTTTGTAATCACAAAAAGTAACAGAAAATGGATAAAAATGGCATCATTACAAAGCAGATTATACAGCAGTCCTCCCCTTCCAATATCTCTGTATGCCTCAATCAGCCCAAATAAATAGCAATCGTGTGAGGTGGAGTAAAAGACGAATTTCAGAACACTATTTAAGGCCCGTGCCGTGGCTCACTAGGCTAATCCTCTGCCTGCGGCGCCGGCACACCGGGTTCTAGTCCCAGTTGGGGCGCCGGATTCTGTCCCGGTTGCTCCTCTTCCAGTCCAGCTCTCTGCTGTGGCCCAGGAAGGCAGTGGAGGATGGCCCAGGTGCTTGGGCCCTGCACCCACATGGGAGACCAGGAGGAAGTGCCTGGCTCCTGGCTTCGGATCAGCGCAACGCGCCGGCCATAGCAGCCACTTGGGGGATGAACCAACGGCAAAGGAAGACCTTTCTCTCTGTCTCTCTCTCTCTCACTGTCCACTCTGCCTGTCAAAAAAAATTAAATAAATAAAAGATAAAAAAAAATACTATTTAAACAATTTTAAAACAGTCCAACAAGTCTATGTAACATTTATGCTTATCTACATATATAGTTAAAATATAAAAATACCCTTGAACTAGAAACACTAAATTCAAGTAACAGTTGCCTCAGGACATAGAGGGAGGGTGATAGGATTAGGGAATAATGCTTATGGGATATTTTCTACATGGTCATATACATATATTTTAAATTAATCATTCAAAGAAATACAGGAAAAGATCACTTGTTTTTAAAACTGGTTAATAGGTACATTAATATTCTTTTTAAAAAAGATTTATTTCACTTTATTTATTTGAAAGGCAGAGTTAGAGAGAGAGAGAGAGAAAGAGAGAGAGAGAGAGGGAGACTTTTCCTTCACTAGTTCACTCCCCAAATGGCCGCAATGGCTGGGCCAGGCCAGGATGAAGTCAGGAACCTGGAACTCCATGTGGATGTCTTGCATGGGTAGCAGGGGCCCGTGCACTTGAGTCATCTGCTGTGGCTCTCTCAGGCTCATTAGTGCAGGTGGCTGGATCGGAAGTGGAGCAGCCAGGATTTGAACCAGCACCTGTATGGGTGTTGTGCCACAGTGCCAGCCCCAGTACTCTTTTCTATACTTTGCATGTTTGAAATTAAAATAAAGAAGAACACAGTATGGATTTAGCATAGAGTACTAAAGAATTCATTACACAATGATATCCTATATGAAATCTAGAATATACATACAGAATAGAAATATAGAATATACAATACAAAATTATATTGTGTATAATGTTTTTAAAGCAGGGCTTACTTGTCAGCTCTACCATTTGTAAGCACTGTGGTCCCGGGTGGGTCTTTAAGCCTCCGCGTCCTTGGCTGGAAAGTGGGGATCATTACCACGGGCTGGCCCCAGCTGCTGATGGTCCCATGGCTTGATACGGTTCGAGAGCGTCCCTCTCGGGATCATGTGACGATGCTTGCTCCCAGTGTGGTGATTTCGAGATGAGGTGGGACTTCTAAGAGGTGAGGCCTAGTGGGAGGTGGGCAGTTCCCCGGGGAGGCTGCCCTGGGGAGGGATTGGCGCTGGTCCTGCTCTCACGAGAGTGCCTTCTGCATAGAGGCCGTGTGCGCGCTCCTTCTGCACACTGATGCTCCCTCGTCCTCTCCTGTACCCCTTTGCCACGCAGCCAGGAGGGCCCTCGGCAGAGCCAAACGGATTTGGCAGCCTGGCTTTGAACATTCAGCTTCCCAAGTAGCAAGCTAAACAAACCTCTCTTCTTCATACGCTACCCAGTGTCAGCTCGTTTGCTATAGCAACAGAAAACAAATACATACAGATGAGTTCTACTTTATGATGGCATAAAAGCTACACACATTCGTTAGAAATCACCCTTTGAACGCTTATCTTTGCCTGGGCTACTACGGATATGCTGTGTCATACTCTCTTGAGATGCTAGGCAGCTGCCCAGCTGCAGCGCCCATTCGGCCAGGTGTGGCGGATTGGTCACATCACGAAGGTCAACAACTGGCAGTCTCACGTGTGCTGTGTTGCCACAGGTGTTCAGTAATTCACGTGAGCCAGTCAACGGCTTGATATCAATGGACTCTATCAGACGATGTCAGGCTGAAATTTCTGACTGATGCTATTTTGTCGGGATGTAATCCCATCAAAACTCAAGGCACATCTGTCGTAGCTGGGTGAGGAAGCCAGCTAACGATGAACGGATCACCCTGAGCACTCTAAGTGGTTTGTAAGTGGTAACCAGTACTGGGGCCATGTTGACTGGACAAGGGGAAGGACGTTCTTGAATCATTTTGTCTCTCTTCTCTTGACTCTCTTTAGAAGATGTGATTTTTTGGGGGCCAGCACTCTGGCGTTGCGGGCAAAGCCACCGCCTGCAGTGCCGCCATTCCATATGGGCACCGGTTCAAGTCCCGGCTGCTCCACTTCCTGTTCAGCTCTCTGCTGTGGCCTGGGAAAGCAGTAGAAGATGGCCCAAGTGCTTGGGCCCCTGCACCCACATGGGAGACCCGGAAGAAACTCTTGGCTCCTGGCTTCAGATCAGCAGAGTTCTGGCTGTTGCGGCCAATTGGAATGTGAACCAACAGATGGAAGACCTCTCTTTCTCTCTCTCTCTTGCTCTCTCTGCCTCTCCTTCTCTCTGTGTAACTCTGACTTTTAAATAAATAATTTTTTTTTGACAGGCAGAGTGGACAGTGAGAGAGAGAAACAGAGAGAAAGGTTTTCCTTTTCCATTGGTTCACTCCTCAATGGCCGCTGCAGCTGGCGCACCACGCTGATCTGAAGCCAGGAGCCGGGTGCTTCTCCTGGTCTTCCATGCGGGTGCAGGGCCCAAGCACTTGGTCCATCCTCCACTGCCCTCCCAGGCCACAGCAGAGAGCTGGACTGGAAGAGGAGCAACCGGGACAGAATCCAGCTCTTTAAAAAAAAAAAAAAGTGATTTTCCCCCCCTCTAATCTGGATAAGAAGTTACATGTAATAAGGACACCAGCTTGGAAATTCTTTTCCTTGTTAGTCTGGTTTTAATGAGAAGCTGAGTTCTGACAATGAGCTGCTAATTAAGTCTGGGAGGAGACCACCAGCTGATGAATGCCGCAGAGCCTGCTGGTAGGAGCTCCTCCAAGATCATGAAGAGCTGTCAAGTTCTCCCAGCACTGGAGGGCCCCGGTTAGGCACTCAGCTCTTTTGGACTTGTTTCGTTGTCATCTGCCAGGATCCCATAGGGGCACTTACTGTGGGCCTCTCGCTAGGAGGATGGGAGAAACACACCCAGCTAGTCCCTCTCCAATTGCTGCCTGAGTGCCTTCTCCCGGCCAGCGTCACACAAGTGCTGGGGCGACCCAGGAGTGGGCTTGCTTCAATAACCCAACGATGCAGCCGAGGAGACGAAGCAAATACCGAAGCCTTAAGGGCTGAAGAATGCGACAGGAGTGTTTCGTCACTTACGTCATCGATAACGAGCCAGGGGGATTCTTTTTTTTTTTTTTTTTTTTTTTTTTTTTTTTTGACAGGCAGAGTGGACAGTGAGAGAGAGAGACAGAGAGAAATGTCTTCCTTTGCCGTTGGTTCACCCTCCAATGGCCGCCGCGGCCGGCGCGCTGCGGCCGGCGCACCGCGCTGATCCGATGGCAGGAGCCAGGAGCCAGGTGCTTTTCCTGGTCTCCCATGGGGTGCAGGGCCCACGCACCTGGGCCATCCTCCACTGCACTCCCTGGCCACAGCAGAGGGCTGGCCTGGAAGAGGGGCAACCGGGACAGAATCCGGCACCCCAACCGGGACTAGAACCCGGTGTGCTGGCGCCGCTAGGCGGAGGATTAGCCTAGTGAGCCACGGCGCCGGCCGCCAGGGGGATTCTTAAGGGGGACTTCAGTGAAGGTTGCAAGAGCGGCTCCAGCTGTGGCGTAACAACAACAGATGTGGGAAACAAACCCCTTCCCGCTCCCCCAGGGGGCACGCCCTGCCTGGCCCTGCCTTTGCCTTACCCGTGTGACTTGCTTTAGTCAACGGGTCACTAATGGAAGTGATGTGCGCAAAGCCTTCAAGTGAGCTTGCACGCAGTGTTTTTGAGACTTTTTGCCGTGAGCCTCTTGGGACTTTTTCTACCCTCTTAGGTCTGGGGGTGGGGTGGGGAACAAGCAAATTAAAGTAACCAAGGATAGATTAACAGAAGGGACAGGCAGAGTTAGACAGCAACAGAGAGAGAGAGACAGAGAGAAAGGTCTTCCTTTTGCTGTTGGTTCACCTCCCAAGTGGCCGCTATGGCTGGTGCATTGCAGCCGGCGCTCTGCGCCGATCCAAAGCCAGGAGCCAGGTGCTTCTCCTGGTCTCCCATGGGGTGCAGGGCCCAAGGACCTGGGCCATCCTCCACTGCCTTCCCGGGCCACAGCAGAGAGATGGACTGGAAGAGGGGCATCCAGGACAGAATCTGGCACCCCATCCGGGACTAGAACCCGGGGTGCCGGCGCCACAGGTGGAGGATTAGCCTAGTGAGCCACGGCACCGGCCAAGCATATAATTTTTTTTTAAGATTTATTTATTTCAAAGGCAGAGCGAGCAAGAGAGAGAAGGAGAGAGTGGAATCTTCCTTCTACTCGTTACCAAATGGTCAGGCGTGGGCCAGGTCAAAGCTGAAAGGAGCCAGGAAGCCCATCCTAGTCTCCCATGCAGGTGCAGGGGCCCAAGTAGTTGGACCTTTCTCCACTGCCTTCCCAGGCACATTAGCGGGAAGCTGGATGGGAAGTGGAGCAGCCAGGGCTCCAGTGGACCTCCCACATGTGGCTTAACCTGCTACACCACAACACTGGCCGTATACAATTTTAAATTAAACATTTTATAGGCTCAGTTTACAAAAAAAGGTAAAGGTCAAGAAATTAGACTCAGAAACTTAACTACCATTTTAACAAAGGAAGGGTGTTTGGGCTTTAAGGAATGATGAATCAAGGTGAAACATCTAGGGAATATACGGAAGATAAGGGTTATTTTATCAAGCTCTGTTTACACAGGCTCACTTAGGCACCAACTCTCCAACTAGTGAGGAGTCTCTCTCCTCCTCCTGGTATGACAGAAGACCTATTTATAGGAAAATTAGTGTCACCCACATGAAAGGAAACTTATGCCCTGTTTTTAGGGAGCAGTGGGGAGGGCAGGAACTCTGGCAAGCCAGTTGTGGGGCGGCGTATCTGGATCCCATTTAAGACGAATGCACGCCTGTTGTGTGTGGACCCCAGCGTAGAAGACCCGTGGAGTGGGCCTGGAGCCACCCCACAGCCTGGAACCAGGCTCCTCTCAGTCCAGTCTCAGTCGCTGAGCCCAACACTGCACAGGTGCCTGAGTGAGAACCAAGCGCCGAGGCTCTGGGCCTCTGGGGTTTGGCGGTTGCTTGTGACCAAGCGTTATGGTAACACTAGTTCATTCATCTATAAGAGGGGGAAAATGCATATGTTAACTGGCAGTGGTATTGTGAGAACTCAAGGAAAGATATCCAGATGTCTCAGATTTCAAAACCCTGATAATACAACTGTGGTCACATCCCTACTGCTCTCTGATGTGCAATGGTTCCTCCTCTCCCGACTCCTTTCCCCAGGAGAGGGTCTGCACACAGTGCTGATCCATCATGGTGAGCTCACCCCCAGGCCTGCCTGCCCCCAGCCGCTGCTCCTCACAGCCCTGCCAGGGCACCCCTCCAAGTCCAGGTGCAGCATCAACGGATGGACTTGGGCTGCTCGTCGGAAGGGGCTGCCATGGAGCGTCATCACCAAACAGCAGACGACTTGACCTTCAGAACCACAATGCCTTGTCCCATTAACAACTAGCCGTCAGGTAGCCATGAGTGTTGCATGCCCGTGGTGTACCTCCTGTACACACACTAGCGGGATTCAGGACTTGCGGTAAGTGCTTGCAGAAGACAAATGAGGATAGAAAATAGCATCCCAGGGCTGGTGCTGTGCCGTAGCAGGTGAAGCTGCCGTCTGCAGTGCCGGCATCCCATATGGACGCTGGTTCGAGTCCCGGCTGCTCCACTTCTATCCAGCTCTCTGCCATGGCCTGAGAAAGCAGTAGAAGATGGCCCAAGTCCTTGGGCCCCTGCACCCATGTGGGAGACCTGGAAGAGGCTCCTGGCTCCTGGCTTCAGATCAGCACAGCTCCAGCTGTTGTGGCCTTCTGGGGGAGTGAACCAATGGATGGAAGATCTCTCTCTCTCTGCCTCTGCCTCTCTGAAACTTTGCCTTTCAAATAAATAAATAAATCTTTTCGAAAGAAAGAAAAAAGAAAGGAAGAAAGAAAGAGAAAGAAAGAAAGAAAGAGAAAGGAAGAAAGAGAAAGAAAGAAAGAAAGAAAGAAAGAAAGAAAGAAAGAAAGAAAGAAAGAAAGAAAGAAAGAAAGAAAGAAAGAAAGAAAGAAAAAGAAAGAAAATAGCCTCTCACTCATTTATAGTCCCCGGTGACCTCCACATCAAGGCAGGGCCCCGAGTCTGGATTTAGCGAGGCAGCCTCCCCGGGGTGAATTGCTTTTGGAATGGCAGATTCAGGAAAGGACCCCTGATGTCCGCACCAGCAAACCCAGCTCAGCTCTCCCCACTGTCCCAGGACCTGCGAGCGGCAGCTCCCAAGAGTCCATTTCGTCCCCAGCCATTGCTCCTCCCAGTGGCCACAGATCCCTCAGGCACGTCTGGGCACGTCTGATTCCAGCCATGGACAGCGGCATTCATGGGTTCTGGAGTCTTCCCGCTCCTGGGCTGGGCTGGCCTGTGCTCCCAGGCAGCTGTACCAAATCCCTGTTTTTGCTAATTCATTGTGCATGGGTATTTTTTTTTTTTTTTTACTGTTTCCGAAAGTTTCCCACTTGCTGCTCACAATAAATGCATATGCATAGCCAAAAAAAAAAAAAAAGTTCCCAGAGGATGCTCCAATCTCCATGCAACTCCGAGTCAGCCATGAGCTGGTAAGATTTGGGGGACCCTCCAGCCACTCTCAGCGCACGGGCCAGGGCTTGCCAGGAGCCTTGCTTCTGGAGCAATGAGTGGGAGGTGCCAGGGAAGTGCCAGACAGCAGCAAAGCAGCGGCTGCTCTCTTCCTCCTGGAGGAGAGGACCTCTGGGCTGGGTGAAGCATTTGGAATTAAAAAGGAAAGGGCCAGGAATCTTTGTGCTCATCCCAGTTTTTTGTTTTTATTTATTTGGGTGCTTTTTAGCAAAAGGACTTCTTTATTCATTTGAAAGGCAGAGTTGCAGAGAGATCTTCCATCCTCTGGGTCACTCCCAAAATGGCCATAATGGCCAGGCTGAAACCAGGAGCCAAGAACTCCATCTGGGTCCCCACAAGGGTGCAGAGGCCCGAGGACTCAGGCCATGTGCTGCTGCTTTCCCAGGCGCATTAGCAGGGAACTGGATCAGAGGCAGAGCAGCCTGGACTCGAACCTGTGCTCTCGTGGGATAGAGGCATTGCAGTGGCACCACAATGCCGGCCCCGTCGTAGCTTTGTTTGTTTGTTTTGTTTTTGACAGGCAGAGTGGACAGTGAGAGAGAGAGACAGAGAGAAAGGTCTTCCTTTGCCGTTGGTTCACCCTCCAATGGCCGCCGCGGCCGGCGCACCACGCTGATCCAAAGGCAGGAGCCAGGTGCTTCTCCTGGTCTCCCATGGGGTGCAGGGCCCAAGCACTTGGGCCATCCTCCTCTGCACTCCCTGGCCACAGCAGAGAGCTGGCCTGGAAGAGGGGCAACCGGGACAGAACCCAGTGCCCCAACCGGGACTAGAACCCGGTGTACCGG
Source organism: Oryctolagus cuniculus (assembly GCF_964237555.1). Classification (NCBI taxonomy): domain Eukaryota; kingdom Metazoa; phylum Chordata; class Mammalia; order Lagomorpha; family Leporidae; genus Oryctolagus; species Oryctolagus cuniculus. Next base: position 20,764,923 of record NC_091433.1, read on the forward strand.
CGCCGCAAGGCGGAGGATTAGCCTGTTGAGCCGCGGCGCCAGCCCCCCGTCGTAGCTTTGGAAAAAGCCCAACTGTTGTACTTTACACCCTGGAGACGGCTGAAGACGATAGCTGGGCCAGCGAAGTGGGTGTGGGTAGCAGCGATGGCGGCTGCACAGTGGGTGGAACGGGCCAGGTTTCCCCACTGTGGGGGGTTCCTGACTTGGAGGTGCCAGGTGCCCGTTCGGGGTGGGGGATATTGGGCACATGGGCTGTATAAGGCCGGCAAAATCACTGTGTCTGGCTCTGACAGGCGGGATCCAGCATTCCGTCAATCTACAGCAGGCTCATTTTTAAGTTGATAATTGCGCATGGCCCGCAAATGATGTTATAAATATCCAGATGGCCCTTGGCAGTAAAAAGGTTCTCCACCCCTGCGTGTGGTGCAATTATACAGCTTCCTGGAATTCCTAGAAACATTTCCTAAGGCCTCATAAGCAGGATTTTTCTCACAGGTAGGAGCACATGAGTGTCCCAGGCTTTGCTGTAACAAAGTACAACCGACTGGGTGGCCGAAACTACACTCTGCAGGCTGGAAGTTCAAGATCAAGGTGCAGCCAGGTCTAGGCTCTCCTCCGCAGCGTGTGGACACGCACCTCTGTGTGTCTTTGCACAGTCAGCCCCAGGGCTACGCGCCTGTGCCCACCTTCCCTCTGCTTACTCACTTCCCCCTAGGGGGCACACTAATGGCTTCCGCTTCACTTCATCACGTCTTTGAAAGCCCTCTCTCCAAAATCAGTCACATGCTGAGGCACTGGGGGTAGGGCTTCAGCATATAAATTTTAAGGGGACACACAAATCAGGCCAGAATACGCTTCTTCAAATGTTAATTGACGGGGCGGCACCGTGGCTCACTTGGTTAATCCTCCGCCTGCAGCACCGGCATCCCATATGAGCACTGGTTCTAGTCCCGGCTGCTCCTCTTCCAATCCAGCTCTCTGCTGTGGCCCGGGAGGGCAGTGGAGGATGGCCCAGGTGCTTGGGCCCTGCACCCGCATGGGAGACCGGGAGGAAGCACCTGGCTCCTGGCTACGGATCGGTGCAGCACTGGCTATAGCAGCCATTTGGGGAGTGAACCAACAGAAGGAAGACCTTTCTCTCTGTCTCTCTCTCACTATCTAGCTCTATCTATCAAATAAATTAAAAAAAATTTTTTTTAAATGTTAATTGACATCATTCACTAAAAATGGTAGTAGGCTTAGCCTCTGCCTGCAGAGACCCAGCGCTTTGTAGAAAGACTACAAGTGTAGCTGACTCACAGTTCTGGAAGGGCACGGTGCGGGCATCTAGTGAGGGCCTCCCGGCTGCCTCATAATGTGACAGAGGCTTCACCTGGTGACGCAGAGGAAGGGTGCGAGCTCGGGCCCTGCTTACAGAGCCACTGACGCTATCACGGGGGTCTCTCCCTTCGGAGCTCAGCCCATCTTCATCCCGTGAATTTAGAGACTAAGTTTCCAACATAGGAACTTTCGGGGAAACAGTCAAACCATAGGCCAGAGGCGCCCATTGGTCCTGCTGGGCCCCAGATCTGGGCGGGGGAGTGAGCAAGACTGACATCTTTCTTTTCTTCTTTTTTTCAGAATTCAATAGGTTTATTTATTTTTAGGTGATTCGTATAAGACTGACATCTTTTTTTTAAATACATTTTTTAAAAAAAGATTTATTTATTTGAAAGTCAGAGTTACACAGAGAGAGGAGAGGCAGAGAGAGAGGTCTTCCACCTGCTGGTTCACTCCCCAGTTGGCCACATCAGCCAGAGCTGTGCTGATCCAAAGCCAGGAGCTTCTTCTGGATTTCCTATGTGGGTGCAGGGGCCCAGGGATTTGGGCCATCTTCTACCGCTTTCCCAGGCCATAGCAGAGAGCTGGATCGGAAGTGGAGCTGCCGGGACCCAAACCGGTATGGGATGGCGGCACTGCAGGCGGCAGCTTTACCCGCTACGCCACAGCGCCGGTCCCTTGGCCTGACATCTTTCTATGGAAGCGGGACTCACGTCTCTATGCCCCGGGGGCCATAGTTCTGGGAGGGGAGAAGAGGGGAGATGCCGAAAGGAAGGAAGAAAGGAGAACGCTGGCATCTGCTCCCCTCCTCTAAGCTGTTTTTCTCCGCCTTCTCTTCCCCACCGTCCTTCGGACTGGAGGCCTGGGCTTTTCTCCCACTTTCCTTGTCAATGTCCTAAACCACTGTGCCAGCTCTCCCAAGCGGAAGGCCTGTGGCCTCTGCACACTGGTGGAAAACTCCATGCTCTGATCCTCCAAATCTCTCCCCTGACGTAACACTCTGCCTCCACCAGGCTCCTGATCCTGCTAGTGAAGCTTTGTTTCTAGAGCTCTCTCCAGCTTTCTTGTTAGGAATTCAGCGCTTTCTCCCCGAAGGAGAAAGACTGCAAAGGCCCATGAGTCACAAGGGAAATTAAAATACATTGCTTTAATATTTGCACACGCTGCCTCCATTTCATCTTGCTTAACACTGGTGTTGTGATTTGACTTTATAGATTTGTTGGTCTCGTCTCCCTGAGTAGTAAAACACTTGCTTTATTTGTCAGGGAATTTCATAAACTATTATATAGCGAGTAGACTCACACGAGAAAATTAAAAATAAAATTTTACAGCTTCATTGACGTAGAGCTGACCTATCATAAACGACACGTATTTAAAAACACAATTTGATGAGTTTTGACACAGGGACACGCCCACAAAACCACCACCGTGATCAAGATAAAGAGTACACCCATTGCCCCCAGAACTTTGAAAAGCATTCCTTCGTCCTTGTCTTTAACCTGCACATTCACCTGGCCCGGGTCATCAGGGGTCAGCTCTCTGTCTGGGGACTAGCCTGCCTTTTGGCAGTAGCATTGGATTTGTACCCTAATGTCTTATCCATGTATTACTAGTCCATTCTTTTTAAGTGCTGCAGAGTATTCCACTGTACGAATCCAACATGATTTGTTCTTCCAGTCCTTTGTTCATGAGCATTGGGCTTATTTCCAGCGCGGTCCTGCCCCGCACGCTGGAGGAAGGAAAGCTGCCCGGAGAGACCAAGAAGCAGCCAGACACACAGCCCTGCTGGGCTTTCTCACTCAGTCCATTAGCAATCCTGCATCTAAAACAAAGCCCTCGTCAAACCCCACAAGGACAGGGTTCCCAGAGCTTCCAGGTAGCTGAGCTGGTGGAGGTCCCTGGAGGGTGGTGCCCTCGAGAGAGAGCGTGGAGGCTCCAGTCCCTCCTCGCGTCCCTCCCGACGCCTCTCTTCTTCCTCCATGTCCTTTGTAACCCTCTTCCTAGGAAGTCGGTAAATGAGGTCTGTGCACAGCTCAGGCACATGAATGGAACCTGTGGCGGAGGCTGTACCGTTTCTGCCTGGTCAGTGGGGCTTGTGACCAGCATCTAAAGGGGGATGCAGTCTTAGGGGCTGAGCACTCAGCCTGTGAGACCCGATGTTCTCTCCAGGTAGACACTATCAGACCTGAATGAACTTAGAGGACATCAGCTAACGTCCGCTGTAGAATCGATTATCTGCTTGATTTAGGGGGGAAAAACTCCTGTGCACCTGATGTCAGGCATGATCTATGTCCTAAGACATAGGACATAGGACATGTCCTAAGACATAGGAGAAACTGGTTTTGAGCTGTTGTCTCCTTCTCTGTCCTCAGAATATGACTATCAAATTGTTTATATGAAAATCTTTTTCTCAAAGGCGTTTAAGTATCTTGGCAACTTTACTGAAAATCAGTCCATCCCGTATGTATGGGTCTATTTCTGGAATTTCAATTCTGTCTCATTTACCTGTATAACTATCTTAATGGAAATTAACACTATCTTAATAACTATAGCATTATGTATGTATCTAGTATGTCTTGAAATCAAACTGTCAGTTCACCAATTTTGTTCTTTATTTTCCTCTAGCATTGTTTTCAGCTATTCAAGTTCTTTGTATTTCTGTATAAATTCTAGAATCAGGTTGACAGTTTTTTAAAAAAATACTGTGGAATTTTGATTAGGATTGCAACAAATCTGCTAAATCAACTTGGAGAGAATTCACATCTTGAAAATACTAATTCTTTTGATTCATGTACATGGTGTGTCACTCCATTTTACTTGTTTTCTTTAATGTTTGTCAGTAATGCTTTTAGATTTCAAAATGCATATTTTATAAATCTTTTGAGAAACTTGGGGTATTTCTTTTTTTTTTAAGATTTATTTATTTGAAAGTCAAAGTTACACATAGAGAGAAGGAGAGGCAGAGAGAGAGAGAGAGAGAGAGAGAGAGAGAGAGATCTTCCATCCGCTGGTTCACTCTCCAATTGGCTGCAATAGCCAGAGCTGCACCAATCCCAAGTCAGGAGCCAGGAGCCTCCTCCAGGTCTCCCATGTGGGTGCAGGGGCCCAAGGACTTGGGCCATCTTCCACTGCTTTCCCAGGCCACAGCAGAGAGCTGGATCAGAAGTGGAGCAGCCGAGACTCAAACCGGCGCCCATATGGGATGCTGGCACTGCAGGCGGCAGCTTTACCTGCTATGCCACAGCACCGGCCCCAGGGTATTTCTTATTTTCTGGCATCTTTCTAGTAGTTTCTTAAATTTGCATTTCATTAGTATATTATATCAAAACATAGCTTGTTTTTGTGTGCTGACACTGGATCCTGCAACCTTGATAAATTCATATAGTTGTTATAGCATCTACTTGGTATATTGTTAGGTTTTTTTTTTTTTTTTTTTTTTTTTAAACAAAAGATTCCAGCACAATCCTGAGTAAAACTGCTAAAAGCAAACATCCGCTTAGTTTCAATCTTAGGGGAAAAGCAGCCAGTCTTTGCCATTAAGTACCATAGTCATTAGTTTTGCTGTGGATACCTTTATTAGATTGGGAAAGTTCCTTTCTCATCCATTTTCTGTGTGCTTTTATCATAATGGGATACCGAATTTTGTTAAGTGATTTTTTTCATCTATTGAGATGATCATGTTTTATCTTTTTTTTAACCTATTAAAATGATGAATTACACTGTTTTAAAATGTTAAATAGCCTTGCATTCCTGGGATAAACTATACTTTAGTTAACTGCTTGTCTCAAGTTGCTAATGTCTATTTAAAGATTTTTGTATCTATATTTATGAGGGCTTTTGATCTGAGTTTAATTTCCTATTTGTCAGATTTTCATATCAAGGTAATGTTGGCCTCATAAGTTCAGAAGTATTTTCTTCTGAAAGAGTTTGTATAGAGTTAGTATTATATTTTCCCAAAATGTTTGACAGAATTTGTCACTGAAGACATCTGGACTTGGAATTTGCTTTTTAAGGTTTTAAACTCTGAGTTCAATTTCCTTAAAGATATAGTCAAGTTATCTGTTTTTAAGTTAACTGTGGCAGTTTACATGTTTCAAGAAAGTTTCTATTTCAATTAAGTTGTCAACCACTGTCATAAAAATTTCATATTTATCTTATTCTTTTAATATCTGCGGCATCTGTAGTGATGTCCCTCTTTTATTCTTGTTACTCATAATTTTATCATTTCTCAGTTTTACTGATTTTTTTCCCAAAATAACCAGTTTTTGGTTTCATTGATTTTTCCTCTCTTTTTCTGGTTTCAATTTCACTAATTTCTTCATTTATCTATTATTTATTTCTTTCTACCTACTTCAAGCTTAGTTTGATTTTTTTCTTATGATAGATGCTTAGATCATTGATTTGAGCTGTACGTTGCTTTCTTATGGACATTTAATATTACAAACCCCCTGGAATGCTGGTATGTTGTTTTTATTACCATTTAGGTCAAAATCTTTTCTAGTTTTCTTTGTGATTTCGCCTTTGATTAAATTATTTAGCAGTGAGCTGTTCTTTTCTAGCTCTTCTTGTTGTTTTGTTTTTGTTTATTTTTAATTTATTCCATTGTGGTCAGATCTTATTCTATGAAATTCCTGTAGTTTGAAATCTAATAAAACTCATTTTACAGCTCAAGACACGGGTCATCTTGGTGAACATTCCATGTGCCCTTGAAACGAGTGTATATGCTGCAACTGATGGGCATACTATTTTATAAAAGTTAACTAAGAAAGTGCCATTCAGATCTTTTGTACATTGGCTAATTTTTTGTCAGTTTTTCTATGAGTGAGAGTGTATATTTAAAGTCTCCAATCTTGATGGTAGATTTGTCTATTTCTTTTAGTTGTCAGTTTTTGCTTACTGTGACTAGACACACACAAATGTATCTGCACTCATGTGTATGCACATCAGTACATAAGTATACTTGCATGCAATTGTGTATATATGTTCTAGTTCTATGTTCCCGACTTACTTTTTCTGGATCTTATAGTACTTCTTGTCTTGAAGCCCATTTTTTTCCCCTGATATTAATAAAGCCACTCTAGCTTTACATTCACTATTTATATTTTCCAATAATATGCTATTCTTAAATAATTATATTAATCTGACCAGGCTGCTATCACAAAATACCACAGATTGGCTGAAACACCAGGAGTGTTCCAGAGGCTGAGCAGTCCAGGTCAAGGTGACAGCACAAAGCTTTCACTCTGGGGCTTCTTCCCTTGGTGTGGCGTCTTGCCGGATGCCTGCACAGCCTCTTCCTGTGCAGTGTGGGGAGAGACAGAGAGCAAGCTCTCGGGGTTCCTTTCAATAAAGGCACCAATCCCCACACACGGGCTCCGCCTTCCTGGCTTCTTCTGACCCTGAATACCTCCCAACGGCCCCCCCTGCAAATGCTACCATATTTGGAGTTAGGGTTTCAACCTATGAATTTGGGAAAGTGGGACACATTCAGTCTGTAACAAGAACACCGCATCATTGTAAAGGCTTCTCTCTGGCGTTTTCTAATCTGGAAATCCGAGTAGTCCAGCAGGGCTGACGTTTTCCCCAGCGTGCACGCTCCACGTTGCTGATTCCTGCAGGGTGTGTGTGTGTGTGTGTGTGCACGCGCGCGTATTTCCTGTTTGTTGGTTAATTCAGCGCAGTCTTCCTGACACCCAGCATCATGAAGGGATGCTTCAGCACAGACTTGTTAAAGGATAGGCAAGGCTCCCTCATTCAGTCTGAAGTCACAATGAACACCCCAAAGCAAGAGCTTGCATAAAACACTACATTGTTTTGTCTTCAAAGACATTTAGGCTGTAGATGACTGAACTCCCATGAACACCTGCCAATTATAAGCATGGAGGCCAGTTTGGGTTTGTTTTTCTTTGTTTCTTGCATTTGGAGTGCAGCTGCCCATGGTTGGGGTAACGAGTTTCCCCAGTTCACGGCGCGGCGCATCATCACCACTGTGTGCAAGACGCTGCTCTTGCTTCCTTTTCCCTTTCTGCACACGCCCTCTGCCATGCCGACTTCTGAACACGCCACTAGTTCCTCCAATACACTGGCAGGTGCCCGAGGTCGGCGGCTCTCAACCAGGGCATTTCTGCTTCCCTGCCCCAGGGGACACTTGGCAAAGTCTGGAGACATTTCTGGCTGTCTCAACTGAGGGGTGCCACTGGTGTCCAGTAGGGGGAGGCCAGGGATGTTACTCAACCTTCTGCAATGCCAAGGGCCTGTTGTTCCTTCTCACTACAAAGAACTATTTAGTTCCAAATGTGAACATCACCAAGGCTGAGAAACTCTGGTTTAAAACTGTATGCATATCTTAAGACAAAGAATGATCTATGTGAATATGCATGTATGTGCATTTATGTGTATGTATGCATGTATGTGTATAAATTACATATACACATAAATCTCTATATTAATCACTACATATATATATATATATATATATATATACTTACCTCTGTATACAGTGTCCCTTTAGTTTGGTTTTTAACTTAACACAATGGTATTGAGATATAGATGGTATTGAGTTATAGATCTGATTTTTTTTTTTGTTAATCAATATATTTTTAACACGGGTAGCATCTTTGTTGTCATTCATAAATCTAGTTCTGTAGAGTCTGGTGCATCATTGAGGACAGAGGTCCTGCATGGGGAGTTAGTGCACAGTAACTCCTGTTGTTAATCTAAGAATAAACACTCCTATGTATGACATCAGTGATTACCCGAGACTCTTGACATAAGCTGCCAAGGCTATGGAAGCCTTTTGAATCCACAAATTTCATCAGTATTTAGACAAGGCCATAAGCAAAGTGGAAGTTCTCTCCTCCTTTCAGAGAAAAGTACCTCCTTCTTTGATGGCCACTTCTTTCCACTGGGGTCTCACTCACAGAGATCCTTCATGTAGAACATTTTTTGCTATAGTGTTGGCTTTCCATGCCTGGAATGAAGAGCTATCCTTTGATTTTAATTCATACTTCTTTGATTTTGAGTTGGGTTGGACAGCTCTTCATCTTTAAGCCTTTAGTTTTCTCTGTCCATGATGACTTGATGTGCTTTGACTATTTTTTCCAGTGTATTTCTTTTTGTTATGCAGCTGATTGGTGTGCAATCTTTGTATATTGGTCCATTTGTGGTGCCGGACGTTGTAGATGCCTTTTGTTGTTAGTCATCTCTCTACCAACTTGACTGTGGTGTTTGCTTTTGAGGAGAAATCCTTTATTATTTAAGAAAGGAAATCTGTTTATTTTTGTATATTGTTTAAGAAATCTTTTCTTGTTCAAAATGTGTGAAATCTGGGGCCAGTGGTTAAGCTGCTGCTGTGACACTAGCATCCCATATTGGAGTGCCTGTTCTAGTCCTGGCTGTTCCACTTCCGATCCAGCTCCCTGCTAACGTGCCTGGGAAAGCAGTGGAAGGTGGTCCAAGTGCGTGGGCCTCTGTCACTTATGTGGGAAACCAGGATGGAGCTCCTGGCTTCCGGTTTTGGCCTGGCCTCACACTGGCTATTGTGGCCATTTGGGGAGGGAACTAGTAGATGGAAGATTCTGTTTCTCTGTCACCCCATCTTTCAAATAAATAAAATAAACCTTTTAAAAAATGTGTGGAACGGGGTCTTAAATTTTCCACTTCTAGGTTTGTGGTTCTGCCTTTCACGGTTAAGTCTTAAATTCATTTGGAAGTTTTTATTTCTTATATAAAGGACACGTTAGTTTGTCTTATTTTTGTACATAAGATTAGCCAATTCCCCAAACCCATCTACTAAGTATTCTTTTCTTAGCCCAGCTGGTTTGTGATGCTTCTTTATCAAATGCCAAATTCCCACAGGTCTGGGCTCTTCTACCTTTCCCATTCAGCTACTTGTCTGTTTCTGGACTGCACTCTGCTGTTCCCGTGCCTGGCGCTTTGTAGTCTAACAAGACGTTGAAACTCACTTCTTTTTCCTTTCCTTTCCTCAGCCACCCACGGACTTTCATTTTCCCCATAGAAATCTGAAAATCACATTGTCACAACTCAGCAAAATCAGGACTTGACTGTGAGGTCACTGAATTTATGGACGGGTTCCCAGGAGAATCACATGTTTGGCGGTTGTTATCCTATCAGCGAACATGGTATACTGCCTTAGTTCTATCTTCTTCTATGTCCTTTAATAGAATTTAAACATTTTTCTTGGTACAGGTGAATGAGTTCGTTGTTCGGTTGATTACAAGACACTTTATCACTGTGCTGATATTATACCAGAAGCCTTATTTAGATTAACACTACTTAATATTTAATTTTCTAGTTAGTTATTGCTGATGTAGGAAAACTATTGATTTTTTTTTCCAAATAGACAGTTTGTCTACAACTTTGTTAAGCACTTTATTACTGGGACTGCCAACAACCCACAGACCCACAGTCACCCTCTGCCCCAGGGTGGGAGGGAAAGACCACCTGCTCCCCAGCTCCCACAGGCTTAGCAGGTACTGAGCTGTAGATGAATCTGGCGTTCAGTACCATCCCTGGTCCTCTTGACTTGCCACAACGAAGTCATTAACAATGAACACAGGCAAGTCCAAAAGATCAGTCGCAAACTCAAGTGTCTGTATATTAAAACAAGTGACAGGGAAAGCTGTGGACAGGAATAAACCAGTATGAGCAGGTTCTATCGAGCACAAGCAGGTTCTATCCAAAAGGGGTGGACCTGTTGGCCTCAGCCAGCTCTGGCCATGCAGCAATGACAACCCAGGCTTGCCATCTCTTTACATTTTTGAAAAGCCCCTGATGCTTGATTTTTAAGATGTTAGAAACTAATCAAGATTTTTAAAAATATATCTTGGTGGGACAAAAAAAATCATACCCATGGATTAGATCTGCTTCATAATGTGGTCTGTACCGTCTGGTCTAAGAATATGCCATACGGAAGGGAGAAGAGGCAAGTAGCGAGTATCACCTTCGTACCCCACCCTCCTATTCTCTTCTCCTTCCTCCTTCCCCGTGCGACTTTCACTGTGCAGGATTCCGTCCCAGCCAGCCTGGACATCAGCCAGTGGGAACCGAGTGCAGGGATTTTGGAGAGAAGAGGAACGGCAAGGCTTGGGGTGCAGGTTGGACGCAGGTTGTACAGCTCTGAGAACACCTGGGAACAGATATCCGAGACGGGACACGAAGGGATGACGGGCCTGCCAGCCCCACCTGTCCCACCCCGACATCCCCCAGCCTCATTTGGACATGAGCGGTGTGTTGGACAAGGTCTCAGATCAGGATGCTCCAGCAAGCCCACAGCCTAGACCTGAGCCTGCCTCCCATCGTGTCTTAGCTTGGTGTTAGATGGGATGCATCGGTTGCCCCCCCACCCCCATTTGTATGACGCCCACTCCTCAGAACATCACTATACTTGGGGATATGGCCTTTAAACAGGCAACTGATACAAAACTTTACATGCACGGGTCCTGATCCAGAATGACTGGCTCCTCAGCAGGAGAGGTTAGGACCCAGACGCACATGGGGAGAGACCGCGTGAAGACACTGGGAGTAGAACAGGTGCAGGCTAAGCAGAGGGGACTTGGAAGCGCCCAGTCCTGCTGATGTGGTAGACTTCCATCTTCCCGAGCGGGGACGAACTCACCGTGTTAAGGGGTTGATTACTCTGTAGGAACCCGAGGAGGGCAGAGCTGGGTTGCAGGGTGGCGGGGTTCTGGAGCTGGCAACCCCGGCAGGGCTATTCCAAGGCAAGGGATCTCTGTTTTCCTCCATCAGTCATTCTCGAGCTGCAGGGCGGTGTGATTTTGCTCCCAAGGAAAAATCCGCAGTGCTTGGAGATATCCTTGGCTGTCACAACCAGGGGGACAGAGGAGGGTGTGCACTGCCAGCATCCAGTGTGGAGAGGCCTGGGATGCTGCCTAATATCCGACAATGCCCAAGCCCACTGCCCACCACATCAGTGGAGCTGAGACACCCCGCCCATAGTGAGCCACGGGCCGTGCGCTGCTCTTGGCAAAGGCATAACCTTGGGCAGACACTCCCGGTGGCGGGTGCAGCTGGGAGCTCTCCACAGCCTTTGTTCCAGGCAGCTGGGGAAGCGTGTGTTTGCCAGGAAGAGAGGATGGAGGCACAGCAGAGAGGACTACGTGGCCCCTAAGATTTTTCTCAAAGAATACCAACCAACCTGATTCAGGGCACCGTTCTGCAGGCTTGGCACACGCGATTGCGTTTGCACACGTGAGAAGCCTGAGAAGTGGATTGTGTTCCCCTCATTTCCTAGCACAAGAATCAAAGATGCCAAGTGGGTTCATCACTCATCCAAGGTTACTGGGCTAGTAAAGTTATAGGGCCAGAATCTGAATCCAGGACTGTCAGACTCCAAAGTCTAGCTCTCTGACAAACACGAAAGACAATATCCCAAGACAAGGGAGGAGCCGTGGCCACCTTTATGTCTCCAGACCTTAATGGCTTACCAGAAGCAAGGCTTCTCCTAATAAGGACCTTCCTTTTGTCTCCTGAACAAGAATGCATGGACCACGGGACTCTGATGACAAGAGTAGCTACGGAAAAGAAAAAAAGCAGCCACTTCCCAATAGTCAACTGTATAAAAATAATTTTATTTACTACTGTAAATAAAGTAGTGCAAAGAGTAGTTTGGACCCACAATATTGCATTACTGATTTATTTACTACCGTAACAGCACACATCCATTCTGCTCTTTCTCTCCGTCTCCCTCTCAGTCTTACACACAAACACCCACACACCCACCCACCCCCACACACACACACTCCATGGACTCAGGCAGGCATAGGGATGGGGATGAGTCTATGAGCTAAAGCCTTGTTTTCTGCATATTCCATTGCTGCCAGTCTATTCTAATGGGTAATTCATGGAGAAAAATACACTTCAATACTAGAATTTTCTAGATGTTATCTTATGAATTTTGATTGAAATGTAAAAGACATCCACCAAGGTCAGTAAATGATTTGGAAGCACTACAACCCTAGAAAAATTCAAGGAGAAAAAAATGTAAACCAATTTACAAAGTCATCGCTTTCCTTGTATTTTCAGCCATAAGCTGTTTATTTCAAGGTGCCTTGTAAATGGGTTTGGGTAGTCAAAGAGAAATTTGTCAGCTGGGTTTCAAGCAGCAGGGCTGCAGCCAACACAGGCACTGAAATGCTATCTACCTGGTAACAGAATCACAGTTCTCTGTTCTCGAATAACAGGGAATGAGCAAATGGGTAAAATTCTTAACGTACAGCTTGGTGTGGAAGAATTCAGCCATGCCCCCAGGCAAACTATGACACCCGATACACACACAGTCACCAGGAATGCCCTCATGGTCAAGATGTTGCTCGTATCTGTTTGATAACCTTTGGTATACCCACCGACTGCTCTGGGTACCTCCTTGTAATTTGATTTAAAAAAACAAAACAAAACAAAAACAAAGAAAGAAAGAGACCAAGTGCAAAATGCACACCCAGTTGACAAGTCATCGAAGGTGTTTCTCAGCAGATGCTCTGGCCCCTGCCCTCCAGCGGCAGCTCTGGGAAGGACGCTGTCCTTGGCGACCCTGGAGTGCACAGGTCACCCACGCGGCTCCGGGTTATTAGCGACCGAGGGCTGGTTCTGGCGGGAGGCATCTGTGGCCGGAGTCACAGCTGGACTTGCCGTGGAACTGGGGGGGTCGGCAGAGGCCTGGGCTGTTACTGGAGGGGAGCGGCTGGCTGCAGAGACACGCACACAACACGGGCTCAGCACTCAGCGCGAAAGGACACCCGGCCACACCCAGACCCCCGCAAGCCAGGGAGGAGTCGCGAGACCTTGACACTGACGAGACAGGCAACTCTGGCGCCACTGCGTCACTTCTTTGGACTTTGCTATCTTCTATAGAATGGCCGGTTGGAATGGATGTGCAAAGATCTTGGCTGCTTTTGAGAGCCTGGAATTCTAAGCTGCTGCAGTTGTGTTATGACTTCCAGGCCCCAAAACCCTCCGCTCTATGCTTCACATGCTGTGGCCTTATCTTCTATTTCCATGATGTCGGAGCAATGCAAGCCATAAATTCCACCAACCAATGAGAAAGGAGTCTTGGTTTATTCTTACTCCATTTGGGCGATGCATCAAGATTGGTTTATTTTATTTAAAAAAATGTGTCTAGGGGGTGGAGAACATTATTTCTAGGTTTAATTCCTATCAACCTGTCTTTAGGAAGGTTGGACCACCTTCAATATAGTTCTCTATTTTATGTCAGTAGTTTTTTTTTTTTTTGGGGGGGGGTGTGCTTCTGCAGTCCATGGGACAGTTGGCGATGTCTGGAGACACTTGGCTGTCACCACCAATGGGATGGGGACAGGCGGTGCTGCTGGCATCGTAGCGGGCAGAGGCCAGGGCAGGTGTTACACATCCTGCACTGCCCAGGACAGACCCCTACAACACAGGATCTAGTTCCAAATATTAACAGGACTGAAGCTGAAAATCCCTGCTTGATAAGCCAGGCCCAAGAAACGTCCCGGTTAAGACCACGGGCTAAGTTACCCACCATCCTCTGGGTCCAAAAAACAGACAAGGTGTTTCCACCTTGTAGAGTTGGTATAAATGTTAAATGAGCTGCTAATGCTTATAAAGTGGTTAGAACAGTCTCTGGCACTCATAAGTAGTCAACAGATGTTAACTGTTACTACCAATACCCAAGTTTACTGTGGGAATGTTAAGATTTAGTAATTCCAAGTGCGTAGCTTCAGGAGTGATGGAAGAGTGGTGTGTTGTCTCTGTGGGGCTGACAGTTCTCTCTCAGGCCCCAGCTGCTTATCAAAATAGCACAAACTTGGAAGCCAGAAAGACCAAGAGCCAAATAGCTCTGATGGGAGACCTTGAGCAGGTTCCTTAGTTTCTTGGAGCTGTGGTTCAAAGAGGGGGTGGGGGTAGCACTTTTCAGGGTCGTGTGATGTGTGGTGAGCTCAGTGGCCGGAGGATGAACCAGCAACCGTTAGGCTGCCTTTAAGCAGTGATCTCTGGTACACTTGGCAATATTTCAGTCGTACATGGTTTTTAGCAGGAAAGGTCATTTTCAAGATTCCCAAATGTCCATCTGGAAATGCATGGCCATTTAGAAAATGCTACCATCTGCCGACAGCTGATTTCTAGACAGACAAACCCCTTCAGAGTCTCACCTCCAGGACCAGGGTGCCTCAGACAGCTCACAGGAAAACGAAACTGAACAATAAATGTTTCTTGGTGCAAAAAATTTATGAAATCTGTGCACACAACACGCATTTTTCATTGCATGCATTTACCATGAAATTTTTAAAGACACTGTGTATGCACAGGCTTCAAAAATTTTCAACACCAAAACAAACTTAACTTTTAATCCTATTTTCTATGAACTTTTTAAAAAAAGATTAATTTTACTTATTTGAAAGGCAGAGTGACAGAGAGAAAGGGAGAGAAGGAAAGAGATCTTTCATTGCGGATTCACTTCCCAACGGGTTGCAACAGCCAGATCTGGCCAGGCCCAAGGCAGGAACCAGGAATTCCATCCAGATCCCCGCATTGGGGTGGCAGAGGCCCAAGCAGCTGGACCATCATCCATTGCTTGCCCAGGTGCATTCGCAGGGTGCTGGATCAGAAGCAGAGCAGCTGGGACTCGAACTGCTACTCCGATAAAGAATGTTGGCTTAGCAAGCGGTGGCTGAACTCGCTGAGCCCCAATACTGGCCCTGCCAGGAACTTTTCGAAGGGCCCTACATCTATGGTCACCTCCCAGGGCCCCATTCTCGGAAGTTCAGGCATGGGTCCCAAAGCCACCAGTAGGAACCCAGGACTTCCTGCCAAATCCTACAGCAGGTGTTGTGCAGGCTGTTCTGAAAGGACAGGATAGCAGCAAATCCCGTGACATTTCCAGGGTCGTTTAACCACTGTGGCCCATGATCTGGTAGCTAAAGACCCAGTGATGAGGTCCAAAGCCCACTCAGCTGTAGTCAGACCAAGTCTCAGTGATCTGCCACTAACTGACGGTGACCTTGGGACACTACTGAATGGCAGCTATGTCCGTCCTAAAACCTTGCATCTCCCAGGCTTTGGCTTCTGTACCTGGGAATTGAGGGACCTGCAGCAGATGGGGCCCAAGTCCCCTTAGGCCCCGAGCTGTATTTTTCCAATGATGTCTGCGGAAGTCAATGAAGTACTATGGCACATTTCATCTGGCCCAGGGAATGTGTAAGTCACCATGGTAACAAGCTAAATCAGCAATCAGTTTTCTAATTAAACATAGGTAGGGGAGCCGTTGGTGGGGTTGTGGGGGGGAGGAGACCAGTGTGTAAATGTTGAAGAAATGCCTAGTGCCTAGTTAGTATTGCCACCATTTAAATCTTCCAATAAGAGCCCAAGAGGGATGCTTGCTGTTTCTACAGTGGGCTTGTTATCCACGAGAGAACTCTCCTCCTATGTGGGAGGCTAAGAGCACCACACCAGCCCCCTACAGCCACTGCTCATTTAAAAGGGGCCTCCTTGTCCCTGTGCACCCAGACTGTGTGCTCATTTTACTACTGGACCAGAATCAAAGTAACCAGGAGAACAAGCTTGCAGTTTAAAAAATTACAGAGGATACGGCAGCGCCAAGTGGAAGTGATTTGTGGGCGACGTGCCGCCTAGGGGATCGCTTTCCTGTGCATTAGTGGAATAATCGAGAGCTGGCCCATCCGGCGGCCCCAGGCCAAAAGCAGCCGCTACCTGTTCCCGAGTCGCTCTTGAACTAAGCCTGGCTTTTGCGTTTTTCTACGGCGGAGCAAAAATCATTTCATGACATGGGAGAACTCCTGAAATTCAAATGTGGGGTGCACAGCACAGTTCTAGTAGCAGCGCAGCCACGATGGCCACTTTCAAGTGACAGAACGGCCGAGTTGAGCAGTTGTGACCGCGACAGCCCTGCAAACACAAAGCGCTCCTTCTCTGACCCTTTCGCGGAAAAAGCTTGAACACCTCTCCACGGACCACTGGTGGAAAACCACCTGCCGGCCAGTGGGACCCAGCGGGGACCCACCAGGTATCAGAACGCGGGGCACTGCATCTAATCCTGCGAGGCACAATGTTTGCAAAGATGAGACATGAAGGGACTTCAAAAGGCTCATGGCGAAATGGAAATGGGGCCTGCGTGGTGGCGTGGCCGGTTAAGCTCCTGCCCGCGACGCTGGCATCCCATGTGAGGGCCAGTTCAAATCCCAGCTGCTCTGTTTCCAATCCAGCTCCCTGCTCACGTGCCTAGGAAAACAGTGAAAGATGGCCCAAGTACTTGGACCCCTGCCATCCCAAGTGGGAGACTGGGATGGAGTTCCTGGCTCCTGGCTTCAGCCTGGCCCAGCCATGGCTGTTGCAGCCATTTGAGGAGTGAACCAGCAGACAGAAGACCTCTCTCTGTCTTTCTCTCTCTCCTCTGTTGTTAAATAAATAAATAAATTGATTTCTTTGGGGGGGGGAAAAGGAATCAAACAAAAAATTTATTTTAATGCAAAGACTTTCTGAAGTTTGTGCAGAGAGCTGGGGAAAGTTCTAGAAAATGGACCCCAGGGAGAAGGTCTAGCCCTCTGTTTTTGGGCCTCTGCATCTCTCAGGGCCCAGTGCAGAGTGGATTCCTGACCCGGGAACACTCTGAGAAGTGGAGATCCTGGGAGAGTGCCAAGGGTAATGAGACAGGACACGAACACAACCTCACCATTAAATCTCTCTGACTTTAAGGCCCCTGCTTTCTTCATGAGCACAGCTCTGTGACATTTTCCTGTAATTTCCCCAGAAATCTCATTAACTGGAAAGGCAGAGGACAGAAAAGGAGCAGGAACGGGTTTAATTAATCTTGTCCCATCATCTTAGTCTGTTTAAATGAACGCTCAGCTAACCACTTAGGCAGAAAGGATGAGTTGGCTTGAATGATGAATGCAGGGGATAGGCTGGTGTTGGTTGACCAGTTGTCCCACTGGGCCTAGGAGCCGGCAGCTCTGCAGATCTTGCCCTGTTCTCTGTATTCCGTCTGGACACAAAGTCTACATTCACACTGGTGGAGCAGGATTCTTAGGATTCCTATTTTCTTTCTCTTTTTTTTTTTTCCCTCAGACAGCTGGTGGGCTCCATGCTTTTTTTTAGTTCTGTTTTATCTCAGAGGAGGTTTGTGGTGGGGCAGACGTGGAGACAGATCTAGGGATCTACCTGACTTTGGGATCCCTTAAGGCAATCCCGCATGGATCCCTGGACAGGGGGGAGTGGGGGAGAGCGTGCTTTGGAGATGCCAGCAGACAGGGAAAGGAGCCTGCTGGAGGGTGGGAAGTGGCTGAGCCGCCCACGGCTGTCCTCTCCTTGCCTTTAAGCATCCTGCGGCAGCCATGGGAGGAACAAGGCTCAGGGCGCTGGGCTTGGGCAGGGCTACTGGAGCGCTCCCCGGAGACCCAGGAGCTGCAAAGCCAGTGGCTGAGCTGGGAGAGGGACAGAGGCCTTGGGCAATGTGTTCTGGATTATCTGGGTGGCCCTAGACCTGGCCAAGGCCCAGGGACCTTTCACCACCCTGGGGGCTTCAAGAGAGGCTGAGCTGCCCAGTGGAATGTGAGCTTCTTGTGGCACAGCGGGGTGGACCGCCTGAGACCCCAGCATCCTGTATAAGCGCCAGTTCGAGTCCCGGCTGCTCCCTGCTGATGTGTCTGGGAGGGTGGCGGAGGACGGTCAAGTGCATGGGCCTTGCATCCACATGGGAGACCTGGATGGTGCTGCAGGCTCCTGGCTTCAACCTGGCCCAGCCCTGGCTGTTGCAGCCATTTGGGGAGTGAACCAGCAGGTTGAAGATCTGTCTCTTGTCTCTCCCTCTCAAACTCTGCCTTTCAAAGAAATAAAATAAATCTTTAGAAAAAAAAACTCCAGGTTGTAGAAAGGGTCTGGTAATTACGGGCTGCTTACTAAGGCAAATCCAGCTGCTTTGGTGCAGGCGCTACCTGGCATCAGCGTGCTGTCCCTGCGCACTGCACGGTAATGCCCGGGAGGACATTACTGCCTGGAACCCCAGCTCCTATCACAGAGTTCTGGGCACTTGGCTCCGTGGTATCTCGCTGCATCTCCCAACAACAGGCGGTAGGCATGCTACTTCTGCACTGCTGTCTCACCCAGCAGGAAGCTGAAGTACAGTGTATGGCACGCTGCACTCCCACGCTAACGACCATCCTGAACCGCTGGCCTCCGGAGTGCAGGACAGCCAAAGGCGGCCAGGGCTGTGATGTGCCCACTTGGGGTGGAGGGGACACGAACGTGAATGGAGCTGCACGTAAACCCGAGGACGGGCAGCACCGCTGAAAGGCTTAGCTCTAAATCGCTAAGTTTTAAGAACAATTGACTACAGAAAAATGCTAATCACAAAACGACCCCCAACCAGCAGCCACACGCCTCACTCAGAGCCACAGAGCAGGGACATTCCTAGTGGTCAAACCCACGTCTTCTTTTTCCACTGCTGTCTGCACCTAGTACTCGCTACTGGGTCTCCTTCCCTGTGACAGCATGGCTCCAGAGGCAGGGCACGGGACGCTGGGCGCCAGCTTCAGGAGGTGTTGAGAGTGAACCAGTGGCTAGAAGGTCTTTCTGTTTCTGTCTCCCTAATGGGTGAATTCAAATCGATGAAAATTAAAAAGAGGCTGGCGCCGCGGCTCACTAGGCTAATCCTCTGCCTGTGGCGCCAGCACCCCGGGGTTCTAGTCTCAGCTGGGGCGCCGGATTCTGTCCTGGTTGTTCCTCTTCCAGTCCAGCTCTCTGCTGTGGCCCGGGAGTGCAGTGGAGGATGGCCCAAGTGCTTGGGTCCCTGCACCCGCATGGGAGACCAGGAGGAAGCTCCTGGCTCCTGGCTCCGGATCGGCACAGTGTGCCAGCTGTGACGGCCATTTGGGGGGTGAACCAACGGAAGGAAGACCTTTCTCTCTGTCTCTCTCTCACTGTCTAACTTTGCCTGTCCAAAAAAAAAAAAAAGAAAAGAAAATTGAAAAAAAGCTGGATCTGAGACGCTCCCTAGGCCTTCTGAATCTGTGTGTAACAAGATCCCTGAGTGATTTGTGAGCTGGGCTTTTCCTACTGAAATGGACCCTACTGCACTGGCACTGGCATTGGCATTGGCACTGACTCCTCTCTGTGTTGTAAGGTGAAGGGCGTGGAGTTCAATGCTTTTTTAAAGACTCTGTTCGGACGGAGCCTGCTCTGGGTCAACAGAGAAGCAAGTATGTTATGGAGGAGGCAAGTGAGAAAGTTTGAAAAAATGGAGGCCAAGACCTGAGAGGACTTAGAAGGGAAGAAGACATCAAAGGACAGGAGGGACAGGGAGACGAGGGCGTGGAGAGACTGACAATGAGGACGCGGAGACAGGAGAAAGACGCCTTCTCATAGCAGCAGTTCCACCCGCCCTTGGATTTTCATGGCTACCAGCTGGCATAAAATCATAAAGACAATTTTCGGCTCCTCCAACGGAATTGCATTTGTAATAATCATAACAATATTTCTGCAGAGTAAAAATGACAAAGATAATTTGAAATGGAAAACACTGACAAGATGCAAAATAAACGTGCTATCCCAGGCAACAAATCCAGGGAGGGGACAGAGTGTGCTAGAGGAGCCGCCCAGGAGACCCCGAACCTGGGAGGACTTCGGCTGGCTCCTGGGGTAACCTGCTCAGGCAAAGCCGCGGGAGACGCGTCCGTGCCAGTCTCTCCTAACACTGCCTCCCTCTTCCCCTCAGAGACCAGAAGGGGAAATGGTCTCCTTTCGCTGTTCATCATCTGATACCCATCAGCAGCTTCGATGCCATGTCCAGTCTTAATTTATCCACTTGTTAGGGTCTCAGTTAGCGTGCGGGAGTTACTGCATCCTTTTGTAGCTGCCTGAGATGGCAGGAGAGAACAGGGTTTGCAGGGACCACGGGCGGCTTTGAACACCTACTAAGTGCCAGTGACAGCAAACAATAGCCCCAGCGCTTGCTTGCAAGCCAGCCTAGGGCGTAACCGGGCAGCTAAACACGATAGCTAACAGTTGCTGAAGGGGCTCTCTGTGCCAGATCAACCCAAGTGTTCATCTTTAACCACGGTGGTCATTTTGGTGAGTGCCTTTTTACTGATGAGCAATTGGTAGGCCAGCAAGGTCAAATCAGTTGGCCATAGTCACAGCTCACGAGTAGCCACACCTTGGCTATAACCCCCAACAGAAGTGACCGGGTGCCCTTGCTTTAATCACTACCACCGCCAGTTCATAAACCCACGCGGGGGGAGTGGGACCAAGCTTCGCAGGCCATTGCGTGGCTGGGCCCTGGACCCATTGTGCGGGTTTATCTTCTCACGCGGCTGATGGCTTGCAGCAGTGAGTGGGCTGCCCAACTTCCCACCACAGGGCCTTGAAGGTGGGTTTTGAGGTTCCCGGGTAGAATGTTAATACAGTTGTTATGCAATGGGAGAAGACACCTTAGCTCAGTTTCTTAAGCTTCTTTTGAATCAAAATCCTTACTTTGAAAAAAATGCAACAATTTGGGGGGACTGGCAACGGGCAGAAGATTAAGCGAAGACCCTGGCATCCCCTACCCAAGTGCTGGGCTGAGTCCCGGCTGCTCCGCTCCTGATCCAGCTCCCTGCTAATGTGTCTGGGAAGCCAGTGGAAGATGGCCCAAGTGCCTGGGCCCCTGCTACCCATGTGGGAGACCAGACCCAGTTGCTGGCTCTCACCTGGCCCACGTCTGGCTGTTGCAGCTATGTAGGGAGTGAAGCAGACGATGGAAGGCATTTTTCTCTCTGCCTGTCACTCTGCCTTTCAAATAAATAAAATAAATATGCAAAAAAAAAGATAGTAATTTTGTGGCCTCTCCCCACCCAGGGATCATGGCACCTCCGCGAGGGGACCCCCGCCTGGTACACGATCATCCTAAAATCCAGGAAGCGGCATGATGCCAGGCAAAATGAAGCCTTGCTTTTTGACGGCGCCTTGGCTTTTTAATAAATCCTTACCTGAGACAGACTGGAAGCACTGCACAGTCCAGGCGATCAATACGGACAGCACAAAGGTTCCCAGAAAGTAGACCTGCAAACAGCCGAAGTACGCATCAGTCGGCTGACACAGGGACCACGTGGCCGGGGCTGGGGGACGGGGGACCTACCAGGGCAGAGTGCAGGACGGCGCCCCAGAGAAGCCGCAAGTGAAGGTAGAGCCAGGCCAAGGAGCACGGGCTCAAGGACTCCTCGCTGCTGTGGCTCCAGCACCTGCGGACAAAGCATGGGACAGTTTGGCATGCAGGCCGCCCTGGCCGGCACTGCTCACACAGCACCTGCAGGCCCTCCACGCTATGTGCACCTGCTCTCGCACAAACGTGTACATTGGAGGCGGCAATGCCAGCACTGTGTGATCTGGGCCTCCAGAAAGGCCACCGTTGTCCCTAACGAAGAGGTGACGGGTCACCAGGGGCCCACCGGTTGCTCTTTGTGTGTCCAAAGTGCAGCCATGGGAAGGCCTCCCTATCTTTCAGAAAAGCATAGGCTGATCAGATACACTGTTTTTTCTACTCTCATGGAAAATCTTGGTCAGCACTTGAACTTCAGAAAAAACACATTGTCTATCTTAAGCCTCAGATACTAGGAAAGAAACCAGATTTGGGTCTGGCGGAGGGTTCTCTAATAGAATCAAATTCCAGGCCCTTTGTTTCTATAACAATTTACATAAAAAGGGGGGGGTTGGGGAGGCTCACGTGAACGGAAGCGCTAACTTGAACCCAGAAGCAATCACCACCCAGTTGGGTCCCCCAGATCCCGCAGGATTCGAGAAGCTACGAACTCACCTTTCATACAGTTCCCGGAGAATGGAGATGTTACTGGCGTGGAGACCTGGGTCAATTTCCAAGAAATCCAAGATGTGGTGTGGGATGATAGCACCTTCCTCAATGAGCAGGGCCAGGTTAAAAAAGCCCTAGGGGCACAAAAGAAGCACATCAAGGCCGCAGCACAAAACCCAGAGCATGCCCTTCATGAGAATGTCAACTTTTACAGCCTCTACATTTCCTTTTCGGTCCCCACAGCCAGATGGTTTTGTCGTCTCCCTTGATGAGTCGTGTCTCCCAGTGGATGCATCGGAGAAATTTATTCGCAGGGGAGCCAGGATGCTGTGTCACATCTGCTCAGAAGCCAGTCAACCAGGAGATCTGGCCTTCTCTGCACACGCTCTCCAAACAGAACTTGCCCGAAAACGTGCCCTTGTATCGTGCGCAAACCAGGACGCGGAGTTGAAGCCAATGGCCCTCACCTGCGGTCTGTGCCCGAGGCGGCCACCGGCCAGTCAGAACTCTGGCGGGGTGACCTTGTGGCTAGGAGCACAGCCCGGGACGGACACCTTAAGTTGGGGACGATGGACAGCCCTTGGCCTCCGCTCTCCCAGGTCAGTGTGGCCATCTCCACGCCTCCTGGCTCTTGACACTCAATCTGACTATGCCGTGTAGAGCCAATAACGTAACAGCCGGCCGCAGAGACGCTTCACCATGCCTTCAAGGACTGCCTGATGGTGTCTACGTGGTTTCTTTCTTTCCTCCGGCCTTGCCCTTCCATTGCACACACAACAGTGGAAATGAAATTGACCCTCGTCTAGGAGGCACACCCTGGCCCTGCCTTGGCGATCGTGGTAACAGCAACAGCAGCCAATACTTCCCGAGTATTGTGATCTAGAGGCTTATTCCATTTTACATCTGCCCACTTAATCTGCATAACACTAAACCACAGGCACCAGTATCCTCTCTCTTTTACAGGAAAGGAACTTGAGGCACAGAGAGGTTAAGGAACTTGCCCGAAGTCACACAGGCTGAAAAGTGCTGGAGCGGAGGTGGGCTTTAGCTGCAGACAGACAGGGTCCACGGCGAACTGTTAACTTCCACCCCGCTGCCCAGCAGCCTCTACGGAGACCAGCGTCTCGAAGATGCACACTTGCACACACAGCAGCAGAAAACAGAACGCTTCACCACTCTTCAAAAGGAAGGTGCTCTTAACACTTAAGGAAGTAGAAGAAAAGGGAAAAAAATTACTCTATAAAACTGCAAAGCCTCTGGTGGATGGAAAAATAAGATTAAAAGAAATGCAAAACGGGGGCCAGCATGGTGGGTAAAGCCACCTCCTGCGACGCCAGCATCCCATCTGGGTGCCCTGAGTCCTGGCTGCTTTACTGCTGATCCAGCTCCCTGCTAATGGCCAGGGAGAAAGAGTGAAAGATGGCCCGGGTACTTGGGCCCTGGCCACCGAGGTGGGAGACCCGAGTGAAACTGCTGGCTTCTGGCTTTGGCCTGGGCTACCCCCAGCCACTTGTGGCCATCCAGGGAGTGAACCAGAGGATGGGATGGAAGATTGATCTCTCCTTCTCTCTCTCTCTCTCTCTCTCTCTCCCCCCATCTCTGTATGACTTTGGCTTTCAAATAAACAGATCAAACTTTTTTTTTTTAAAGAGAAGCAGAAAACAGACTAGGGAGATATTTTTATGCAATGTAACTGCTTATGGTCCTTTACCTTCTAGGCAAATACATAAAGGACTAATTCTAATTTGAATAAAAAGTATCAAAACTCCGCTAGACACTCAGGTAGAGAGTAAGAATAACGAATTCATATAAAAGGAAATCTGAAGATTTATCAAGTGCATGTAGAAGTGTGATCCTCACCAGCAAATAAATAAATGCCATTTCAGACAGTAATGAAACATCAGTGTCAGTTATTCAATTAGGAGAATTAAATCATGAAAGCAGCCAGTGCTGACAAGATCTCAGTCATCTTTCTCTATTTAATCACTGCTCGGTGTGGTGTATTAATTGGAAAACCTTTCCAGAAAGCAGATAGGCCATATGTTATCAAGTAGTCGTAAAACCATTTGGCCTGACTCAGTCAACTATCTCTCTGATTATAAGGCAATTACTCAAACGGTGGAAATATGAAGGTGGCCACTGTCGCACTGGCTGGCAGTGCCACATGGCAGAAAAGAACCTGCAGGTCTTGCCTGGTGGACCGTGGGCCCCATGGCAGGGAGACCAACATCCAGCGCTTTATCTTGGGTCCCACCGCTAAGCCTTGGGGAGATCGGAGAGCAAGGTGTGAGTTCATGAGCAAGGGCACGAGCAGCCACCACCAAGGCCGGGCTTGGAGATGACAGGCCACCCGCGCATGCGAGACTTGGGGCAGCCATGGGGAGTGCTAATTAAAGAGGCTATGTAATATCACGCATGGTGCCCTGCGATTAGCGATAAGACAGAGTCAAAAAGTGGCAGGTGCACTGCAGATAACAGGCCGGGGACTGGAAGAGAACGAGAAGAAATGGAAGACCCAGCCACAGAGCTGCACACGCAGCCCGACTCCTGTCCTGACGACAGACTATCCAAACCTAAACTCAAACGAGAGCGAACGTCATCGATGGGGGTGGGAAGTTCTTCCTTTGCACTGTGGCTCCGTACGACGTCAACGCTGCGGAAAGCTAAGTGACAGACGTACAGGAATTCTATGAGCTCTTTTTGTAATTTTTCTATAAACCCAAGATGATTCCAAAGTTAGAAAAATCAAAGAACACCTCCCCGAGAGAAGGCCTGTCCCTGAAACACTGAGCCACATCGCCAATTGCCCCGGTTGCTACGGGGTGAAGGAGTTTGCCAGAATCTGGTAGAAACACCCTTAGGTGGGGAGTCAGCCATGCAGGGCCAGACCCTGGGCCTTGAACAATTCGCTATCTTGTAGTATCACGGTATCTTCAACTATAAAGTGGCAATAATAACCTCTATCTGCATGGGACGGCCGTGAGAATGGTGTGGGGAATACAGCAGGTGCTCACCTAAGATTAACCTCATGGATGACTGGTGCCCTCAGAGATCACACGTCAGCACAGGTGAATGAGGACTGTGAACTCTGTGGCCTCTGTGGCCGGCGAGGGCCGGGCGGACCTCTGGCGAGCCTGCAGCTGGGCACTAGCAAGAGCTGGTTTTCCTGGTCGCTTACCTGGGAGTCTCCGTCCAGCGCTGCTTGGGCATACATCTGCACGGACAGCTCAAGGTCCTGGGATTGGTTTTGGTGGCCATAGTAGTAAAGATCTCCCATCTTCAGATAGGCTGCAGGGCACAACATGCAGAATCTGCATTTGTCAGGCACTGTATAGGCCGGCGCACTCACCCAGCCCGGGGCTCTCCCTGCTACAGGCTGTGGCTGCGGGGCCAGCACTGCGGTATAGCAGGCTAAGACTCCCCCTGCAGCACCAGCATCCCATATGGGCACCGGTTCAAATCCCGGCTGCTCCACTTCCAATCCAGCTCCTTGCTAATGGCCTGGGAAAGCAGTGCAAGATGGCCCAAGTCCTTGGGCCCCTGAACCTGCGTGGGAGACTTGGAAGAAGCTCCTGGCTCTTGATTAGCCCAGCTCTTTCCATTGCGGCCATTTAGGGGAGTGAACCAGCGGATGGAAGACTTCCCTCTCTGTCTCTCCCTCTCTTTGTCTGTAACACTGCTTCTCAAATAAATAAATAGGCCGGCACCAGGGCTCACTTGGCTAATCCTCCGCTTGCGGTGCCAGCACCCTGGGTTCTAGTCCTAATTAGGGTGCCGGATTCTGTCTCGGTTGCTCCTCTACCAGTCCAGCTCTCTGCTGTGGCCCGGGAGTGCAGTGGAGGTGGGCCCTGCACCTGCATGGGAGACAAGGAGGAAGCACCTGGCTCCTCGCTTCAGATCAGCACAGCGCCGGCTGTAGTGGCCACTTGGGGGGTGAACCAATGGAAAAAGGAAGATCTTTCTCTTTCTCACTGTCTAACTCTGCCTGTCAAAAAAAGAAAAATTATAAATAAATAAATAAATTTTAAAACAAAACAAAAAAAGGCATCTGTGGCTGCGATGTTACTGGGGACTAACAGCCCTCTGGGGGCTGGGACCAGAAAGTGAGTTGTCAGGCAGCTGCTGCCACAGACAAGGCCCGGAGCAGAGAGAAGAGGGGAAATCCTTGGTGTCTCGCCTCTGCCACCCTGCACCCTTCTGCCGTGTTGGCTGAGACTCTGGGAAGGCTGTCCACAGAGGCGTCGGAGCTGTGGCTGCTGGAGCCAGCCCCTCCCCTGGAGAGACGAGCAGAGAACCCAGGGAATACACAGCAGGAAGTGACCGAGCCCCGGAATCACTCTGCCCCAGCTTTCTCTGTGAGGTCGCACGGATTCAGAACGGTGGGTGTGAGCACACCGCGGATCAAGGGGGCGAGGGGACACGCGCCGCGGGCGGCTGACGGCCGTGGTCTCAGCGGCAGATCTGCCCGGTCTTCCCTAACTGTTTACCAGCATCACACTTCCCATGAGCTGTTGGCTGTTTCCTGGGACTCAAGACAGAAAGCCTGCATCATTTAGCACCCGCGTCTCTAGACATACCGAATGAAGGAGCGTCGATTTGGAAAACAGAGAGATTGTAGTATCTCCAAACACAGTTAACACCCAAGTATCTCCTGGCCAGGTCCTAAGAGGGAAAGGGGAGAAAAAGTGAATTCATGACTATTTCGGCCCACTGACTAATTTTGCCTGTTAAAAGCAAAAAACCCTCCAGCGCACTGCTCTTCACCTTAGAGTACCTACTCTGAGAAGAATGCATGGACTTACAGGCCTCTCCTCGCAGATGTGTGCTAAATTTGTCTGTGACACTTCAATTCCAGTTTCTGCGGCTAAAACATAATACAGCAGAGCTTCATGCCTAAAAATAGATGATTAATAATAAATCCCATATAGTGGCTCTTACTAATATTAACAGAGAGCTTGATATTTAAACATAAGACGGCACAAAATAAGCAGTTTTTTTTTAAACTCTAAAGTCATGAGTTGTGTTGTTTTTTTTTTTTTTTAAATAAATACTGTTGTTAAAAATACTGCATGCACTGGTTTATTTTTCCATCTTAAAGGCTGCACGCCCAGATAAGGCTGGGAGCTAGTTGGTGCAACAGCTACCTCTACTGGCCACACAGTGTGTTGCATGGCGGCTGGGAGTGAGAGGTTGGTCTCTGGCCCTTGAATCCTTGCCCTTACTTAGCACTGGTATTAAGGGAAACCCCTACGCTTTGCAGTCCTCTGTTTCGCAAATGGCTTTCTAGGGCTTAGGCATCTGAACAAGCTTAATTAAACCTGAGCTTCTGTTATGTTTGAGACGTTTGGCACTGATTCAGTTTACAAAGGGCTGATATCGACGGCCAAAACGTGTATAAAAAATGCCTGTAGCTGTTCAATCGTGGCTACTTACTGAATGACTGCAAAACCCTAAGTGACTACTTTTCATCTGCTGGGGACTGACGCGACAGTCCTATCAGGAGTGGTGGTGAGGCCTGGGGGAGTGGGCCTCCTCACCATCACTGCTGGTGGGGACGGAAGACTGTGTGGTTTCACGGATGGGGGTCCTGGGACTGCACCCACGGCTTGGCCCTCCAGTTCTCTCTCGTGGGGGGTGTATTCTAAAGAAGCGATCCAGGATATGAACAAAGACCTAACTGCAGGGAGCTTGTGGTAGCACTGTTTATCCAAGGCAAGGCAAAGCTAAACAAACCCACAACTAGAACCAACCTAAATATCTGAAAATCAGTGCGTGTTTAAATGAACCCAGCTACGGTTAAGGAAAAGGATGCTGGCCAAGAGTTTTCAAAACACCAAAAATGTTTATGCAGATTCTTCCATTCAACGAAAACAAGTATCTTTATTTCTGCAAAACAAAGACAAAGACGAATATACACAGGTACACCCCCCCCCCCCAATACATACATCCCTGTCTGTGCAGAAGAAGAAAAAAAAACCTTAAAAATCATCTACCAAAATGCTCACAAAACTTACCTCTGGGTAGTGGGAATGTAAACAATTTTTATCTGCCACTTTGGACTTAATGTGATGTCCTCAGTTTCCTATGTGTTACTCGGTGAATATTTATTACAACCCAAACCAGCTGTTTCTAAAGCTGATTTTTCTTTTTCAGTGCTGGCTATTAATCAGGCTTCTTTTATATTCGCTTTACCTAGGCACCGGTGTCGGGCGGGGCGGGGGAGTCCTGGGGGAGGGGGCAGAAGGCAACAGCGCCTCTGAAGTCAGCTTTCCCATGCTGCTAAAAGCAGCCCTGGCAGACCAGCTATGGAGACAGACGCAGGCAACTGGGGATCAAATTAGGACAGTCCGACCTCCGCTCAGCCACCCTGGAGGCCACAGGCCATGTGGCTGCTGAATGAGCCATTCCCAGCCCGGGATGCCGAAGGCAGCCGACCAGTGAGCCATGACTCATGCCGACAACAGATGAGGACGGCAGATGAGGTCGATTCGCACCGTCCCTGCACAGGCCCGCCAGATCACAAGGAGGCGCACCTGCAGCCCCACACCCGCTCAGAAGACGCCTCAGGGCTTCTCTTCTTGACATCCTGCTAAAACTCATGTTTGGTGCCGGGAAGGCTCAGAGCAGACCCAGGACCCCAGACCGCGGCGTAGCCAGCAGAAAAGTCCCCTCGTTCCTCAACAAAGAGCCTGCTCCTAAAGCCTTAGCCCCTCCGGCTCCTTCAGAGACACCCGGGCTCGGAGCAGAGCCTGTTTCCATCAGAGATCCACCAGGCAAAGAGGTGGTGCCGACCCGCAACCCGAGGTCACCCATCAGTCAGGCTGCCCTAAGGGTGTGGCAGGTGGCTCAAGCCATCCAGATGTAACAGAGCTGGGTGGGGGAGGGGACTCACGAGTTTGACACTTCCTGGAGGACCGCTCACTGTGACAAGCTTGGAGACAACATCTTGTCTCCTTGGAGCTGGGGGAGGTAGCCTTCTACCGTCTGATTATTGTGGAAACCTGCGGGACAGGTCATAGAATTCTCAAGCATTTCCGGGCAGGAAGCAGGAAGCAGGAAGCAGGAAGATCCATCACGAAACAGAGGCGTGTGAACACCCTGATGGCAGCAGAGGTACTGAGCAGAAACCCCTCTACCTTCCACAGCCATCAGCCAACCCCTTGCGCCCTCTGCTGGCCGCACCATCCGGTCTCAAATATTGCAGAGGCAGAGACAGGCGGGGGCCAACTCTGCAGACCAGACTTTCTCAGCACACTTGAACTTCTGGGACAGGTCACGTGTGCAGGCCCACCCTCTACAGGGAGCATCCCCTGCCCCCACCTTCCAGCACTTGGTTCTTATTTAACCAACTTCCAATGGAAACCACCGAACATATTTATTTAGAGAGAGTTCTCCACTTAGACCCACAGAACAACTTGCAAACTGCAGGAAGCCCAAAGCTATGCCACTCAACTCGCCTGTCCTTGCCCGATTTCCTTCAAGGCTTGGGAAGTCAACCAGAGCACCTGGCTTCACCGCCAGCGCCCCAGAGTGAAACCACTGTCTGGGTAGACGGGGGAGGGGACTTGGAGAAAGCAAATGGTTTGCAGCATCGTTCCCTGCATGCCCGTCTGGACGCCGTACATCCGCCTCCAGGCTTGCCTTAGTGATCCCTCGCAGGAAGCAACCCTTTGGCCGCGTGCTGTGAACTCCGCGTGTGAGTATACGCTCTGGGTAGGTTCTCAAACAACTCTACGATTTCTTCTGTGCTTGCGATGCTGCCCAGGCTGGGGGCATCAGCCTTGGAAGGGATGCAAACAGACTCGGGGTCTCAGTGGAATTCAAGATCCCTGCCCTATTGCCTCTTTCATCTGGGAACTTGCATGCCTACTTGTCTTGCCTCGAGCCTTCTCTAATCCGGCTGACCTCTTGGGCTAAGCATTTTGGAGGGTCTATTTCAACAATAAAACACGGGGAGCAGATAAAACGCACACGGGGAAAAGCAGGGAGAAAAGAAACACGACGGCTGGGCTTTCCTTGCTAACTTCTGGTACCCACAGACAGCCTCAGGCGCCGACCACATTATCCTCTGTGTGAAGCCCAGACAGCACAGGGCCTTCTTCTCCACCACACTCTCTTTTCAAGCATCCCTTAGAACTCGGACCGACACAGAAAAGCTCAAACGCATCAAGCTGACACATGTTAATTGGATAATAACACCCAGAATAAATTCGCTCACACAAAAATGAGAGATGGTTGATCGGGTCCGATTATAGCAAAATAGAGGGGACCCAGAACAGCAACACCGTCACGGGAGAGGCAGGCACACATCCATTTCCCGTTTAACCCCTGGGGAGGGTCTGGAGGCGGGGGGGGGGGGGGGCCAGGAGGAGATGGAAGGCCCCTGCCCCCAAGTTGATTTGGCCAAAGATTTCCCCATTGTGATGCGGATTCTGAATTGCCTCAAATACACCACGCAGCAGCATCAGTATCCACCCCGGCACGCACACGGAGAGAGCCACGTTTATACGCGCGCAGGGAGTAAATTAGGAAAATCCACTTTGGAAAACAACAGGCATCATCTTGTCAAGCGAAACATTCAATGTTCTTAAAGACAAAAAAAAAAAAGAGGGGAAACCAGGCAGACCGCGTGAACCTGAGAACAGGTCCATAAACTGCGGTTAATACAGCAGGAAGAGCGAGTATAAATTAGGGTTCTACATGCAATGCATGAGCCTTGGAAACAGACTGCTAAGTAAGACAGCAGTGGAAGGGCTGCAAATAATATGATTTTAGTAATATGAAGGCCAGGGGTAAGCTAAGCCGAATCCATTGCTTAGGAATACACCTACGTATAGCAGAACTATCGAGAAAGCAAGAGGCACAGAGATCAGCGAGATCTGGGACAACGGCTACTCCTGTGGGTGGGATTTAACCTGGCAGCCACGGGCGGGGCCTTCAATGGCACCAACCATGCGCATTTGCTTACACAGGACAGCGGCTTTGCAGGTGTGGGTTTCACTGTGATGCTTTGGAGCCTACATATGCGTCACACACTCGTCCACACGTGTCAAGCACTGTGTGACAAAGGAGAGAAAAGGCACGGGCGGTGGCTGAGCTCAGAGCTGTGGCTCCAGTGCTCCCCCCCTCAATGGGATTCTGAACAAGCTCCCAGCATTGCGCACAGCCGTTAGGTTAAACGTTCTAGAAACCGGCTCTGTCATGTCGCTGCCCTCTAAAACCATGGATGGCTCCCCGCTGCGTCACAGATGAGGCGTGAAACCTGTCACGCAGAAGCCTGGACAACAGCCCCTCACTGTCTTGCCCTCACAGCAGACTGGGCAGCTCACAGAATCTCTAGACTCACCCAGAACCTTCCCATCTCTTGGCTTTTGTCCCCGCAAGCCCCTTCACCGCCCACGCTGTCCCCCCACAGCTAAATGAACACTGTCTCCAGCTGCCAAGGCTGGATCACCCCGACCTCCACTGTGGAGGTTGTCCTGAGCCTCCCACGCCAGACGCAGCCTCTTTGCTTCCCAGAACCCCCAGCGTTCTGTACACACTGCCCATGAGCTTGAACGTGGTTGCTGTCTGTGTGCCTCTGTTCATTCATTTGGTAATTTCTCTGCAGGGTCCTGGGGCAGCTGATAAGTAAAGAGTAAGTTAGGGGGCTGGCGCTGTGGCACGGCGGGTTAAAGCCCTGGCCTGAAGCACCGGCATCCCACATGGGCACCAGTTCGAGTCCCAGCTGCTCCTCTTCCAATCCAGCTCTCTGCTATGGCCTGGGAAAGCAGTAGAAGATGGCCCAAGTCCTTGGGCTCCTGTACCCATGTGGGAGACCCAGAAGAGGCTTCTAGCTCCTGGCTTTGGATTGGCGCAGCTCCGGCCATTGCAGCCATCTGGAGAGTGAACCAGCAGATAAAAGACCTCTCTCTATCTCTACCTCTCTCTGTAACTCTTTCAAATAAATAAAATAAATTAAAAAGAAAAAGAATAAGGCAGGATCCCTGTATGTGTATGTGTGTGTGTGTATGTGTATGTGTGTATGAGTGTGTGTGTGAGTGTCTGTGTGTGTGTGTGTGTGTAGGGGCTGCTTACTGCTGCACTCTCCTAGGAAAAGCCCACATAGGAACACTTTGACACTTGAACACTGAGTTTGCTTTAAGAAGCTTGTGGGAGGCAAAGAGTATAGAAAGTCCGATTTGGGAGTTTGGGGAACTGAAGCTCACTTGAAAAACAAGACATCACAGCACAGGCGTGGGAAGGTATCTTGACCACTGGGAAACGCTGATTTCATTTAACACCTTTTTCCTTTTCGATTGTGCAGGGAAGCTGCAGGTAACAAACTTTCCAGGATGCTAATAAGAAGCACTCGAATTCGGCGCTTGGTTTTTCCTGGGCCCATTTCCCCTGCACTGTCAAATTCCACACTGCGTGTGATGCTGTCTGTTGGCTGCTGGTGGGGAGCTGGGCCAGGGGAGAACACGGCCTTCTCTCTTACTTGTACTTTAGTTTTAAATGAAGGCTCAGATCGGAGTGTGCAGACTCGGTCTGGTCTGATGTCCTGGAGGCAGAGGACTGAGGAGGGGACAATGTACATGATACATCCTCTGTGGTTACTACCAAAGGGAAAGAAAGAACAAACCAGCCAAGAGAGTGTGGCCCGAGAGAAACCGAAGACTGAGTTCTAGAAATGACAGAAGAAAACAATCCGAGAAAGGAAGTCGGACTAAGTCTGGAGAGGTGCCCCTTATTTGTGAAATCAGCGAGTGACGGGGGGACGTTTGTAAGATCTCACGGGGGACGGCTCACCCGTGGGGGATGAGGACTCTGCTACTGTGTCAGAGGCTAGGAAGGGGGTGTCTGCATGCTTGTGGTCCTGGACGCGGGCAGCGGACGTCCAGCAAGGCTGGGCTCTGGGTCATGGCAGCTGCGATAGAATATTCACAGCAGGAGGCAGCCCGAGCCTTGAACTCGTGACTGCGCTCTCTTCCTGTGAACAAAGCCGAGACTTCCTGTGGCCTGGCAGTGAAAGGCAGAGGATCTCAAAGATGCCCTGTGCTGGCTCCAGACTTGCAGATTAGTAGGAATGCGATGTCAGTGCCCTGGCTGTCAACCTGACACATGGACACTCCCCCTAGAGAACTCGTCTCTGGGTGTAATTAAACATGGAAATGCTATGTTTTCTAATCAACAGCCAATCAGTCCGCGACACTGAGGACCATGACGGGGGGGGCTGTGATCTTGCAAATCGCTTTTGTGCTTGCCTTCTTCAGACTCCTAAGACAAGACAGACTGAGAATTGGGGCTGAGAAAGTTCGTTCTATCGCGGGGCCCGAGCTTACCATGAACCCTC
This sequence comes from Oryctolagus cuniculus, assembly GCF_964237555.1. NCBI lineage: Eukaryota > Metazoa > Chordata > Mammalia > Lagomorpha > Leporidae > Oryctolagus > Oryctolagus cuniculus. Next base: position 20,798,393 of record NC_091433.1, read on the forward strand.
CAGGTAGGCGTTGAGGCCTTTGCGAATGACATGGCCCAGGTAGCCATTTTTCTCAGCTACGTGCTTTGCCCATCTGAAAAGGGAAAGGAAGAGAAAACATGCAAATCGTGGTAAATTCAATAATCTTTTTTTTTCTTCCTATGATCTCAATAAATCCCACTTGGGGAATATTTTGCTTGTTAGAATTTTTATAAAGCAACAAACCAAAACTGAATGTTAAGAAGGCAAAGAAAATACATTTGGGGAGCTTTTTGTTCAGCGTCCTTTTTAATGAATGCTTACGAGCTGTCGTTTGTGTAAACAAAGATATGTAAGGTACACAGTAAAAAATATCTGCCAGTGTGGAAAACGTAGTCTTCATCAAGAGTTTGAGCCTCTCTCCACCAGAACACGCTTACAGAGTCACTGTATGGTTTTCCTATTTTGTTTCTAATCCCTAATGTATTCTGGAGGGTTTTCTTTTAATAATGAACTAGTCTGTTATAATCTTTAGGCTTAGTCTCCAAATCAGGAGCATAAGAATGCATAACTAATAAGGTAACAGAAGGAATAAACAGAATAATTTTTAAAGTACTTGTTTACTACAAAAGAAAGACCAAAGAAGGTACCAAAAACCCAGAAGAGAGAAATAGGAAATAAATAGTAAAATGGTAGAGTTAAAACCAAGCATATTCATAATTACATTAAATGTAAATGGACTAAATACACCAATTCAAAAATAAAACTGTCAAACTGAGAAAAAAAATATAAAAATACCAATTATATGCTGCCTATAAGAGACATTACATTAAAATTTAATTAAAATTAAAGGACAGAGAAAGATTGGAGATAAAAGGATGAAAAGAGGTATAACAAAAAACTTTGAAAATAAAACCTGGTATAACTATATGATCAGAAAACACAGACTCTAAAGCAAAGACTACCAACAGAGATAATGACGACCTTGTGCAATGCTAAAGGGGCCAGCTAGAAAGGCAAACCTTTTCTAAACCTCTACGACTCAAACATAAAGTTAAGATACACAAGGCAGAATTGACAAAACTGAGAGGTCCTTAAGTCTACACACATCGAGGGGGACTTGAACATACTTCTTTCAATAAAACACACAAAGAAAAAAAAATACACAAGATTGGAACAATACAATTCACACAGCTGGTGCCATTGCGACATATGCAGACACAGTACCCCACACGTTTAGAAAGCATCCTGTTCAGGAGGTCACATCTGCCAAGGCTGATCACACACAGCTCATAAAGCAAGGCTCAACAAATGTCAGAGGCTCAAGTCATCCCAGCACATTCTCTGATCACAGTGGAATTAAGCCAGACATCAATAAAGGACAGTAGCAAGCTCCATAAAAAACTCACACTCACACCACACATCCCAAACAGTGATAAAAAAAGCTCCAAGTTCATCTAAGTCCAGTTTTTAATCAATGAGTTCAGGTCTGGTTGGCTTTGACCTCAAATGACTTATGAAAAATAACCTTTTGGGGGGCTGGCACTGTGATGTAGCAGGTGAAGCCGCTGCCTGCAGTATCAGTGTCCCACATGGGCACAGGTTCGAGGCCTGGCTGTTACACTTCCGATCCAGCTCTCTGCTGTGGCCTGGGAAAGCAGCAGAAGATGGCCCAAGTCCTTGGGCCCCTGCACCTGTATGGGAGACCTGGAAGAAGCTCCTGGCTCCTGGCTTTGGATCGGCACAATTCTGGCTGTGAACCAGTGGATAGAAGACCTCTCTCTCTCTCTGTCTCTCTCTTTCTGCCTGTCTCTGTAACTCTGCCTTTCATATACATCTTTTAAAAAAAGAAAAAAGAGAAATAATCTTTTGGATGGTCAGGCTATTGGTGTGAAAAAATCAGCAAATGTGTTCTCTGCGTAGGGCAAGGCAGAAAAGGTTTTAAGTTTCGTGAGCCCCATATGGTTTCTGCTGCATATTCTTTTTCAATGACTTTCTTTAAAATTTAGTTCTACTTTTATTTATTTGAAAGGCAGAGCTACAAAGGCAGAGAGTGAGGGGGGGCAGCCTTCCATCCGCTGGTTCACTCCCCAAATGACTGCAACAGCCAGAGCTGAGCCAATCCGAAGCCAGGAGCCAGAAGCTTCTTCTGGGCCTCGCACGAGGGTGCAGAGGCCAAAGGACCTGGGCCATCTTCCTGCTTTCCCAGGCCATAGCCGGGAGCTGGATCAGAAGAGGAGCAGCTGGGACAAGAACCGTTGTCCATACGGGATGCCAGTGCCTTAGGCCAGGGCTTTAACCCGCTGTGCTACAGCACCAGCCTCTGTTCAACAACTTTTTTAAAAAGCAAAACACATCCTTAAGCATTTGAAGTTGTACAAAACAAGCACGAGGCCACATTTCATCTGTGGGCCGTACTGTGCCAGCCCCTGTAAAACAGTTCAGATATGCAAGATCTCAAACACATGCTTCCCGTGCACCAGCCTTCAGGAAGCTTCTGCAGGAAGTGCCCTTCCAAGAAAGAGGAAGACAGGGGCCCATGAACGAAGGGGGAACAGAACTGGCAGAAAGGGAGCCCCGGCACGATGATGAAGTGAAGCCCTGGACGACAGCGCTGTCCCGGACAGACCCAGGAAAGATGTCACCAAGAAGACACAATCAGCAAACACTGGGCACACAGAGGGCAACCGAGACACCGGAGGGGTAGGTGGAGATCAAGTGCACAGGAAATGACAGGTACAGAGACGCCAAGCAAACAGCAAAAGTAACTTCCACCAGGAGCCACTTGTGCAGGAAAGAGAAAGTAACTGTGGCACACTGCCGGGCTCGGCCGTGGATGGCAGGAACAGGGTCACGGCAGCGGACTCCTGATGCTCTTCTAAGAGAGTAACTCTACTCCGAGAGCGGGGAGCGAGTGTGAGTGTGTGAGCAGCGGGAGGCGGCTGAGGGAGGGAGGAGAATTTCTGGCTCTTGAAACTGCACGCACGTGTAACTGATGACAATAAAATCTCAATTTAAAAAACCTAAGAAGGGGCCAGCGCTGTGGTGCAGCAGGAAAAGCCGCTGCCTGCAGTGCCGGCATCCCATACGGATGCTGGTTCGAGTCCTGGCTGCTCCACTTCTGATCCAGCTCTCTGCTCTGGCCTGGGAAACCAGTGGAGGATGGCCCAAGTGCTTGGGTCCCTGCACCCATATGGGAGACCTGGAAGAAGCTCCTGGCTTCGGATCCAGCCCCAGCCATTACGGCCATCTGGAGAGTGAACCAGAAGATGGAAGACCTCTCTCTCTCTCTGCCTCTCCTTCTCTCTCTGTGTAACTCTTTCAAATAAATAATCTTTAAAAAATGCAAGCAAATGGAAGCAGACACTGTGTTTTCAGAAACGGCTTTTCCTGAACATGCACCACTGTGGGTTCTTACACGACGGCTTTCTCGGGGTCTCTGGGGAACGTCTCCAGGTTGCCTGTGATATAGTAGAGAGAGCACCACAGGGTCCCCTCGATGTGTCCTCCCTGCGCAGCCTTGTGGAAATACTCTCCAGCTAACGTCTGCAAGAGAGGAACAAACGGCCTGCTGGTTAGTGCCGAGTCCGCCTGTCACCGGTGGGTCGGTTTCACCAGAGCCAAGGTCAAGGGTACATGACGCTGGATAGCATCACAGCCCTACAACTTCTGATGGTGCTCAGAAAACTCGGTCGAAGAACCCTTCGAGGAGGGCAGCCCATCTCAGAAGCTGGCCTCTGGGGTGGAGGACCTGCCTTGCCTACCCTGCGGACCCCATACACGCATGGGGACGCACGTAACCATGGACACCGCTCCATCTCATCCCACCCCCACGAGGCCCTGCGAGCTGGGGAGACGGCTGGGCAAAGCCACAGCAGCTGCAAACTCAGGCATTTGCTTTCTGACCTCACCCAACCCCTTTCTGCAAACTCGGGCGCCCGAACTGCACTGCCAGTAGGGAGGTGAGAATTAGAATATGGCAATAAAACCCCAGGCTCACAGATGTGTGGGGCGGTTCGGCAGACATTGGCAGTGCATAAAAATACCCAGCCTTGTGTGCAATCAGAGAGAGGGCGGGGGTGGCAGAATTAAACCAACACGGAGGCTGATTACTACTATTTTTCTGAAGCAGTTCTCTCTTGTTTTTTAAAAGCATGGGCTTGGGAGTCAGACAGGCCGAGGTTCAAAGCCCCTCTCTGCCCTGGCTACCAGTGGGGTCCTGGGTGTGTCAGCTAACCTCTCCAAACCTCAGCTTTCACCCAGTGCAAAATGTGGCTTCTGGCAGTCCCGGGTGTCTTAGGCTTTGGCGAGGATTAAATGAGATGACATATTCTTGAGGTTTAGCTCGGCGCTTCCTAAAGCAGTTCTCTCCCTCCCCACAGCCTGCACTGAACACCCTGGAAGGTGACTCCTCCCCACCTCTTGCACCCCACACCCAATCCGTCCGCAGTCCTGGCCGCCCCACCTTCACAGTGAGTGAGACTCCAACCCCATCTCAGCCCCTCCACTGACATCCACTGCCCTGGCCCCACCGGTCTTCCCTCTCGCTTGGATTCAGTACCTGACCCCCTGCTCCTGCACTCGCCTCACCCTAGTGGTGTCTCCTAGGATCCGGGTGGAACCTTCCAGAACACAGCCCATTGCTGGCCGTGCGAGGCTGTCCAGCAGTCGCCGGCAAACCCAGCGCAGCAGCCGAGCCTCCGTGATCTGAGCGGCTGCCTTGTCTGGTCCCCCCATCTCCTCCCCCCGTCCTTACCCTGTTTGATTGCTCCCCGTCACACTGACTTGTTTCCTATCTTTTCCTGCACCAGAGCTAGCTGCACCAGAGCAGGCACCGACCGCGCTGGCTGCCGCTGTATCCCCAGTGCCCACAGTGTCTGGCAGAGTGCAGTTCAACCAACTGCGCTTCCACGGCCATCAGTATTAGCATCAACACGGAGGGTTCTCGTGTCACATGGGCTGTCGAGGCCCGGACACCACGAAGTGCATGGCTCTGGCCTGCTCAACCTCCCAGGGCCTCAGCGGTCGACTCTGTCCAATGGACACAGTCGGAGCTGTTCCCTCAGAGGACAGCTGGGACGCCGTGAGGCCGCAGCTGCTCTTGGCACAGAGGAGCGCTCGGCAGACACCAGAGACGGCCAGGGTGGTTTCCAAGCTTCTTAAATCATCGAGCGCAGCTGAACTCAGCTCCCTCTGCTCCCAACTCCACACCCAGGCCTCCCTCCTCCAGGAAGCCTTCCGGACGACTCCGCCCTTCTCTGGAACTCTCTGGCTCATGCCACTTACCACATGCTTGGCTAAGCACCATTCTGCCCTCTTCGCTGCCTGTCTTCCCAGACTGGACCCCAGAGCTCCTTGAGGACAGGGTCTGTGTGTTGGGGTGTCTATCCCCACCCCACCCCCGAATGGTGCCTGGTCCAGGCGGGGCACTCAGCACACCTTCGCCGGATGCTGGGCTGATCTCAAAGTCTACTCACCTGATTCCTCCCAGGAACTCCTGGGAAAATGCCATCCAAATACAGGACTCCCAGGTTGTACGATGCGTCTGGGTTCCCCATCTCTTCCGCTCTCAACCAGTACTTAGCTGCTTTGGCATAGTTTTTCTTGAATTTGTGGTAATACCACCCCAGGCCATTGACTGCTTGATGCAACCCCTGCGTTTCAGAACAAGAATGAAATTACTTTTAAAATTTTTTTTCCTTTACTCTCCCCCAAAAAATGAAACCCAAAGAGATCCGGAAGGATTGTTGTAGAAGCATTCAGAGTCTGAGCACAATCTCCCTTGTTTCTTTTTTCGGGGGCAGATGGCATTAAAGAAATGCTAAGTGCTAAAACCCGCGTGGATTTCCCTCCCGGCTGCTGCTGGGATTTCTGCCTTCCAACGCAGCGGTGATCCTGGCCCCCAAATCCTCGCTCAGCGCCTGTGGGCTCCTCCGCAATGCGCTAGTCTACAAAAGGCCTCTTAGTGCCCTGCAGTATCAACAGTGACCTTGAAATTCATGCGCGCTCGGCTGCGGCACAAGGCCTGAAACCTGCCCTGGCTGGGATGGGTTCCCGCCTGCCCATCTGTTGATTCCTCTGCCCTGAGCACCAGCAAACCCTCTAAGGGAAGTGGCTGCAACATCCTACTTGCAAGGCACAAGTGCTTTGTGTCTGCGCGGGCGCCCTGCTTCTGACCCGGGGGGTTCAGACTCTGGGAGCGGCTGATGCAGAAGGGCAGTGCAGAGAGGAGAGGGGGTGTTTGGGAACTGCAGCTAAAGCTGGGGCTGACAGCAGGGCAGAGCCGGTCACGTCCGCTTAGCCTCGGCCTCTGTGCTTGTGCTGAATTCCCTCCATCAGGCACCATTGCACCTGCTTCCAGACGGCAGCTCCGGAGCCCTGCGGGGACGCCAGCAGTCCGCACAGAGCCTCCTGCCCAGCCGGAGTCACCTGTGCTCATTACTGGCCACACAGCACTCTCGCCCCCTCACTTCTTGTCAGATGCACAAGACCAGGAATGGGCAGGGGGACAGGATCAGAGGTGCAAAGAGTTCCCGGGCCATTCCTGCAGACGTGGAGACAGTCTAAGCCCGGAGCCCCATGTCTTCAGCCTTCCCTGTCACCAGGGAAGAAGGGCTGTTCTAGCCCCTGGGCTCCTAAAAGGATCTACGTCCTCGTCTTTACATTGTACTCCACGTGCCAGCTGCGAAAAAAAGGAAACTAGCAATGGGACAGACACTCCTTCAGGGCCAGAAACTTGCCTTCCTCCTCAGTGGCATGGGCACAAAATAACTGCCTGATGAATGAACAAAGGCCACTCTGGGAATGCTGACGCAAAACAACACAGAATCCAGACCCCACGCTCCCAGGGTCGACATCAATAGGACTCACATCCTTAGGCCCCCCGAAGACACCTGACCTTCAACTTGGAGAAGTGTCAGCGCCACAGATCAGGCCATGGAAAGTGTTATTCTTGAGTCGGGGGGGGGGGCAGGGTTAGCTCCCAAGAAGTACTGAAGAACGCATTTCCAAGAAGTACTGGACCAGGCCGCCCTGCAGGGACACGCCTACAGAAGGCCCGCGGCCAAGCCTTACTCAGATGCCCCGTCCTGCTCAGAATGCTTGCTGAGCTGCTCCTCCAGGAACTGCCCTGGAACGCAGCTCAGAAGCCCCACAAGAAACCCTGCCTTCTGCTTAATACTCACATCGCCCAGCTCCACCAACAGATCCGCCCGCACTGGACTTTCCGCTAGTTCCCACATCAAATGATTGTGCACCCTTTGCACAGGGCCTGACAAAGAGCAGGGGCTTCGTAAGTCTTGCTGAGTGACCACCTGTTAATCCTTGCAAGGACTCGGCTCTTCCAGGCCGGGCGACTACACTGCCCTGATACTCACCGAAGCTCCATTCAAAACAAAGCACATGAGACATCACTTCTCACCGGGATGGCCAGAGATGTGAATTTCATACCTGCCAGCGAAAGCCTGTCACTACCCCCAGCAGAGGCTCTGCACCCACTGCCCTCTGCCACCACCAGGGAGCTGCTTCCCTACTTCTGCCCCATCTGTTGTGTGGGGCTAGGAGTGGGCGAGCACCGCGGCTGGTTCCTTCTTCTGGGTCGTGAGCCCTCTCGCCAATACAGAGACGGAGGAGAAGCCTGCTGAGCCCTTCCTGCCTGCTCCGGCGTGCCGCTCTACGGAGCAAGCCGCTCCGAGCTCCTCGAGGGGAGGGACTGAGGGCGAAAGCTTGGCAGGGAGATTCCAGGAGTCCTCAAGCAGGAGGCAGACAAACGCAACCTTGCGAAACACGGACACACGGAGAGCCAAGAGGGCCACAGGGCGCTCTGTGGAGGCGGAGAATTGCAGGGGTCCCCACAAATCTGCACAATGTATGTGTGGGGGAGTGTGCATTGGGCACGTGTGCGCTTGCCCATGAAAGCGTGCGGTGGGCCTACGTGAAAGTGCCCCTTCCCAAGCGACAGGACACCCTCCACTCTGCAGAAATCAGCTGACTTGAAGCTGTCATTGCAGTGGGAATCATCACAAAGGCAAAATAATCCCGACACCTGGCCATAAACTTGGTAGACAGCCCCCAATCACAAAGCACAAGAAGGGACAAGGGATCGGGCGTGACAGGGTTAACCTTGCAAGGAATTAGGCTGTAGGTTTTCCTAATTCAATGGCATTTATCCCCCCCATTCAATTCCAGAGAGCCCTGCTGCTTGCTATCAGAGCTGCTCTGATTATAATTTTAGCCTTCAAACAAAACCAGCCCCAGTTCTATGGACTGGCAGGTGAATTCAGCTTTTGAATTTAGCTGTGCCCATTGTGGCAGGTTTCTGGTTTCTGAATGTGGCGTAACTCAGAAATGACTAATCACCCCCTCCCCTCCAGCCTCGGGAGGTTGGCTGTGTCCTCTGCAGGCTGGGACAGCGACAGCGACAGCGACAGTGGCGGCGGGGGGTATGGGCTGGACCGCTCCCCCACAAGCAGACGGGGCTGTTACCTTGGAAGCCGCTTTCTTCATCAGCTCCAAGGCAAGCCGTCTGTTCTTTTTCACTCCTTGACCCTAAACGTCGACAAGCAGCAATGATTATGGAGGATTAAATAAACCCAGAGTGCACGCACACGCAACACACAGACACTTCAGAGAATCAATACGAAATACTTAAACACCCAACCCTTCTTAATCGAAAAACCTCACCTTCAGTGATTTCTCCCTTGATCAGCGCCATCCCTGCGTGGTGGTTTTGTGCAGAGCAGAGGCACAAGCCCCAGCCTCCCAGCCTCCCAGCCTCCCAGCAGCCCCCCCCCCCCCCCCCCCCGCCGTGTCCCCTCAGGAGCTGCCTTCCCGTCAATCCCCCGGTCCTGCTGGGATACGCCTGAATCAGGGCAAATGAGTGCCGTCATCCTGGATGTGTTCCTGGGGGGATTCTCTCATTTGCCAGCCAGATAAAGCACTTTATCTGTGCAGGACGGGCAAGAGTTATTAGACTGCCGCTCGCAGCATCCTTGGTCAGGTGGAAGTCCCGGGTGGGGGTGGGGGTGGGGTGGGGGAGGGAGAGCACCACAGCTTCAGGGCGGGCTGGGAAGGAGATGGGACCCTGCAGAATCGAATGCCTCAGGGTCAACTGGCAGCAACCACCGGGGTTCTTCCTGCAAAGTCAAGCTATTGCGGAGAGGTGGGCTGGTCCACCGTGGGCACACACGAGCTCTGGGGTCCTTGAACAGGACAGGAGCTCCGTGGACCACACAGAGACACCTGGAAAACCCATGGACATGGCAGGCGGGGGCGCCCTGAGGCCTCTCCACAGGTCTGACCAGGAAGATGCCAGGCGGGGAGAGCCTGAACACCACGCCCATTTGGAACTGTTGACACTGCCCCACGCCCACGTAGGATCCTCCGGGACCCAGACACGAGTGGCTCCCAGTGACATGAGCATGGGTGCACCAATCTCACGCCTGACTCTTGTCTTACACAAAGGCAAGACTCTGAGCGCAGACACGGATAAGGTGCACAAAGTGTTAACTCGATGTACTCCAAGGGGAGCAAGGGAACCCACATGCCCATGTGAGTGTGGGTGCCCCCACACAGAGAAACACCCACTACGAGGGGGCAGAGGACTGGCCAAAGGGAGGAGGGTGGGGGAGGGGAGGGTGCGCCTATGCGGCACCTCCAGCCGTAGTCTGCAGCGAAAGGGAACGCCCTGTTTGTTGGCCTCTTTGATGAGGTAGAGGGTGGTGCCGCTACCTGCGTGGGTGAAGCCCCTGAGGACTTCATGGCACCTCCATAAATCCCACATGAATAATATCAGTATTTTCATGGCTTACGGCCCGGATGAAGGAGGTGCAGTGCATCGCGGGATAGGGGCTTTCTGATGGACAAGTAAGCAGACAGCATCACAGCTGGGCGCTTGCAGGGTGTTCCAGCTCACGCAGACCTATCTGGCTGCCTGGTTCCACCACACCCACAGGGTCACATGCGACACAAATGGGAGAGCACTCTGCAGAGCAGACAGCTGCTAAGTCTCCCCACGCTTGGCCCTGGGGACAGCACCGGGCAGCACCCCTGCTTAAGCTACAGAAGTCAAGCACTGTCCCATCACAGCTCACAGGCCCAGCACCCTCGCCTGCGGTGCTGCTGTTACTCCCACCTGAGACACATCCCAGAGTCACACCGAGGGTGAGAAGCAGGGGCAGGATGGGAACCCAGCAGGTGGATTCCTGAGTCTGGGCTTATAACCGGCACATTCTGCCTCCGCCTGCCCCTGTAGGTCTCCATGCTAAGCTAAGCAGGTGTAACAGTTCAGAACCTCCTTGCAGGATTCCGGAAACGCATAGGATATGCTTGGCTCTACAAACTTTAGGACCCAAACTGTGAATCCGACCCAAGGCTAAATGACATACACCAAGTTTCTACTCCTCTTTGGCGCACCTGTTTCATGAAACTGATGAGCTAAAGCAAAGTGGAGGGTGAACAACCACTCTTCGCAGGGCTCCATTCCTTCATTTAATTAGGAGAGAGGAGAGTAGAGAGCACGGGGGGAACCTGGAGGGGCCGGCTGGGGAATGAGACAGCCTGTCTAGATTTCTGTAAAAGCATCAGGAGGACCGGAATCGCAGAACGTGGGGCTGAGCCTGCAAGTGAAGCCTCCACAACTTCTCCATTGCGAAGGAATAAAACCGAGAGCCCCAGAGGTTGGCCGATCCAAAACCTCACAGCTGTCTGACCCTGAGGGCAGGGATATTTCCAGAACACTTGCCATTTAATCAGAAACAGGAGAACTTGTTGCACAAAGAACATGTACGGTACAAGAAGGCGGGCAGTGCCAGAAGCCGTGATAAGAGACAGATGTCAGGTCCTGGGATTTAAGTACTTAGTGACTGCCCACTGAGGCCACGGGCGGAGGGCAGCCGCTGCCACCCACGGCAAAGCTTCATCCTCGTGCAGATGCAAGGTGGGCTGCACTGGACCGCTTGGGACAACCCACAGCCACCAGCCGGGTGCCCCTACGCAACCCTGTGCGATTCCTGTTCTTCACGCTGTGAAAGCCCGTGTTCCGCATGGGGTCCTTTCACAGGGAGTAAACTCCTTGCAGAGGTGAAAATCTACCGGGAGAGGCTGACAAACAGCTTCCTGCATCACACCTAGACAGCCTGGCTGGAATGCAGGAAAACCCAAACAACACTAACACCCGGGCAGTCAGCGCGGGGCGGGGTGGAACACTACGTCATCTGAAGTTAGTTATTTGTGCATTTGCTTCTCCCTCTGGGTTGTAAGCTCCCGAGGGGCGGAAAGAGGGCCTGGCTTGTGCCTTTGGCTGCATCCTCAGGAGGATAGGTAGCTCTCCTCCGTGCCATCTCTGTCCTCCGTCTTCCCCTCCAGCACGTGAGCCCCCGAGGTCAGGAACGTGACTCATGTCCCTTCATCTAGCACAGAGCGGCACCTGTCAGCTCTGAATGACGCTTACTGCACAGACACATGAATGCCTGGGCGGATGGCAAAGACCCAAACAATTTCCATGTTGATGCGAAGCTGGGAAGAGAAGGTCTGGGCTCTCAGTTTGGCAACCATCACAAGCAGTAGGTTCTGGGGTTTGATAGGGCTTAGGGGGTTTGGATGCAGAAGTCCCGATGGTTAACCAGTGAGCAGTCACAGCTGTAGCTCTGGAGGCCTGGCCGTGGACATGCACGCCCTGGTTTCAAGGCACTTGCCTTTAGCGGACAGCTGCACTGGTTGGGCACGAACGCAGGGTCCCAGGGTTTGCGGACTGAAGCCAGAGCTTTTTACTTCTCGGAGATGGATGACCGTGCTCTGCGTTAGAAGCCACACCGCCTGGGTCGGTTCCTTTCCCAGGTCTGAAAGGCAGCAGCTGGGAGACCCCAGGCAAGTTACAAAAGCTCTCTGGGCCGCTGTCGACAGAGCGCTCCCAACTCACTAAGTTCCTGTCCTGTAAGCTGGTCGTGAGGATTAAACGCGTTAATCCATGGAAAGCAGGAACGAGCACTCAATCAATCAGCGTGAACGATTATTCTTTTATGTAAGACAGGCGGCACTGCAGTTCTCAAAGCCCACGGGTGAGTCGTGGTCACCACCATCACCCCACGAGACCAATGACTGCAAGAACACACAGGATGGAGGTGGAGTGGGGGCCTCGCCCGGCCCTGTCTCTTGGGCCCCTTCCACTCCTCCCTCCTGCCATCGTCCTACTGGCTCAAAACCAAGATCCTTGTTTCCAACAACAGGACTGTTGGGATCCAGCCCAAATACGCACTTTGTTTGAGCCATAATTCAATGAGAACTCTGCCTGGTGGCAAATGGGTAGCACCTGTAGGGGCTGGTGGCCGTGTACCAACCCATAAAACACAACGTCTCCCCCAGAATGCCACCGTTCTTGCAAAAGCACAGAGAATTCAAACGTTAAGATGAATGCCAAACGTTAAGATGAATGATTGAAAAACAGGACGAGGGAATTGTACCCGACCGTGCCTTTTTAGCCAATGTCCCTTTCCAGGGAGAGTGACAGGAGTCTGCGCCGAGTTTCTGCGGTTTTAGTCTTCCTGTTTGCCTGCAGGAAACCGCACAGAAAGTCTCCTAGCAGACCCGCACAATTTCAGCAGACATTACGTGGTTCGTACCTTGAACAGCACAATGGCGTAGTCGTATATTAGTGCCGGGTCCTCGGTCTCCAGGGCTCCCTTGGCATACCACTCGATGGCAGCTTCTGGATTCTTGGCCACACCTTGCTGCCCCCAGAAGAGCATCTGGGCCAATCGTTGCTTAAAGACAGCAACACAGAGTAATGACTTTCCTGGGCAATGCTTAACTTGAAGACTTTAAAAGGTGAGAGGACAAAGCTCATTTAAATTTTTTATATTGAGACTCAAGAATGGGCTAGACATTATCTTCCAGCGGGGGGCCGGATCCTGAGGAGGATTATATAAATCCAAGCCACTGGGGCTGGTGTGGTGCCGCAGCAGGTTAAGCCACCGCTTGCAATGCCAGCATCCCACATCAGAGGCCCAGTTCGAGCCCTGGCTGCTCCACTTCTGATCTAGCTCCCTGCTAATGTGCCTGGGAAAGCAACAGCAGATAAGCCAAGTACTTGGGCCCCTGCTACCCACGCGGGAGACCCAGATGGAGTTCTGAGTTCCTGGCTTCTGCCTGGCCCACCCCCAACTGTTGTAGTCATTTGGGGAATGAACCAGCAGATGGAAGATACCTTTTTCTCTGTCTCTTCCTCTCTGTTACTCTGCCTTTCAAATAAATAAATCTAAAAAGAAAAAAAAAAAACAAAACCCTAACACAAACAGGAAATATGGTGTATGCAGGCACATACACACAGTGTGTTTTTACTGCTGCACCCAAGGCCAGAACTGGATGGCACTTGCTAGAACCTGAAACTCACAAGTTTCTCCTCTTGCCAGTAAGTCCCACCCTCTGGGAGGAGCTGCTTGGCTTTTCGGGCTGGTGATGAGAGCGGAGGTCTCTCCACAGCTGTACCTCTGCAGGCATCCCTCTGTAGCGCTTACCTCCTGTTGACTCAGTCGTCTGCCTGGCTGGCTCCACCATCAGACTCAAGGCTATGAGTTATTTGAAGGGAGAAACCCTGCCCCCTGCCCTTCCACATAGCAGAGCTCAACAGATGCTCACTGAAGTTGCCCAACAAATATGTGTTGCATGAAGGCAGGGGGACTCACTGTTAGGAAAGCTCGTACAAGCTCTGGGGCACCTGGGCACTGGCTCTGGAATGGGAATTCCTCTGCACTGGAAAGGTTGCAGGCCAGAGGCAGATGCCTAACACCGGGGCAGCCAGGAGCAACCCTGGTTAGGGTTCTGGCCCCATGCAGGCCCCTCTGGTCTTTCCTGCTTCCTGTTTCGCCTCTCATCTCCTTCTCTTCCCCTCACCTCTCAGATACTTCTAACTCCCAGAATGCTAGCAAGGTCTTCACAGAGGAAGTCTCTCAACGGCTGACTCTGTCGGGGCCTTTGATTCCCTTCCTGTTTCCTTCCCTTCCCCATCTCTGGCCTTCTGCCTGTTTAGCGGCCCTAGGGGCTCTTCCTGATGCTGCGGCGCTCCCTGGGAGCACTAAGCCCAAGCTAAATCCAGCCTCTGGGAAGGAGGTTTCCTCCCACTGCAATCAGCCTTAGGCTCCCATCAAGAGCTTCTCTTCACAGTGAAATCAAAGCAAGAAATCAGACAGGACGTTTGCCCCAGCCTTCTACCCTTTCTTGTGCTCGAGAGACAAGGCTGATCCCTCTGGCCTGACAGGCCATCAGTGATTTTCCACTGTGCTGCCAGCTGAATTCATGGCCCCCTTCTCATTACCCTTCCATTTCCTCCTGCACTCCAAGGTGCTTCTTGTTTTTCTCTCTGATGCATGCACCACCATATCTGGAGGGAGTCTTTAGGGCTGCTCCCAAATATTGGGGCACTCTCTCCTTCTGGGTGAGCGACAGGACTACACCCTGGTGCACTGGATGTCAAGAGGGGCTGTGGGATTGCTTTAGCCAATGAGATGTGAGAGAGTACAGCCTCCACCAATGCCCCTAGCACATGCAGTGAGAGCAAGAAATAAGCCAGCAACGCTTGAAGCTTGGGGGGTTTGGTGACTGCAGCGTGATCCGGTCTGCTGTGGCCGACAGGGTCTCCAAGGTGGTGACCGCATTCTCACCTGAGCCGCTGCGTTGCCGCGGGTAGCTTCATGCTTCAGCCACATAAAAACGTCTCCATCCTCTTTGGTTTGCACCTTGAGGATTTCATCATCTTTCAGTCTAATGGTTTCAACATATGCCTACAAAGAAAGAAGGGAAAGAGGGAGGGAGAGTGATCAGAAGGGAAAGAGAGAGAGAAAGGACGCAGGGAAGGGAGGAAACAGTCAAATACTATGAGCATGCAAGACATGATGCTATTTTCTTAAACCAGCAGGAGATCAAGCAAAAACTAGATGAATAATTGAAATACGAGGCATGCCTACAACGCTGTAAGATCAAGTTCTTTTTAAATGGCTGCATCATATCTCACATATCTAAATGAGTGTTTGTTGTTATCAAAGTGTTTGCCTTGAGAAGTCATCATTTTTTTCCACCTCTATTGCTCAGGCTTGCTCAGAAGTCCACCTGTGTCACTGATTTCAGTCAGATTACACAGACACACACGCACAGTGTCCGAAAAGGTAAATCAATATTTTCTAAATATAACCTGATTTTTCATCCCCAAGTATCACTAGCCTGCATGACTAACCCCTCTGATTTTGCAGGTTCAACTTCAATTATGTTTTGACTATTTCCAAAATTTTTTAAATCTACCCTGAAAAGAAGAGGGTGTGTTAACTCTGAAGATGTGAGAAAGAACAGGCTGGAAGCTCTATAGGATGAACTCAAAGGGAACATTCACAAAAGGTTTTGAATTTGCACACCACCTCCTGGGTGTCTGGCTCCTTTGAAGAAAGATTAAGATTCATTTGGAGGTAGACATCTTGGCTGTTTATTAAAAATTCAGCACTGTTGTTTCATGGTTCCCTTTATGTGGGAGGAAGTCCCACAGCACCAACAGTGGATACTGGAGAGGCCCTTCAAGGCCCAGGGCGTGCCACTGGCAAATAGGGCAAAATTGGATCTAGACTAGCTTGGAAAAGTAGCCCTGGAAAAAAGAAGCCAGATTTGATTTCCCTTCTGTTCATCTTGGATACTTAGCTAAGAAAAGTGCTTAGAGCCACAAACTCCAGGCTACAGCCCCACCCCTTAGAATGTGTCTCAGCTGCCACCTGCACCGTGCCCTGTAGAGCGAGGGGTCCCTTCAAGAGGCTGTAGGGCTGAGACTCAGGCACCCTGCAAGTATCCATTCCTGCTGACTATCTAACCTTTAGAGGCCACCAAGCTGAGCAGTAATGAGAATCACAATGTCTACTACTTTTTATCGAAACCAACTCCACCCGGTGTTGAATAATTTTTTTTTATTTCATCTTCACAACAGAGCTGTGACCCAGGTACCTCTGTTCTTGATTTACAGGCAAAGAGACAGGCTGAGATGGACTCAAAGCCATGAGCTGGCCCCGGGGTGCCACGTTGGCTTGACTCCAATACAGGTGTGTTCCTCCATGGTGTCGCCCTCTAGTGAGAAGTCCTGGAATCCAGCCTGGACACAGGCCCCACCATCTGGTGCATTCCTTGCCCAGGGTGGGTGCCCCAGGGAGAAGGCACTTCAGCTCAAACCCAGGATGAGCCCAGAATTGGGCTGAAGTTCATGTCACTCTGATAGGAATTCTCAGCTGGGGTGGGGCACGGGGTGGGGTATGTGTGCATCTCTACTCAGCAGGAATATTTGGAGTTTATGATTTAGGTCATCTTTATTCTCCTCACTTTGCTTCCTCCTCCTACTCCTCGTCGGGATTTGAATGGAAGACACAGACCATGAAGACAGGTGCCTACCCTACAGGGATGTATATTCTGGCTTTTTGCCCCTCCCTGGCAGTGACATTACATCACCATAAGCATCGTGTGTGCCAGGCTCTGGCCCAGTTCCTTCACCAGATGGTCACTATCAGGATCGCACTTCACGTATGTAGAAACTGCAGCCGAGGGAGGGGCCTGGCATAGCGCCTGACAGATCAACAGCACTCAACCTATCGGCCATTATTTCTGGCAGTGCAAAGAGTAAGAAGGACCTGGGTTCAAATCAAGGGTCCACTACTCATTTGCTGTGTGACTTTGGGCAGGTTCTTTGGCCCCTCTGAGTCTCAGTTGCCATATCTGTAAAATGAGTATTCCTTCTACTAACCTCATGGGGTTGCATGAAAATTAAATGAGATTGTTTGTGAAAGAACTGAGCAGTGGGCCTGGCACACAGCATGCTCTCAGTCTGTGGCAAATCATTTATTTTTTTGACAGTATTTGTTTATGCTAAAGTGTAAAAGGCTAATAGCAGTTTAGAGCACTAGCCCTCCTACTGATATTTGTAGCTTTGTATGGCTCAAAGCATTATGTTGTAGGGATGAAGCTCTCTTAAGAGAAATGTTTGCTTTAGAAACTGGAAGTAATAGCATTTTGGAGAGAGCGTGGGAAACAGAAACATTTTAGAGAGTTCACACTATGTGTTTGACTTTATTCAGCACACAGATTATAGCAGATGGCTTAATGTATTTGTGCTGTTACAGCATGTGAGGTGCACACCCTCATGGGACCTATTTTACAAGTGAGAAACTGAGGCAGAGGCAGAGAGGTGAGTGGGACTTTTCCAAGCTTTCACATTTAGTGGACAGCAGACCCAGCACATCTTGCACCCATCCGGTGAGACTTCTGAAAGAGGAGAGGCTGCCTGAGAAGCAATAAAGTAGGAGGAATTGATGGGAAATGGGGCATGAGAAAGCAAGCAAGGCCAGGGTGCCCAGGCTAGGCCAGGAGGGTGAACAGCAGGCTATGGCTAAACGTTTGACCTCGGTGGAGTTGGCAGGCCAAGCTGGGATCATCTGAAGTTGAGGTCGGGGAGGTAGAGAAAAACTGGGTCAAGGAGTGTCTCGTATGCTCACTCCTGGCTGCACATCGCTCTCCTGGGCAGTGCCTCTCAGCCTTGGCACTGTAGCACTGCTCTCCGAGAAGGCACCCCTTGGTGTCCTTGAGGGATGGGATCTAGGGGATCCCCTGTGGGTCCCTAACGGCACGGATGCTCCAGTCCCTTGTATAAATGGCATAACATTTACAGCTAACCTACCTATAGCCTCCCATATGCTTCAGATCATCTCTAGGTTACTTACAATACCTACTACACTGGCAATGCTACATGAACAGCTGTGATGGCAAGAACACAGTCTGTACATACTCAGTACAGATGCAATTTCTTTCCAAATGATTTCAGTCCGCAGTTGGTTGGATCCATGCATGAGGAACCAGAGGCTGCAGAGGGCTATTTTTTTTCTTTATATATATATAAAATTTGACAGGCAGAGTTAGACAGTGAGAGAGAGAGACAGAGAGAAAGGTCTTCCCTCCGTTGGTTCACCACTCAAATGGCTGCTACAGCCGGCGCACTGTGCCAATCCAAAGCCAGGAGCCAGGTGCTTCCTCCTGGTCTCCCACACGGGTATAGGGCCCAAGAACCTGGGCCATCCTCCACTGCACTCCCGGGACACAGCAGAGAGCTGGACTGGAAGAGGAGCAACTAGGACTAGAACCAGGTGCCCATATGGGATGGCAGCGCCACAGGTGGAGGATTAACCAAGTTAGCCACGGCGCTGACTGTTTCTACATCTTCTGTGCCTGGACCCCAACTTACTTCCTCTTCTCCTGAGGACATCAGTCCTGGCAGATGCTACGGGTTGGGACCTTAAGATAGGAATCTGGGGAGAGGGCACTACTTGGACCACAAGAGGAGGCTGCTGCAGTGGCTCGGGGAGAGAGGAGGAAGGCCAGAGCTAGGCAATGGCAGGAGGGGTGGAGAGAAGGGGAGAGAGCTGTTGAAGGTTGTTAGTGATAGGATGATGGGGAAGAAAAGGTGAACCCCCAGTTTCCAGCAAGGACAACGGTGCCATCAGGCACAGAGAAGGGCAAGGGGACTGGGTGTGCTCGTGTGCCGGGTGCAATTGCAGAGGGGTAGGTGGGAGAGAAAGCACAGCCTGGGGTAAAGAGTTGTGTGTCATTAGCATGGGAGGGCAGTGGAGACCAGGGGAATGAATGAAGCCCCCACCTCTAAGCGTAAGGGATGGAAAGGACACAGAAGTCGAGACCTGAACCGCGTGGACCAGCCACTTCTACAGAGTGGGCGGCACGTGGGGCACTCATTTGCAACAAAACCCCCAGAAGAAACCAACAGAAAGGCTGCCCCCCCTTCTTTCTGCTGATCCCAAAGCAGAGTCCGATGGAATCATAATGCCTGGCGAGAAGCGAGGTTCCTAATGAAGACGATGAAATGGTGTGAACCGCGTGCTACATGAAAGAGAAAGCGAAACAAGAATCATGAGAGGAGCTATTGACAGATCCTCGGTTTGTTAATTAGAGGCCCCCTTTCTCTGTCTCCTCATTTGCTACATTATGCTGGAGCATTAATAGAAGCCGCAACAACAGGATATTTAAATCAATGCAGGACACCTGCTCAGAGCCTCAAGCAGCCACGCGTTACGCTTGCATGGGCGACACACAACTCTCCTAAGTGCATAATTCCTATCTGTGCTTCTTCATCATCTGACTCCCCAGCTGCAAGATGCAAAGTCTCTATTCATCTCTTCTGGTCCTGACCAATTAAACCTTTTCTTTCATAATCATAACACTTCACATGCCGAATCTTCAAAAGAAAAGGAGGCAGCTAACAGCATACCATTTCTCCTTGCTAATTTAGGCTGAATATAAGTATAATATATACATATAGGATACGAGGAGCACAACCCAACATAGCAACAAGACAACCGCAGTATGACTTTGTGCCTTGATTTTGCAGAAATGGCCTGTGAAAAAAATATGTTTTTAATTTTAACAGTTGATAAATTCTCTCCTATCCAACTGCGGTGGAATTTTGCACATAGCTGGTGCACACCGAGGGAATATTGATGCACAACTGATACGGCGTCTACGTTTATTCCGAAGGAACCATCATTCTAGAGAAAGAATTCTCCTAGACAGCCTCTTGGTGTTTTACAGCCTGACTCATGTTTAACACTCGCTGACTGCATTCATCTTGACTCATTTATTTCCTAACTGCACAGAGGCCACTGTCGATTTCTTTTCCAGAAGCCATCCATTCCCGCACATCAAAGCATACGTTTCCTGCACTCTGGATTTCTAAGCACACTCCAGGAGCAGGGCTGGGGCCCAGCAGTCTCGTTCCCAGGTAGCTGCACAGCCTACGGTTTAACAACCCAGCCCCAGCCAGGCTTCTCCCTCAGGCCTGCTCATCAAGCAGGAGAAAAATCGAAAGTTTATGGCACAGCTCAGTCCAGATCTGGCCACGCAGTCGCTCACTGCTGTTGGCTGCATGGACGCGGCCACCCTATCCGTTCTCATGAGGCCAGGGCTGGGTGACGGTACAGGCAGAGCCTAACATATTTGCTATCTGACCCTTTACAGCAAAAAAAAAAAAAAAAAAAGAAAACCTGCCAGCTCCAGGTACGGACTATTTCTACTTCTCAACAGGACCACCTCCAGGGCTATGCCCGCGAAGGCAGCAGCATCACAGCCGCTCATGGTGGGTGTGGATTTGCGTTGTAGGTCTGCTTCCAGCTTTACTTAGAACCTCTTATTCCCATCCTCAAAAGAAGTCTGGGAACAGGCCATCAGCACACCTAATGTAACATGGGAAGATGTTTTAGCAGACGTGAGCCACTGATTTCTTTGCCCTCTGAGTCAATAACATTTGGGAGCCTGCAACACTATAGGCTGGAGTTAGTGCCTCTCACCCAGTCCTTACTCCATGATGGGAGGGCGGAGTCTTCAAGCATCATGTGCTGTTGTCAGTCACCCAGAGCACTGGGCTAGCAAGGCTCATGGGACAAGGCCATTTCCCAAGTGCCCAGCCCTCCCACGCTGGGTAGGGAGCTGGTTTCTGTCCATCGTGGCCTCTGCATGCTTGTTATGTATTAATAGGACCTCTCTGGCCTTATGCCTCTGTTAAATTTGGCTCCACTGAACACCTTTAGAAACCACCATCTCACATGGTCTTCAGACAAAGACGAGATGTGGGGCAGGTGGTTGGGGCACTGGTTAGGACAGCATGTGGGATGCCCGCATCCCACATCAGAGTGCTGAGGGTCAAGTCCCAGCTCCACTCCGGATTCCAACTTCCTGCTACGGCACACCCTGAGAGGCAGAAGTGATGGTTCAAGTACTTGGGTCCCTGGCACCTGTGTGGGAGAACTACGTGGAGGTCCTGGCTCCTGACTTCAGCCTGGCCCAGCCTTGGTTGTTGCATGAGTTTGGGAAGTGAACCAGCAGATGGGAACACCCTCCTTCTCTTTCTGCCTCTCAAAATATTTACTTTATTTTTTTTTTTATTTTTTATTTTTTTGACAGGCAGAGTGGACAGTGAGAGAGAGAGAGACAGAGAGAAAGGTCTTCCTTTGCCATTGGTTCACCCTCCAATGGCCACCACGGCCGGTGCACCGCGGCCGGCGCACCGCGCTGATCCGAAGGCAGGAGCCAGGTGCTTCTCCTGGTCTCCCATGGGGTGCAGGGCCCAAGGACTTGGGCCATCCTCCACTGCACTCCCGGGCCACAGCAGAGAGCTGGCCTGGAAGAGGGGCAACCGGGACAGAATCTGGAGCCCCAACCGGGACTAGAACCGGGTGTGCCGGCGCCGCTAGGCGGAGGATTAGCCTAGTGAGCCGTGGCAGCGGCCCAAGATATTTACTTTAAATAATTATTTATTTGGAAAGGCAGAGTTACAAAGAGAGGGAGGGAGTGTCTGAGGAAGAGGAAGAGGGAGGGAGAGAGAGAGAAAGAGAGAGACATATCTTTCACCTGCTGGTTCATTCCTCAAGTGACTGTAACAACCAGGGCTAGGCCAGGGTGAAGCCAGGAGCCAGGATCTCATCCAGGTCTCCCCCATGGGTGGCAGGGGCCTAAGTACATGGGCCTTCTTCAGTTTTCCCATGCATGTTAGTAGGGAGCTGGATTGGAAGCAAAGCAGCCAGGACTAGAACAGGTACCCACATGGGATGCTGGCATTACAAGGCAGTGGCTTAACCTATTGTACCACAATGCTGGCCCCATAAACACATCTTTTAAAAGATACCTATGTTTCTGGTACACATTTCCTGCAAAATTCAGCATGTCCTGGGCCAAATGTACCCTCCTCATACCAGTGCTCCCGCTCCAGGAGAGCTTTCCATGAAGACTGGGGGCTGTTCCTGCGTTCAGCCTGAGCACCCAGCCAGGATGTACGACAGAGGGCAAGGAAGGTGTTTTCTCCATCCCATTCCATTCCTTCTGGAAAGGCAACAAACAAGCCAGCCACAGGGGCAGGCAGACACTTCCTGTACCTGCTCGGAAGCCGTGGTCAACAGGGCCACAAGAATTCCCACCCAGTTCTCTCCCACGTACCTGATCTCCTTGGAGCGTGTGTTGGTCAAGGGGAGTCTTTGTGGCAATGTTGCTGTAATAGGCGTAGGACAGCTCCCAGTCCAGGGGGTAGCCATCAATACCCTGGTAGTGTTTGTACCCCAGATTCATCGAAGACAGCCGCTCACTGCCCTGGCCTCCAACCAAACTATACAGCATGCCCTGTTGGGAAGAAATGGACAAAGTGTTCAGAAGGCTTGAGAACAAGAAGGCTATAAAATCCCAACACTACAAGGTCAGGCAGCCCAGTCCCTGTGCAATCCTGGTTGTTCCAGAAATATGTTAGCTTGCCTTTGTAAAAAACAAAACAAAACAAAACAAACAAACAAAAACAACAACAAAACACTGAGGCTACAAAAAAAAAAAAAGCAAAGCCAGGTGTCTACAGCCTTACAAATTCCCAGCTAGCTGTCCTTCCCAACGTCTGATAATTTAAGACGTCCTGACTTTCGCCTTTTCTTGGCAAAAGTGAGGACCTTTTGACTTCTCTCCCAGCACCCCTCGCTTGGCAGCCAGTGTTCTGAGGATCCCACTTCTGCTTCAGTTCCATCACCCATGGACGCGCTGGTCCGTGCCCCAGACTCCGACTCTCACAGTGTTAATGGCTGCACAGTCTTTGCACAGATTGGGCGGTCCAACCACTTCATCGCATATTTCAGGAAACTGAGGCCCGGAAAGGTGAGGGCATTGGTGCATGGTCAGCCAGCCACCATGTGACAGAGACAGGACTAGAATTTTCTGCCCCATTCCACCTTGCTGGGGACTGCTCAGAGATTTAGGCTACCATGCTGTCCACCAGGGCCATCCGTAAATCAGACACCACACACCACTTGGAGAGGGACACGGAGCCCCTGGGCAGGTTTCAGTCATTCTGGGCATCCCCACACCACGGAGAAACACGCGTGTGCAGAGCTGAAGGCTCAGAATGACCGCCACACACAGCAGAGGTTCCTGTGGGCTTGGCTGTCCGTGCTGACTTGAGTGTACGTCAGGCGCCCCCGGTTCAACAGCACTCCTGAGTGTGTCTGGGCAGGCATTTCTGGATGAGAGCCGCATCTGAATCGATGAAAGGGGAGCAGCAGACGGCCCTCCCCAGTGCACACAGGCATCATCCGCTCCCCTGAGGGCCGCTACAGAACACGGCGGCTGAGGAAGGAAGAACTTGTCCCTCTTTGTCCCCTGCCTGCCTGTCTGAGCTGAAACACTGGCCTTTTCCTGTCCTTGGGCTGGGACTCACACTGTCGACCTCCCCTGGAGCTCAGGCCCTTAAACTTGGACTAGAGTCCACCAGTGGCTTTCCTGATCTCCAGATGCGGCACTCAGCAGCCTGTAGGGCTACATGAGCCATTTGCATAGAAAAACAGAATTGAAAAACATGCATTTCCCATGAACTTTTCAAATGCTCTCTGCATATCTCTTCCTATAGACTCTTCAGATAGATAGATATCTAGATAGACAGGTAGAGAAATAGCATATCTAGATAGAAAGATAATAAATTTAGATGGACAGATAGGTAAATAGATACTATATTTACAAAGGTAGATATTGTATCTAGATAGACGTTATAAATATAGTTGATGGATACTATACCTAGATAGGTATTCTATCTAGATGGAAATTATATCTAGATATTATAGATAGAAAGATGATAGATGTTATACCTAAATAGATCTTTCCATTGGTTCTGCACCTGGGGAGAACTTTGGTTATTACTCCTAGCAAGCTGTGATTCTAAATGTTGGGCACGCTGCATCATAAAGTTGGATTCAAACCAAAGCAACACTGCCTCATGTGACGGCAGGGGCCTGGACGTGACCACCCTCTGCTCGGAGGTCCGAATGCTTTCACTGTGCTAAGAAGGAATATGGGGTGAGGGACCCACAGACAGGGCAGTGCCATGACTCAGCTCAGAGGCACGTGTTCCGGAAGCAGCGGGATTCCGCAGGCCCTGCCCCAACTGCTCCTTAGACGACAGGTGTATCGCCAGCCTCCCGAGCCCCTGTCCCGAAATGAAGCGAGTGCCCTTTTTCACTCCCTGAAAAATACGGGGCAGCCTCTACGTAAGCCAGCTCCAGGTCATTTTTCTTGAGTGCAAAGATTTTTTTAAAGGGCTCCAAGGAGCCGCAGCACGTCCGGGTTTAGCATCGGCTTGTGTGCCTCTGCAAACAGATGCAGGAGACAGATGGCCCTGGGCCCGTGAAACACCTACCTGCAGCCGGTCCCGAGGCACACTTAATCCAGTTTCATAAAAGACGGCGAGGTAGTAGGATGCTTTATGGTGTCCACAGCAGCTGGAATCCATCAGCAAGGGGACGACAGAGCTGACGTACTGGAGACCATCTACGCCGGAGAGTCTCTTCACTGCCTTCTCGAACAACCTCCCACCAATCTCTAGCACACACTCATTCTGGCTCCTTGGCGCTGGAAACAACACAATTCACAGCGCACAAGATTAATCACCAGGCGCTGACGCGGGGTGAGGAAGAAGGGGCCGGAGCCAATCAAATCACCTGAGTTACTGCTCCGGTGGGTCCCTCGGGACCTGGAACTATCCCACCTTCTGGGGAGGTAAATTAAACCCTCCGGGGATGCCACGTTGTCATTCTGGAAAGAGCTTTTCCTTGGCACTAAATGACAGTCTCGTATCCCGGGAGAAAGGATGTGCCTTAGACAGCTGAGAGCGTGTCTGTCTCCAGAGAGTAATTCACTCAGTAACTCACCACCGAGCCAGGACCCCTGGGACGCCCGGGGAGGCGTCGCTCCCGCCTCGTATGCTCTAAGGGAGAATGTTTTCATCTCACAAATAGTTCTTAGGTGTGGCTCTAAAGGGCTGGGCTAAAACACCTTATTTTGACAAGGCTTTCCTATCTCCCTTAGCCTCCAATTCTCTCGTGGGTCTCTGAATACAGCAAAGGGAGCAAGCAGACTCGAGTCAAGGACTGACAACACGCCGAGCACTGGACTGAGTGTCTCACGCAAACTGTGTCTTTTGACATACACATTCTTATGATTCTTTTTAGTACCCCCTTTCCAGACAAGGAGACTGAGGCCTGCATGAGTAAAGTAAGTTGTCTACAATCACAAAGCCAGACTCGAGGCTGAGTACAGCTTTGAACTGACCTATGCAGGCCATTGAGGCGAGAGTTCACAGCCACCTGACCCCTGAACGCCCAGGCAGCCACCTGACCCCCAGACACCCAGGAAGCCCGCAGTGTCATCAGGGCCTCACCACCATGCACAGACTCATGAACACAACAGCTTTAAGCTGAGTGATGCTTCCTTTTAAACATTGCCCACAAACCTATAAGCCAATGAACAGTTAAGCCCAAGCCCTCCTGTTCGCGTCTGCTGCAGTCCACCCTCGTCATTCAGCTCTCTCGCCTATTAATTCAGTGGACAGCCCCAGCTCTGCTTCCAGTTCCAGATTCCCGCTAATGCGTCTCCTTGGAGGCGCAGGTTATGATTCAAGTGCCTGGGTCCCCGCCATCCTCGTGGAAGACCCAGACTGGCTCCTGCCCCCTGGCTTTGGCCTGGCCCAGCCCCAGCTGTTGCAGACATCCAGGGAGTAAATCAGAGTGGGAGCTCTCCATCTCCTTCTGTCTGCCTCTAAGTCCTATGCTTTCAAATATTTACAAGTATTTGGAATAGTTACAAGGCATCTGTCAGGTCACACACAAACAGACTTTAGAAGATAATCGTCCGAAAGTTTGCCACATACGAAACTCACTATGAGGCATGCGTCTGGCTCAGAGGTTAAGGTGCTGTTTGAGACACCTGCATCCCGTATCTGAGAGCCTGGGTTCAAGTCCCAGCTCCACTCCCGACTCCAGCTTCCTGCTAATACACACCCTGGGGGGCGGCAGTGATGATGGCTCAAGTATCTGAGTCCCTGCCACCCACAAGGGAGACCTGGATTGAGTGCTGGGCTCTGGCTGTGGCCTGGCCCACTTCCAGCTGTTGTGGTCCTTTAGAGGGGACCCAGCAGATGGAAGAACTCTCTGTCTGTTTGTCTCTCTCTTTCTTCACCTCTCTGCCATTCAAATAAGAAGAAATAGACACTTCTTAACTGTTAAAAGCTGGATGTATCTGTTTCCAGACTTTTCCTTTGCACATTTAAACATATTAGTTACATGGGGCTGGCACTGTGACACAGCTGGTTAAGCCCCTGTCTGCAATGCCGGAATCCCCTGTGGGTGTCAGTTTGTGTCCTGGCTGTCCCACTTCCAATCCAGCTCCCTGCTAATGGGCTGGGAAGGCAGCAGATGATGGCCCAAGTGCTTGGGCCCCTGCACCCACGTGGGAGACCCGGATGAAGCTCCTGAACCCTGGCATCAGCCTGGATGAGCCCAGCCGTTGTGGCCATTTGGGGAGTAGACCAGTGGATGGAAGATCTCTGTCTCTCTGTGTCTTTCCCTCTTTCTGTAACTCTGCTGTTCGAATGAATAAATACAGCTAAAAAGAAAAGAAACATACTAGCTACATACAATCACGTCTTCTTTTCCAAAATGCCATAATATGCTACTTCAGATTCTGACTCTCAGTTTCCTTCTGGAAATTAACTGTATCTTATGAATGCTCTCTGAGGCTGTCAGGCTCAGCCTTTCCAAGGCCTTAACAGTATTCACTCTCTAGCGACACCCCTTTCCTACCAGTCTTTTTAAAGATTTATTTGAAAAGCAGAGTTACAGAGAGAGAGAGAGAGAGAGAGAGAGAGAGAGAGAGATCTTCCATCTGGTTCACTCCTCAAGTGACTGCAATGGCCAGGGTTAGGCCAGGCTGAAACCAGGAGCCAGGACCTCACCCTCCCACGTGGGTGCAGAGGACCAGGGACTTGGGCCATCTTCTGCTGCTTTCCCAGGCACATTAGCAGGGAGCTGGATCAGAAGTGGAGCAGCCGGGACTCGAACCGGCACCCATACGGGATGCCAGTGTTGCAGGCTTAAGCTGCTGCACCACAACACCAGCTCCAGTCTCTATTTATTTATTTATTTATTTTTTAACAGGCAGAGTGGACAATGAGAGAGAGAGAGACAGAGAGAAAGGTCTTCCTTTGCTGTTGGTTCACCCTCCAATGGCCGCTGTGGCCAGCGCGCTGCAGCCGGCACACCTCGCTGATCCGATGGCAGGAGCCAGGTACTTCTTCTGGTCTCCCATGGGGTGCAGGGCCCAAGGACTTGGGCCATCCTCCACTGCACTCCCTGGCCACAGCAGAGAGTGGCCTGGAAGAGGAGCAACCGGGACAGAATCCGGCGCCCCGACCAGGACTAGCACCCGGTGTGCCGGCGCCGCAAGGCGGAGGATTAGCCTAGTGAGCAGCGGGGCCGGCCCAGTCTCTATTTAAAAACAAAGAAACAAACAACTTTTCTATCTGGGAGACACAGAGACACATAAAAAGAGACCGGAGACAGAAACAAAGAGCCCCCATGCCCCGATCACTTCCCAAATGCCAGCAACAGTCAGGGCTGGGCCAGTCTGAAGCTGGGGCCCAGTAACACAACCCCAGTCTCTCCTGTAGTCGCTTGAGCCATCACCGCTGCCTTCCAGGGTCAGCATTCGCAGGACGCTGGAGTCAGGAGCAGAGCAAGGCGAGTGTGGACCCAGGCGCTCTGATGTGGAATGCGGGGTCCCACCTGGTGTCTTAACCACTAGGCCAAAGCCTGCCCCCAGCTCCCTGTTTGTCCACTTGAGCTGTTCTTATTAGTTTTGCTCTAACCAACAACAGGGCATTGAAGAGCCCCGCACATCTCCCCTGCTCATCTGCTGGGATCCGTCCGCACCAGCAGTCTGGAGATCTTGTTTTGGATTTTTCCCTGTGCAGAACTGAAGGCAGACTCCATCCTACTCGCCCATGCGCCACAGCAAGAGCCCTCCCCACCGGATTCCGTATGCACGGTGGCATTCAGACAGAATTGCAAAATGCCTTCTACTGCTACTTATCACATATTTACTCTGAGAGCTGCGCTCGCCACAGATGCCCCTCTGTGCACGTTTTCAGCAAAGCAACATTAGCATTTTGGTAATGATTCAGCCTGGCCTTCCCCGCTCTGCCAAATACCTGGCCAAGATGGTGAGCTCTGCCCGAGTACCCACAGCCCCCAGCTTCGCGGGCTCAGAGGAAGAACGAGGCTCCACATCAAATGAAGCTCCGAATGAAACACTTGCCCTGCCGACCCCTGGCACGGTACCCAGAAATCATTAGCGGGAGTGCCCAGACAGTGGGGCTGCTGGAGACAGAGCTACCACCTGCAGCACCAGCAACTTCGCAGACTGAAAGGTGGGCAGGTGGAAAGGGCTTCCCTATTTGTCTTGTCTATATTGTTAAGTGTTTATTTACTCATAGTGTTTACTTATTTTTTATTTATTTGAAAGGCAGAGCAACAGAGAGGTAGAGAGACAGAGAGATCATCTCCTATCTGCTGGTTCACTCCCCAGGTGCCCACAACAGCCAGGGCGGGGCCAGGATGAAGCCAAGAGACAGGAACTCCATGGGGGTCTCCCATGTAGGTGGCAGGGACTCAAGCACTTGTGGCATCATCTGATGCTTCCCGGGTGCATTAGCAGGGAGCTGGATCAGAACCACAGACGGGACTTGAACCAGGCACTCTGATGGTGATGCAGGCCTCCCAGCTGCGGGTTAACCCGCTGTGCCATAACGCCCGCCTCTATCTGTTTTTCTGTATAAGAAAATTATTAACCCCCCCCTTCCTCAAATATTACCAGTCAGTATTTTCTCTGCAACAGAATCTAAACAATTTTCTGCACTAGTGGGTGCAATACAAGATAGTAATTCTAAGGTAAAACTGCACATTTGTTCAAATTTGAATTCCAACTGTTGCCCAAAATCAAAGCCACGATGTCTCTGGTGATATTGTGAAATCGGTGATTTTAAAGTCAGTTTAATGAAACTGTTAATTTCACCCATCTGGTTTAGCATATGCATTTTTTTCCTAGTCGATCTGTAACTAAAAACACGGCTTGTTTATGGAGATTAATGATGTAATGAAGAACCAAACAAACAAAACAGAAGAAGGAACCATTTCCCCACTTCCTCCCTTCTGCACTGCAAGCTAAGGAACAAGAGCCTGGGCTACTCTTGTCCAAGTAGCCCTGCGTCATGTATTTTGCTCTTTCCCCTTCGGTACAGTAACACTACAAGTTTGCCATTTGTGTGCGCATCGTTAGAAGAGGCAAAAGGCGGAACAGGAGGAGGTGGCCCTTACCAGGGCCCTGGGGCTGGAGCGGGCGTCTGATTGAGAATTCTGAGAGAGCCAGACACCCTCACTCCTTGCGAGAGAACGGAGACATCAATTGGAAAGCCATTTTTAGTTCCAAGCTTCCGAAGGGTGTAATGCATTCAAAGTAGAAGTTTGGAGTAAAAGGAGAAAATGTAATTTAACCATTAAAAGGAATGATGCTGACCAAGTTTACTGGGTTAAACAAAACCACAAGTGCATCCCTCATTTGCATTCCCACGTGGTGAGCCCCACTGGGTCCCGGAGGTGGAAGCAGCTAGCCTACTTCTCTCTCAAAAGCAAACAACTTGTACTGTTCTGTAGCGTCAATTTTCAGATTGCATACCCACCGTTCTCTACTTCCCCCATCCTCCTCCTTCTCCCTCTTCTCCTTTCTCCCCCCACCACTTCCTTCCTTCTCTCTCTCTCTCTCTCTCACTCTCTCTCCCCCTCCCTGTCCCTTCAGGACTTTTATTTTCTGGGTGAGAAAATCAGATCCCAGGGCTGGCACTGTGGTGTAGTAGGTTAAGCCTCCACCTGAGGTGCTGGCATCCCATATGGGCACCAGTTCAAGCCCCAGCTGCTCCACTTCCAATCCAGCTCTCTGCTGTGGCCTGGGAAAGCAGAAGAAGATGGCCCAAGTGCTTGGTCCCCTGCACCCACATGGGAGACCCGGAAGAAGCTCCTGGCTCCTGGCTTCGGATTGGCCCAGCTCCAGCCACTGCGGCCATTTGGGGAGTGAACCAGTGCATGGAAGACCTCTCTCTCTCAGTCTCTCTCTCTCTCTCCTCTCTCTCTGTTATTCTGCCTTTCAAATACAATAAATAAATCTTAAAAAAAGAAAATCAGACCCCATTCTTTTATTTTTCTTCATGCTCCCATGAATTTTCTAAAACTATAAGAAACATCTAGAAAGTTGATGGTTCTTCAAGGAATACCAGTAGGATACTCTAAAAAGGACACAGCATCTCGGTGCTAGCGTGCAGCATAACTGTCCGTCCACCATTTCTGGGCTCTGCACTCTGGGGTCTCCAAACGAACACTGCAGTTGCCAGCAATAAAATGACAAACAAACAACGGCCACTCCAGTCCAGCCAGCAGCCCCCGGCAACTGTGTGGGAGCTCTCGTCCCCTGCTCTCGGCTCTCCAAAGCCTGAGGCAAGAGGCGGACGTCAGTCCTGAAGAACCAGGCAGATGGTGCTGGCTTGGGAAGCCAGCCCAGCCTCGGCCCTGGCCTCAACCCAGGGAGACACTCACCGGCCATCTTGGACTTGCTCTAGCCTGGGCACCTGCTCCCGTGGGCTCAGAGGTGCCCAGTGCATGGACGAAGGGCAGAAGGCGTGAAGTGTTCTGGCCTCTGGGGACTGATGTCCCAAGGGCTGTGCTGGCTGGCTCACTGTCGCGCTCACCTGGACTCCACCTGTCTGTACCTGAGCCTTCGCATCCTCCCTCTCTGCTCCCTGCCATCACCAAATCCCCGGCCCCTAGCCTGGCCTGCCATTGCCACCTGCAGCCCCTCTCCAGCCCACCCTCATTCAAGGATCCCACTTGAGGAGGGAAAGACAGAAACAGCATGTACCACTCCTAAGTAATGAAGACACGGGTATACGGAAGCATTAGCAGAAGCCCAAATGCTAATAGGGCAATTTCTATGCTGTGTCGGGAGTCATTTCATGAGAGAATTCAAGGTTCCCCGGGAAACCACACAGAGGTAGGCAGATCAGAAGGCCCCCCTGGGGTCCTGAACAAGGGGTTGCACGTTGGATGCCACCCTAGCGCCCGGGTGGTGAACCTCGGCACAGAGCGCCACAGAATTCCTGCGACAATGAGGAAATCAGGATGCAGAGCAGGGAGGGTCTTCGGTCCTATCTACCAGCACCACGGCCCTGGTGCTCCGGCAGCCACGGAGCAGCGCCATCTTTAATTCGCAAACATGAGCACTGGGCAGGCGAGGAGCGAGCCCCTGTCACATAGCGGAGCAGCACACGCCAGTGGGCACAGCTGCACCTGACGCCAGGTTGTCGCACCCACGGTCCCGCTCCACGCCGCCTGGCACTCGTGGGCCGGTGCGTGCTCTTCCCTGTGGTCACTCCAAGACCTACACGGGTCCGGATTTGGGCTTAGAACGGTTTCACCTCTGGGCACCTGTGTGTCAGCAGCGACAGATCCCAGCAAAGCAAGCACCAGGAGGGTGCCGTCTCTGGAGTTCTTGGGTAAAGGAGAAGGACTCTGGTCCACTTTTGCAGGCATTGAAGCACTGGCCAACATGGTCCACAGCCACATTTAGAGAAGTGTGGACAGAGACGAGACGAGGGAACAGGCTCAGGGAGGCAGGGGTGGGGGATGGTGAGCATACTGGAGACGGAAGCAGCAGCATGGGGGACTCTCCGTCTGGACCGGAGCCAGGGTGTCGGGAATGCAGACTTTGGACCTGAGTCTCCTCGTTCCTTCAGTGAGTCGCTGACCTAGCAAAGACCTTTGGGGTCCACTGCGGGCAGTGAGATCACCTCAAGTCCAAGAGCAAGGTGCCTACAGCAAGTGGAGAAGCTCTTCTGGTCTGATTCCACACTAGAGACAGATCTAAGGACTTCTTGTCTCTGGTGTGGAATCAGACCAGCAAATCAGCCATGGAAACGTGGGGACACAGGTCCTGTGCAGGGCACACCCACACAACGGCAGGGGGCACGTGGGAAGCCAGAGAGAGGACGCCACGAGGCAGCATTTGAGCTGAGCGGGAGCCAGTAAGGCAGTGTGGGTGGGCGAGGTCGGGTCCCCAGAGGAGTTCTGTCTGCGCAGGCTCGCCGGGCAGCGGACATACTGGAAATGCAAAGTGGGCACTTCCACCTGCACCACCTCAACAGGCCTGCCAGTGCGTGCGCAACGCAGGCACACAGGGGATCCGACAGCTGCAGCACAGGCAGGGGAAGACGGGCCCCACTCAGGGGGCCTGTCCCTCAGGTCCACAGGGATCTTATGTCCACAAAGCTCTTTCCTAGACATCATGTCCCCTTACAAAAGCGTCATTTATTTTTACAAAAAGACTATTATTTATTTGAAAGTCAGAGTCACACAAAGAGAGGGACACACACACACACCCACACAGAGACAAAGAGAGAGAAAGAGAGAGAGAGACAGAGAGAGCTCTTCCATCTGCAGGTTCACTCCTCAGATGGCCACCATGGCCAGCATTGAGCCAAGCAGAAGCCAGGAGCCAGGAGCTTCCTCCAGGTCTCCCACATGGGTGGCAGGAGCCCAAACACTTGGACCATCTTTTGCAAAGTATTATATTCTTTTTTTTTTTTTTAAAGCTTTACCCATCTATTTGAAAGGCAGAGTTTCAGAGAGAGAAAAGGAGAGAGAGTGAGAGTGAGCAAGAGAGAGATCCGCCATCTACTGGTTCACTCCCCAAATAGCTGCAACAGCAGAGGCTGGGCCAGGCGGAAGCCAGGAGCCAGGAGCTTCCTCCAGCTCTCCCACACGGGTGCAGGGACAGAGGAGTTGGGCCATCCTCCACCTGCTTTCCCAGGCACAATAGCAGGGAGCCGGAGCAGAAGTAGCGCAGTGGGACTGCAACCAGTACCGCAGGCCAAGGCTTTAACCAGCTGCGCTATAGCACCGGCGCCAGCATTATATTCTTTTTTTTTTTTTCTTTTTCTTTTGATAGCTAGAGTTACAGACAGTGAGAGAGAGAGACAGAGAGAAAGGTCTTCCTTCCACTGATTCACTCCCCAAATGGCTGCTACGGCCGGCATGCTGTGCCGATCCGAAGCCAGGAGCCAAGAGCTTCCTCCTGGTCTCCCATGCCGGTGCAGGGCCCAAGCACTTGGGCCATCCTCCACTGCCTTCCCAGGCCACAGCAGAGAGCTGGCCTGGAAGAGGGGCAACCAGGACAGAATCCAGCGCCCATATGGGATGCCGGCGTCACAGGCGGAGGATTAACCAAGTGAGCCATGGCGCCGGCCTCTATATTCTTAATTCCTACTAAAACAGACTTCCCCACTGCATGAAAATAAATCACATCCTGTACCCACAAGGATGGCTACTTCTCAAGAAATCAGCAAACAGCAGGTTTTTTTGAGAATGTGGAGAAACTGGAGCTCTCGGGCACTGCTGGTGGAAATGCAAAACGGTGCAGCTGCTGACGCCAATAATATGGAAGAGGTTTAAAAAAAAAAAAAAAAAAAAAAAAACAGGCAAGCACAGGATTACCCTACGATCCGGCATTTCTTCTTCTGAAAACAGAGCCAAAAGCATGGCGAGCAGGGTTCAGAAGCGGTGTCGTACAGCCATGTGCGCAGCAGCACGAGTCACAGGAGGCGGAAGCAGCCCAGGTGTCCGTCAGTGGATGAATGGGTAAATGAAGTGTGTAGACACTGACGAGGACGTATCACTCAGCTCTAAAAAGACAGGCAGTTCTGACCCACGCTGCGACACAGATGAACCTTGAGTATCGTATGCAAAGTGAAATAAGCCAGTCATGGGGCCAGCGCTGTGGTGTAGTGGGTAAGACTGCTGCCTGCAGTGCCGGCAGCCCATATATATGGGCACTGGTTCGAGTCCCGGCTGCTCCACTTCTATCCAGCTCTCTGCTATGGCCTGGGAAAGCAGTAGAAGATGGCCGAGGTCCTTGGGCCCCTGCACCCCCGTGGGAGACCCAGAGGAAGCTCCTGGCTCCTGGCTTCAGATCAGCACAGCTCCAGCTGTTGCGGCCATCTGGAGAGTGAACCAGCGGATGGAAGACCTCTCTCTCTGTATCTGCCTCTGCCTCTCTCTAACTCTGCCTTTCAAATTAACAAATAAATCTCTAAAAAGAGAGAAAGAGAGAAAGAAAGAAAGAAAGAAAGAAAGAAGCCAGTCATGAAATGACAAGTACTGTATGAGTCTACTTGTGGAAGGGATCTAACTATGCACTCAAAGCGACAGGAACCGAGACCAGAGTGGTTGTTCCCAGAGGCTGAGGGGGGAGAAGGGAAAGAGGCCAGGACGTCCTGTCTGCAGGCTGAGAACAGCACTGGAAACATGGCGCACAACTGTGTGAGCACGCCGAACACTGCTGAGCTGTGCCCCGAGCCATGGCGAGGGTGGCAGTGGGCACTTAGCTTGGCAGCTCCCGCGTCCACGTCTCACAGGGGAGTGCCGGCTTCACCTCCCACCTCCAGCTCCCTGCCAACTCGCATGCTGGGAGGCCGTGGTGAGGGTTCACCTGGTTGGGTCTGTCACCCACATGAGAGACCCAGGTTGAGTTCCTGGCTCCTGGCCCAGCCCTGGCTGCTGCAGGCACTTGGGGAGTGAACCAAATGTCCATCTCTCTCTCTCTCTCTCTCTCTCTCTCTCTCTCTCCATCTCTTGCTTTCTATTTTTCTGTCCTTCTGCCTCTCAAATTTAGAAGAAAAAAAAACAAATTTTTAATGGTTAAGGTGGCAAATTTTATCTTACCACAATTAGAAATTTTTTTTTAGATTTATTTATTTATTTATTTGAGAGGCAGAGCTACAGACACAGAGAAGAGACAGAGGGAGGTCTTCTATCCGCTGGTTGACTCTCCAAATGGCTGTGCCGATCCGCAAAGCCAGGAGCCAGGAGCTTTTTCCAGGTCTCCCACGCGGGTGCAGGGCCCAAGCACTTGGGCCATCCTCCACTGTCCTCCCGGGCCACAGCAGAGAGCTGGATTGGAAGTGGAGCAGCCAGGATTTGAACTGGAGCCCACGCGGCACGCCAGCACCACAGGTTGGGGTTTAACCTACTACGCCACAGCGCCAGCCCCTAGAGAATGCTAGAAATAAAAAATTACAGACCTTAAAGGGTCAAGGTAAATCCTTGGCCGATCTCGTTTGTGTTAGGAAATGACAGTGCAGCTGTTCTGGGAACAGGCGAGAGCGCACGGCCGACCTCACTTGCTGGGAAGGCAGAAGACTCCTGACAGCCTTCCTTGTGGATGTTAATGAGGCTGGAGCTCCCGCTACACCCCTGCAACGCTCTCCTCTGCTCCCCCATGTGACCCAGGCACAGACCCAGAGCAGATGATTCAGCCCAAGCCACACACCGCGGGGAGCAACACTCTCCTGCCTACAACGCGCAGATGCAGGGACCGGCGCGCGGAATGCCGACCGTGAGAAAGACGATGCGAATCCCAGAAGGAACCAGAAATCACGGGCCATTGTCTCACACCATCGTATTTGTTGACAACTCCAGGAAGAATAATTCCACCAATTAATTCCCCTGGAGGAACTATGGGTGCTGACGGCTGTCTTTCTGTTTAGGCTGAATAGCTCTCACCCAATGCACAGCCCCATTTTTGAACATTCAGTTAACACTCGGTGAATGAATGAATCCGTCAATGAATGGAAGGTCGTGAGTGACGTAAGAACACATTCAGTTTAATTCTTTACCCCCATCACTGCGCCCATTCACTTTTTACAGCAACAGCTCCAAGCAGGGGCAGGTGGCTGGCTCAGAGGTGAGGACGCCTGCATTCTCTAACAGTGTGCCTGGCTTTGAGTGCCGGCTCTGGCTCCTGACTCCCGCTTCCTGCTGATGCACAGCCCAGGAGCCAGCAGGTGATGGTCAAGTACCTGAGGCCCTGCCACTCATGCTGGAGACCCCAAAGAAGTTCCCAGCTCCTGGCTTCAGCCTAGCCCATCCCCAAGCTGTCTGAGTCAATCAGTGGGTGGAAGATCTCTGTCTGACTGTCTCTGTCTGTCTGCTTTTCAAATAAAACGCACATAAGCAAATAAAAATCAAAAATAAATCAAAGTTCTTCCTCTTTACAAAAATAGACCAAGCATCAGACATCAGATACTTGAGTCCATTTCTCATAGCTCATCTCAGACAGGAAAAATGTGATATAATGAGGATGCTCTAATAAAGTCTGTTAATTAGCAGGGCAGGGCAGAGCATACAAGAGAATGTAAGGGGCTGGCGCTGTGGCGTAGTGGGTAAAGCCGCCGCCTGCAGTGCCGGCATCCCATATGGGCACCAGTTCGAGTCTCGGCTGCCCCACTTCTGCACCCTGGCAGGAGACCCAGAAGAAGCTCCTGGCTCGTGGCTTTGGATCAGCGCAGCTCTGGCCATTGCAGCTAATTGGAGAGTGAACCAGCGGATGGAAGACCACTTGCTTTCTCTCTCTCTCTCTCTCTCTCTCTCTCTCTGCCTCTCCTCTCTCTGTGTAACTCTGACTTTCAAATAAATAAATCTTTAAAAAAAGAGAGAGAGAGAGAACACAAACACAATTCCTACTGACCAGAGCTGCCGAAGCACGCAGGGTGGGCTGCACACCAAGGGCGGAGGCCATGGGAGGAAGGGTGTTGAGGATAAAGCTGTGCAGATCCAGTCCCACCAGCGCCACTGTTCCTCTCACAGGGGACCAGAGCAAAGAGATGTCAAAATGCAAACTTAGTTTTTACCCTCAGCTTGCAAAATGAAAATCCCTCCATGTTGCTCAGCCTTGTTAGGCAACAAAAATGCACACCACCGATCTCTCTCCCAGGCTGGCCAGAAGATGCTGCCGCAGCCCCCAGCAAAAGCACAGGGCCAGACGGAGAATGAACTTGAACCCGTCTATGCCCTACCTCTCCCGGTCTTCAACACAGCCCAGGAAAAGTGGTGCAAAGGCAGAAGGGGGCTTCGTGCTAGAGTTTCCCCGACCCGTCCACTCTCCCTCCCACCTACTCCTGCCCCCAGTAAAAGGCAGGCAGGGATGGGTTGAAGGCAGGAGGCTGTGTGCCCGGGGAGAGAGAGGCCTCAGTGGTCGGGGTGAGGAGGAGGAGCAGGTACATTCTCCCAGGAGCTGCTCCTTGACACCACAGTGCCTGAAAGTTAGGCTCAGCATGAACACTGAGTGCTAAAATGGCAAATCTGTGTTTGGGGTGGCCCCCGCCCCACATTGATGGGATCCCAGGGAAGCCCAAGAGGAATGAGCAGGACTTGCAGGAATCCAGCGGTACTGCAGTGTCTTTGTCCAAGACGTCCTAAGCTTCAGGAGTTCCTGAATTGCTTTTAAGTTTACTTTTATTTGTTTGGAAAGTGGAGAGAGAGAGGGAGAGAGAGAGATGGGTCTTCATCTTCTGGTTCACTCTCCAAATGGTCTCCATAGCTGGAGGGCTGGAGCCAGGAACCTGGAACTCCATCCCAGGTCTCCCGTGTGAGTGGCAGGACCCCAAGTGCTTGTGCCATCGCCGGCTGCCCCCCAGGGTGCCTATCTGCTGGGTCAGAACCCCCATACTCTGATACAGGCAAGGGGGTGTCCCAAGTAGCAGCTTAGTGCTCGGCACCTCGATACCCACCCAGGGTTAGGGCTGTTGGTTAAAGTCTGTTCCCAGGTCTCCATGCAGAATAAAACAATCTGCAAACCTAATCCACAAAACTCGGAGCTGTAAAAATAACACGGAAACATTCCTATTGAGAGTATTAACTTAAAAAAAGAATGCATTGTGAAAATGATTCACTGTTCACAGTCAGCAATACTATATTTAAATATGACCAGAAATGTCATAAAAACGATCTTGATGCGGATGAGATCTTTGTCTATTTAACCCAATATGCCACATGCACCTCCCTCTCCCATTTGACTATCTTGGGAGGGGGTGGGGATGTGGCTCCACCCCCCTCCCAGCTGATGGACCAAAACCTGGAAGGAGGAAGCGACACAGCAGTGGGTCAACCACGGCCACCGGGCCGGGTCTGGAGATGCTTTTGGACACAGACGCAGCTGAACGCCCTGCAGGACACAGGGCAGTCCCACCAAGAGGGAATTCTGCAGCCCAGCACACAGCAGCGCTGAGCCAGGAACGCCTGCTGACGCTGCTCCTCGTATTTCACAGCTGTCGGTTCACCAACTCCGACCCAAGAACAGAGGGCCCATCATCGTACCCAGTTCCCGGATGAGCAAACTGAGGCTCGGAGAAACTAAGTCACGTGTGCAAGATCACCCAGCTGTGAGTGCTGGGTTAAAAGTGGAACCGGGCCCCCAGCTCCAGAGGCTACGCTGTCACCCGACGTGCCCCCTCCCCACACCTTTCGGCCCACGTTCCGCAACCTAGCTCATTCTCGACGGCTGTCAGAGTGACCGGGTGAACCCACATCGCTCCCGGGTGAACCCACATCGCTCCCGGATGCCTGCACCCCTCCCCCAGGTCCCTGTCACCTGCAAGGTAAAGCCAAAGCCCTCCAGGATGGTGCCCACGCCCTCAGAGCCATCACTCTCCACGGCTTCTCCTGCTCCCGACCCCTGGTGCCTCGGCCAGCACCCTGTGCTGTTCTTCCTACTGCGCCCTGCCCACCACACTCCCCGCCTCACTCGGCCTGCAATCCCCACCCCAACCTTGCTGACCTGGCAACACCCAGAGCCCATCAAGCATCAGTCACCTCCCCCAGGAAGCCTTCCCAGTACATCCCAGCCCTCCGGGGAAAATGGACTCCTTCCTTCTTTGCGCCTCCACCGTTCACTTCCGCAGCCTGGACTAGAACGCATTACAGTTTTCCCTTGTGCTCAAGCCCAGTCCTCAAGTCACGCTCTTCATGTTATTCCGTTTTTCTAAAGTCTAGCCAAGTAACTGAGAGGTCACTCAGCAAGTACCGAAAGCTGGCGCACCCCACGCGACCTGAAGTCACTCTCCTGGACACAAGACACGGCCACTTCCATATGGGCACCAGTTCATGTCCTGGCTGCCCCTCTTCTGATCTGCTACGGCCTGGGAAAGCAGCGGACAATGGCCCAAGTGCTTGGGCCCCTGCACCCATGTGGGAGACCCGGAAGAAGCTCCTGGCTCCTGGCTTTGGATCAGCCCAGCTCCGGCCATTGTGGCCACCTGGGGAGTGAACCAGTGATGGAAGACCTCTCTCTCTCTCTCTCTCTCTCTCTCTCTCTCTGTCTCTCTCCCTCTCTGTGTCTGTAACTCTGCTTCTCAAATAAATAAATCTTAAAAAAAAAAAAAAAAAAAAAACCTATGCAGCAAAGTATCTTTCAAACCAACTGCATCTGGGGGCCACCCGTGTCTGTGCAGCTATATGGAGCGCTGTGGACCTACGAGGACAGAACTTCAATGTGAGATTAAGCTAGGACCCTAGGCGTGAGGCACGGACCACCAAAGACAGCGAGTGGAACAGAGGGGAGCAGGAGGCGCACGAAGCCAAGGCAAAGACAGCACAATTACCGGTCAGCAGGTCCATCTCCAGCAGCGCCTGGAACAGGCTGCTGTGTTGCTCTTGCAGCTCCTTCTCCCACGGGAAGGCTCTGCAGGTCGAGGGGCTCCCGTACCTGCGCTTGAGGTCGAGGTAGGCGTTGCGCAGGTCACCTGGTCGGAGGCAGAAGCACAAGACGTCAGAGGGGGAGGTCTCGCCCCTCCGAGCCCCTCCTCCTAAGGGGAACTAGAAGGAAGGGGCTGCGCCCAGCATTACTGGCTATGGTCTGGGTTCTGCGGGCATCTGGGATCAGCGACGATGCCTTTGCCGTGAGGTCACAAATCCAGAACCACAGCCAAGGGCAAGGGCAAGGTGCCAACGGTGCTGGAGGCTGCTGACCAATTCTACAGAATGAGCAGCTGGCCTCCAACGGTCCCCAAGCGGCTCATATCTAGGCCACTTTGTTGGCATGTGAGCGGAGAAGCAAACCCCAAGGATCTCCAGGAGGGGCAAGGCGGGGGAAGATGCTAGGACCATCTGCCTGACGCCATCAAACAGAGCAGCCACAAGGCTGGCGCTCCCACTCGGGGAAGCTCTCCTGCGCTGCCGTCAGTTACCCGAATCACTTTCTCTCCCGTGTGGATGCTACTAGTCCTACCTGCTGCCTCCTTCCAACAGTGTGTCATATTGCTCTGGGTGATTCCGAGGGGAGAGCAGCAGCTGGGGACCAGGATAACCCATTCTTTTTTTTTTTTTTTTAAGATTTATTTATTGGGGCCGGCGCTGTGATGCAGTGGGTGAGCGCCCTGGCCTGAAGTGCCGGCATCCAATATGGGCACTGGTTCGAGACCCGGCTGCTCCACTTCCGATCCAGCTCTCTGCTAAGCCCTGGGAAAGCAGTAGAGGATGGCCCATGTCCTTGGGCCCCTGCACCCGCATGGGAGATCCAGAAGAAGCTCCTGGCTCCTGGCTTCGGATTGGCACAGCTCTGGCCATTAAGGCCATTT
Organism: Oryctolagus cuniculus; assembly: GCF_964237555.1. Lineage (NCBI taxonomy): Eukaryota > Metazoa > Chordata > Mammalia > Lagomorpha > Leporidae > Oryctolagus > Oryctolagus cuniculus. Next base: position 20,838,732 of record NC_091433.1, read on the forward strand.
GGGGAGTGAACCAACAGATGGAAGACTTTCTGTCTCCCTCTCTTTCTGCCTCTCCTCTAAAAAAGATTTATTTATTGTTATTTATTTGAAAGTCACAGTTACAGAGAGGCAGTGTGGAGACCAGGATAACCTATTCTTTGTTTTTTTTTTTTTTTTTTAAGATTTATTTATTGCTATTTATTTGAAAAGCAGAGTTACAGAGAAGCAGAGGCAGAGAGAGAGAGAGAGAGAGAGAGAGAGGTCTTCCATCTACTGGTCACTCCCCAGATGGCTGCAACACCCAGAGCTAAACTGATCCAAAGCCAGGAGTCAGGAGCTTCTTCTGGGTCTCTCACGCAGGTACAGGGGCCCAAGGAGCTGGGCCATCTTCTACTGCTTTCCCAGGCCATAGCAGAGAGCTGGATCAGAAGTGGAGCAGCCGGGACTAGAACCAGGGCCCATATGGGATGGCGGCACTGCAGCTGGTTGCTTTACCCACTACACCTCAGCGCCAGCCCCAGGATAACCTATTCTTAAGTGGGACCACGGAAGTGCTGCCTTTCCACACTGTCCTGTCCCCATCTCCACTCTTGCCCTGGGATCACTCTGTGAACCCCATCAGACTGGGGTGTGTTCCAAACACACCCATTCCTCCACGGCTTGGGACAGAAAGTTCCATTCTGCAGAGGGTGGGCTCAGAAGGCGGGGCCTGAAATACTCAGTTTGCTTTTGGGAATAGAAGTAAGAGCCCACAGGAATTTCTTGTCCAGAAGAACCATGTGTGGCACACTCTAGCACCACCAAACCAAGCCAGAAGAGACCTGCAGCCCAGAGAAGCGTGTAAGTGCTGGATCAAAGCTGGACCTCTGGGAGACCGGACGGGACTGAGCTTCGTGGCCGACAGCCGTCCTGGGCCCCTGGGCGAGCAGAAGGATGGCTGTGCCAACACCAGCAGGTATGAAAGCAGCCTCTTTGAAATTCATGCCTTCTGCTGAGAACTGCCAGGGGTCTTCTAAAAAGAGTCAATTTCAAGGATTCAAAAAATAAAAGCGAGCCTCAAACAACAAAGTCATTGTTCAACATTTCTGAAAGCTAATATTCAGATATTAATGGCCCAAGACAAAAGTGCACTGATGGGGAAACACTTCTAATGATTAATTTATTTTCCAATTCATTTTTATTTTCTTAGGGTGGCCTTATGGATGAGAAAAACGCCATGCAAGACTCAAACACACACACACACACTCTCTCTCTCTCTCTCTCTCTCTCTCTCATTTGTAGTCCTCTTCTAAAAGTTTTATTCATTTATTATTTTTATTTATTTGAAAGGCAAGAGATGAGAGGTGAGAGAGGGGGGGAGAGAGAGAGAGAGAGAGAGAGAGAATCTCCTATCCCCTGTTCATTTCCCAAATGCATGCTACAGCTGGGGCTGAGCCAGGCCAAAGCCAGGAGCCAGGAACTCAATCCACGTCTCCCAGGTGGGTGCCAGGGGCCCAACTACTTTAGCCAACATCTGCTAACCCCCAGGATGCACACTAGCAGGAAGCTGAAATTGAAAGCAGGAGCCAGGACTTGAACTCGGGCATGCTGATAAGGGGTCTGGTCATCCCAAGCAGTGTCTTTCCTGCTATGCCAAGCACCCGAACCTCTCATGGTGTTCTTAAACTAGCTTAGGTTTGGTAAAGCAGAGAGATGTGTTTTGGATCTTCTTGGCTGTTTTTTAAACCCAGGTGGCATGTATACACTTTCCCTCACATCCACCTGTGGAGGGCTTAGGGTCACACCCCATTCCCCTCTGAGCTAAGTCGTATATATTCTGCTTCAGTTCCATTAGGGAGAAAACAAACGTGTGTCGCTACACATGCTCAGAGCTGAGGCCAGTGTGGTGGTGCAGCAGGTTAGGCTACAGCCTGGAATGCCGGCATCCCATTATCGAAGTGCCAGTTAAAGTCACAGCTGCTCCACTTCCAATCCTACTTCCTGCTAATGCGCCCAGGACAACACAGGGTAATGGCCCAAGTACTTGGGTCCCTGCCACTCACGTGGGAACCTTGCATAAAATTCTTGGCCTCTGGCTTTGGCCTGGCCCAGCCCTGGCTCTCATGGGCATTTGGGGAGTGAACCAGCGCTCCGTCCATCTCCATCTCTCCATCACTCTGCCTTTTGAATAAGTACATAAAGAAATCTTAAAAAAAAAAAAAAATACTTGGCGCGGGACCAGCGCTGTGGCATAGTGGGCTAAAGCCTGCAGCACTGGTATTCCATACGTGTGCTAATTTGTATCCCAGCTGCTCCTCTTCTGATCCAGCTCTCTGCTATGGCTTGGGAAAGCAGTGGAAGATGGCCCAAGTGCTTGGGACCCTGAACCTGCATGGGAGACCAGGAAGAAGCTCCTGGCTCCTGGCTTTGGATTGCCCCAGCTCCAGCCATTGTGGACAACTGGGGAGTGAACCAGTGGATGGAAAACATCTCTCTCTCTCTCTCTCTCTCTCAAAACATCTCTCTCTCTCTCTCTCTCTCTCTGTAACTCTACCTCTCAAATAAATAAAATCTTAAAAAATAATAAATACTAGAGCTTAGACTGGCTGCTGTAGGCTCCATACTTACACGCTTCCTGTCTCTGGTCCCCGAGCTGGACTATGGATGCATACCCAAACACTATGTCTCGGACCTCGGCACATCGCTCATGATATAACGTGATTTGTTCAGCAAGTTGCTCCTCTAGGAGGGGATTAAAGATCTACAAAAGGGAAAAAAAAAAAAAAAAAAGGCAAACGCACGGCTGTCATCCAGTCCTCATCACATGGCTTCGGCTTGCTTTCGCTCTCTTGGGAACACCACCGGGCGGCTTCTTTGCCCCTCAGTCGCCCACTCTGGATTTGCAAGCCATGGCTGTCAGTGTCAACTCAAAGACACCAGCTCTGGCTGCTTTCATCTGAGTTTTTTCTGAATGTCATTGTCTCTTCTATGAGTTCTTAAATGTCAGGGTCCTCCCCCCGACCCCCAAACTAGGCACCCTCTCTTCTTTTTCCCTGCACATTCTAGAAAAATCACATCTCCACTCCTGGGGCCCATCAAGTGACGCCATGCTGGGCCTGCTGCCTGGCAGCCTCTGCCCGCCTCCCAGAGCAGAAGGAGAGGCCGGTGGGTCAGGGTGGGCGTCCCCACGGGCCCACCCATCTCACTCGTTCCCGCCTCGGCACTCCCCAACACCATGCTCACGAGTGCCTGGAAGCACCCGTGGTGCTGTCACAAGTCCGTGGCTGAGCACCCGACAAGTGGACCCCCGAGAGAGGGACCGAATTCAGGCCCACTGTGGGGTCCTGAAGTTGCTGAAACCCGCCGAGCTGGGGTGGAGTTTTCCACCTTTGTTAAGTCAAATGGAAGATAGGGGGGGTTCTCTGAATACGTCAAGGGTGCATGTTCTTTTGTTCTTTGTAACATCGTTGCGTTAATACACTCACGGATGTCACACCGATTCTCTTATTTTCTCTGTGACTTGCTTTCTCACTTTCATAACGGTGGCTTCTGTTTCCTTCTTTCTTAATGGAAATTTTATACATAAGGAGACTTCAAAAAGTTCCTGGGCTGGGTGGCTGTTTGGCTTGGCAATTAAGACACCACTTAAGACACCCAGCTCCCATATCAGAATGTGTGGGTTCGATCCCGGGGTAGCTCCCAACTCCAGCTTCCTGCTACTGCGCACCCTGACAGGGGGCAGTGAAGGGCCAGCAGATGGGTTCCTGCTGAGTTCCTGGCTCCCAACCTGGCCCAGGCCACTGCAGGCATTTGGGCAGAGAACCAATGGCTAGGAGCTACCTCTCTCCTCTCTTCTCAAGTAAGTCACTTTTTTTTAAGTTTATGGAAAAGTGGAATTAAAAGATACATTTATTTTGGTGCCCCCCAAACCCCACTGAAATCCATGCGTGGCTTTTCCATGAGCTGTGTGAAGAGTCCTGGAAATATGCTTATGTGTGAATTTTCACGGGAGGACACAGATCCTCACCATGACCTACCTTCAAAGAACTGCTGGCCTCGGCCCATAGCCCACAGTCCCCACACACTAGGTACCCAGTAAGCACTTGTTGCAAAAATGAACATGTGAATTCATTGTTCTCTTCTTCACAGAGGGGTGTGGGATTCCTCCTGACAGCTTTGCTTTTCTCCTTACCACAGTCAGGAAAACACCTGCAGGGAGGGCCCACCCCCCACTCCGCACCCTCAACCCCCCTCCCACAGCCGCTGTGGGCCTGGGGTAGGGGGCTGCGCCCTCCCATTTGAGACCCCTCCCATTTGAGACCGGGTCTCAGAGCTGGGGGCAGCTATAGGACACTCAGCAGAGTTCACAGGCCTCCTGCCTCCCACCTCAGCAGGGGCCCAAGGCTGTGTCTCTCCAGAGAGCAGTGGAGCGAACCAAGATGGCAATTTGCTGGAAAACCCCCTCTTCCGATACTTTAAATAATCGCATACCGAAAGAAGCTTGGCCAAATAAGTAAGCTTCTCTCCTTTCATTAGCTTAATCACTGGATAGGCAACAGCCTGATAAAAATCTACTCTATAATTAAGCTAGTAGTTATTAAAACAGGGGAAGTAAATGGTTTCCATTTTATGAGTACTAAATGAACCGAGCGTTAACAGAAATCTATTACCGTGTTGGGGGGGGGGGGCGGTAAAGCGACCGTATTAATTTTGTTGGATGGCACAGCCGACGCGCAGTCTGGCCCCTGACCCACACACCCCTCACACGGGAGCGGGGCAGCCTCCATCCCCCACCCCGGGCTCACCTGTTCCGGGGGCAGGCTGCGCAGGCGATAGTACTTCACGGGTCCAAAAAACCCTTCCGCACCTGCCACGTACCTGCTGCCGCCCAGAATGAAGTAGCCAGCGGTGTCATTATAATGGAAATCCTCCCGGAAGCTAGGCGAGAACACAAAGGATTAGGAGGACTCCGGGCTGGAACCCGATGCTTTTTTTTTAAGACTCTTTCGTTGACTTAACCCAAATCACCAGTGTTTCTGGGGCGTCAGGTGGTCTGGGGCTGGCGTCCCGGCTCTGCCACAGAGCAGCTGTGTGTCTCCCTCCATGGGGAGGCTCCCGGAGTTCTCACTGCGGGATTATGAAGAGGCTAGGGGATAATGCTGCATGCACAGCACCTGGCTCAGGACCTGGCCCCCAGTCTATATCCACCATAAGGCGCGGCTCTAAGTATTTGTGATGGGGCTTGGGATGACTGGAGTTATCTGGAATTTGTGGGTCCTCATTGGAAAAAATTTGCTCCAACAGGGGGAAATCTTGCTTAATGGCTAGGAGATGGCTGTAGGGGGAACTCAACAGGTAGACCCTTAGATGAGGACTGAGGAGGCACAGAGCAAAGGCCAGAGAATCTGGGACTGTCACAGGAGCTGACACGTGGGGCAGATGCGGAGGATGTATGGGCTGACGTGTATGAAATGCCCGGATGTTCCTCTCAGCACTGTTTATATTCACCAAAGAATGGGCCCAGGGGGCCAGCACTGTGGTGCAGCGGGTTAAAGCTCCAGCCTGCAGCGTCGGTTCCAGTCCTGGCTGCTCCACTTCTGACCCAGCTCTCTGCTGTGGCCTGGGAAAGCAGTAGAGGATGGCCCAAGTCCTTGGGCCCCTGCACCTGCATGGGAGACCTGGAAGAAGCTCCTGGCCCCTGGCTTTGGATCAGCTCAGCTCTGGCCATTACGGCTAACTGGGGGAGTGAACCAGCGGATGGAAGACTTCTCTCTCTCTTTTCTCTCTGTAACTCTGTCTTCCACATAAATAAAATAAATCTTTGGAAAAAAAAAAAAGAATGCACCCAGGAGTTTGCCCCCAAGGGCTGGGCAGCCTGTCCAATGCATGCAGGACATGAGGTAACAGGAATACTATTCAGCCCCAAAAAAGATGGGAATGCTACCATGTGTAGCAGTGTGTCAGGCACAGACGACGTCCACCTGAGTTCACTCACGGGGGGGGGGGGCAGAGCGGGGCACGGTGGTTAGCACAGGCTGGGGAGGGCTGTAGAGAGGAGGATAGGAGAGGCGGCCCACCGACAGGCAGGCGAAATCCGTCCTGGTGGTCCTTCATACTGTGGGTGACTGCGGTTAACAACGCTGCACTGAGTATTTCAAATGACTCCAAGAGAGGATTTTAAATGGGGTCACTACTCAGAACTAATACATGAATGAGGTGATGGACAGACTAAATATTCTGATTTTGTTATTATACATTGGATAGGCGTACTGGAGTATCACACTGTACCCCATAGACATGTACAGACATGTGTCAATTTAAATTTTGTTTAAAGTTTTAGTTATTTATTTAAAAGGCAAAGTTAGAGAGAGAGAGCCTCCATCCACTGGTTCACTGCCCCCCTCCAAAAGACCAGCCAAGAACCATAGCTTCTTCTGGACCTCCTACATGGGTGGCAGGGGCCCCAAGGACTTGGGCCATCTTCCACTGCTTTCCCAGGCGCATAAGCAGGGAGCTGGATTGGAAGTGGAGCAGCCAGGACTCGAACCTGTACCCATATGGGATGCTAGTAGCCTAGGCAGTGGCTTTAACCCATTGTGTGACAGAGCCAGCCCCAGTTAAAAAAATTGTAAAGGGATCTGGAGAGGACTCCAAAATATATTGTTACTTGAAAAAAAAAAAGGTAGAGCACACAGGGTATACCTTTATTCTAAGAGAGAGGTGAATGAATTTCTCTTTGTGTTTCCATAAGGAAGTAAACACAAGAAACTGATCAACATATTTCCCCAGAGTGTGGGGGTGCAGGATGTTGTGTATGGAGGCAGAGTTGGAAGCAAGACATTTAACTGCATTTTCACATAGTTTTGGTTCTTTTAATTTTTTTCATAGTTTTTATTTTTTTTTAAACCAGGGGCATTTGTCACCTATTTAAAAACTGCAATAGGAATGGGTGGACAAGATGTGACCACAACATATGTGAACAGCAAGCGGGGGTCACGCCAGGCCTCACGAGAGAAGCCAGGCAATGAGGAATGAGCCAGAGAGCACAGAGGGCAGATGGAAGCCGAAGGAAGTAAATAAAATGCCAGGCAGCCGCCAGGAGCCCGGGGAGCCGAGTGAACAAAAGGCCAGGTGACGTGCATGGGGACGGCCAAACCTCCCGCAGTCGGGTCAGAGGAGCCAGGTGACCCAGGGTTATTCCGGGACAGAGCGTGGCCTGCCTCTTCGCCAAGAACCCAACCCCTAGCAGGTGCACCTAGCAGGACAGGAAGCATGAAAAGAAGAAATGGGCACACTCAGACAGCAACTGATGGCAGCGAGAGGGAGCACCAAGGAAATCAGCTTCGTGCCAAGGCAACTCAGACGGAAAAGCAGGGCTTCCTCTCCTGCCTGTCTTCTTTCCTGGGAAGGGCTGTGAGCCTTGAAGGGCTCGTCCCTTTGCTTCGGGACAGATCCCAAAGTCAGGAATAATTCTGAGAGTGTGAATGTTACTGAAGACCCTGCCAAGACTTGAACATGGCAACAACCCGCAGGAGCAGCTGGCACCCCAAGGCTCCCTGGCCCAGAGGCTCTCAGAACGACCTCCACTCAACCAACTTGCCAGTGCACCTGCCAGTCCCCATGGCTCTGCAGCACCGACTGATGCCTGCCATATGCCAGAGGCCCACTGACTGGAGGCGATGCTGGAACGTTCGTCGCCCCATTTTAAAATGGAAACAGAGGGGTGGCCATGTGCCCTGGCAGTCAAGATGCCAATTAATATGACCGTGACCCACGTCGGCGTGCCCAAGTTCAGTGCCTGCCTCTGGCTCCTGCCTCCAGCTTCCTGCTAATGCACCCTGGGAGGCAGCAGGGCTGGCTCAGGTACTTGGGCTCCTGCCACCCCCATGGGAGACCTGCAATGAGTTCCCATATCCTGGCTTTGTCCCCAGGGGCTATTGCGGGCATGCAGGGAGTGAACCAACGGGTGGGAGCGCACTCTCTCTCTCTCTGCCTCCCAAATAAATAATATTGTAAGTATACTCACCCCTGAGCTTTTGGTTACAAACAAGATGGAAACAATAATAATAGGGCTGCTATAAGGACTAAATAACTTCAGGTTGAACATCCCTTGTTCAAAATACTGGGGATCCGAAGTGTTTCAGACCTCAGAGTTTTCTGGATTTTGATGACTTGCATAATCTCCTGAGCAAACTCAAAATCTGACCATGCTTCACAACCTAAACCTTCCTGAGCACGATGTACAGAGGGAGTTCTGGACTTGGGAACATTTCAGACGCTCACAGGGCTTGGGGAGCATTCTGGATTAAGAATGATCACCCCGTAGCACATAAACAGGACATCTGGGACAGTGTCAGGCCCACAGCAGGTGCAGTAACTGTTAGCTACAGTTGCCATTATCACACAGCCAGTCCACTATGGGACTTCTGCTCCTACTTTTTTTTTTTTTTCTTTTTGACGGGCAGAGTGGACAGTGAGAGAGAGAGACAGAGAGAAAGGTCTTCCTTTGCCGTTGGTTCACCCTCCAATGCCCGCCGCGGCCGGCGTGCTGCGGCCGGCGCACCGCGCTGATCCGATGGCAGGAGCCAGGAGCCAGGTGCTTTTCCTGGTCTCCCATGGGGTGCAGGGCCCAAGCACCTGGGCCATCCTCCACTGCACTCCCTGGCCACAGCAGAGAGCTGGCCTGGAAGAGGGGCAACTGGGACAGAATCCGGCGCCCCGACCGGGACTAGAACCCTGTGTGCCGGCGCTGCTAGGCGGAGGATTAGCCTAGTGAGCCACGGCGCCGGCCCTGCTCCTACCTTTTGAGTCCCATCCTTGGTAAGAGCAAGGCCTGTTTATTCTGCCAATTGCATGGTCATTGTCATGTTACCTCCCACTGAAGAACACACTCCAGTAAAACAGAGCAGAGAGAAAGAGTTGTTCTTTCCATAAAAGCGAACCAGATTCTCTGGGGTAGACTCTGAGGCTATGCACAGAGGAACTAACACAACTCTAAAAGGTTGGAGAAATAAATGGAAGGAATGGCCATGACTTTGGGCTCTGGCTGTTCCACAAGTGTTTTTGTTTCCTCTTCTTTTTGGAAGAATCAGACCACGGGGAACTCTAACGTGGACCGCCATGCTCAAAGGCAGGTCACTGAATATACATTCATATTTTTTAAAATGCAATTAGATGCTTAGAGCATCTTTTTTATGGATTCTTGCTCTGAGTTTCCCAACCGATAATAAATCACTCGGTCCCTATGGCACCAAGCGGTCATTTTTTAAACTGTCATTATTATCAACCACCAGGGGTTCTCTCCAGTGTGGTCTCTGTCTACTTCGGTATTTCCGCATTTTTCTTCTCTACAATTCTCGCTGTCTGCATGCAGATTGCAAGCGATTCCTTGTGCTATGCATTGTTTGATGATCATCAATTTGGCTAACGTAAAAACTGAGCCAGGCTCTTCCAAGCCCCAGCTGGATCCTTTGGAAAGCCTCCGACGCACTGGCAAAGTCCTCTTACTCTGATCTGCACGTGGGAGGCCCAGAAACATCAGTGACGTTGGCAAACTGGGCCTCCCTAAGAACCAGCCCCGAGCTCTCTCTGGGAGAACTTCAGCTCTCCAATGAGCCACCCTTAACCCCTTACAGTAACTCTCACCAGGGGCCAGTGCCGTGGAGCAGCGGGTTAAAGCCCTGGCCTGAAGCACTGGCATCCCATATGGACACCGGTTCGAGACCTGGCTGCTCCACTTCCAATCCAGCTCTCTACTATGCCCTGGGAAAGCGGTAGAAGATGGCCCAAGTCCTTGGGCCCCTGCACCCGCATGGGAGACCCAGAAAAAGCTCCTGGCTCCTGGCTGCAGATCAGCGCAGCTCCAGCCACTGCAGCCACATGGGGAGTGAACCATCGAATGGAAGACCTCTCTCTCTCTCTCTCTCTCTGTGTAACTCTGACTTTCAAATAAATAAATAAATCTTCAAAAAAAAATTCTCGCCTTCAATGCCACTTCCTTCCTAGCATTCATTGCCACCTCTAGTTGCCAATTCGCGTGTGAACGTGTTTGTTCAAAATCCGCCTCTCTCACTAGATTGTTTCAGCCAGGGACTGTACCTTTTTTTTTTTTTTTTAACCATCCCATCCCCAGAACTGTGCACAGTGTGTGGCACGTGACTGATGCTCGGTAAGTATGTGTTGGATGAAGGACTGAATGGATGGGTGAACGGATGATGGAGGGAATTTAATACTACGGAATCCGGAAGCCGTCAGCAGTCAGCGAGTGCTACTAGCAGCCTCTCATCTGCACGCAGCCCTGCAACCAACCCTCAGCTTCCTCTGCACCATGGTGGGAGGCCGGTCACCATAATGTCTGCATTACAAGAACAGCCAGAGCGGGGTCAGCAGGCTCTCCCTGGACCACCAGAACAGCTAAGCTGGAAATGCCTGATGCTTAGTGCGCTGGCTGGGCCCACTCTGAAAGTGGGGATCCGACTGGGGTGAGAGTCCAGGTACCCGCCCCCGAGAGCCCCCAGTGGGTTCTGGGCGCCACCTGCTGGGGCTGGCTGTAGCTCTGGCTCCATGGGGACACGGGCAGTTGTGTGAGACGCACCGGGGTCTGACCCGGCTAGGACTAGAGGGTGAGGGGCTGTTGCCAGGCTCTACCTGAGAGTTTACAATGGTCCATTTCCAAATATCCGTCCTCACCTCTAGAATCTCTTTTTTTTAAAGATTTATTTTATTTATTTGAAAGAGTTACAGAGAAAGGTAGAGACAGAGAGAGAGGTCTTCTATCCGCTGGTTCACTCCCCAGATGGCTGCAACAGCCGGAGCTGTGCCGATCTGAAGCCAGGAGCCAGGAGCTTCTTCTGGGTCTCCCACGTGGATGCAGGGGCCCAAGCACTTGGGCCATCTTCTACTGCTTTCCCAGGCCACAGCAGAGAGCTGGATCGGAAGAAGAGCAGCGGGACTAGAACCAGCGCCCCTGTGGGATGCCGCGCTTCAGGCCAGGGCTTTAACCCACTGCGCCACAGCGCCGGCCCTTCTAGAAACTTATATAATCAACTAGATCCTGCCTCTTATATGATCAACTGGATCCTGCCTCATGTGGGATCATGCAGATCCTGCCTCTTACATAATCATACTGAGCCTGTCTTTACTTAAAATGTTGGTATTTTGTTCGATACCCAGTCTTTCCATTCATTTTTTTTTTTCGTTTTATTTACTCAAGGTGGAAAGAGAGAGGGAGAGAGAGAGAGCAAGAGAGGGCGTCCCCATCTGCTGGTTCACAACGGTAGGGGCTGGGGCAGACTGAAGTTAGAGCTGCAAATTCTATCCAGGTCTCTTGTATTAGGTGGCCGGGACCCAAACACACGAACACTCACCACTGCCTCCCAGGGTGTGCCTTAGCAGGAAGCTGGAATTGGAGTGGAGCCGGGACTAGAACCCAGGCCCTCCGATGTGGCATGTGGGTGTTTCAAGCAGTGGCCTACCCTCAGTGTGGTTTTCTAAAGCATCACATTCAAATGTTATTTATCGTGATTACTTTGGAGGTGAAGGTGCCCTCCCCATTCATCTGCTGAAGTCCAAGCCCCAGCGCCTCAGGTTGTGACCTGATTTGGGAATAGGGTCACTGCAAATATTAGTTAGGATGATGGCTCCCTGGCACAGGGTAGGTCCCTAATCCAATAGGACTGGTTTCTTTACCAAAAGGAGAGCTCCAAGCGGAAGACACACACAGGCAGCACATCACGGGAAGGCTGGAGTTATCTGCCACAAACCAGGAGACAGACCTGGGAGAGCCTTCCATGAGGCCTTCAGAGGGAGTGCACGCATGCACACACACACACACACTCACATACACACATCCTGCCCCAGGCCATGACCTTGGACCCCCGGTCTTGGACTGAGATGCTAAGTTCCGGTGTTGGAGCCACTCACTTTGTGACCCGGTTCTGACAGCCTCAGGCAGCTAACACTCTCAGTGCATGACTTCATCTCCAGCCCTTCAATCTGCTGCTCAGAGTCTGACCCTCACTAGCCTCACCCTGGTCCAGCCCTGGGTGACACTGGGGCTCCTTATCCACCAGGCACCACGCCACCTCCAAATGTGCACGCAGTGTGCAAGAAAAGGAAGCCCACCTGCGGAAAAGGAAGTTGATGAAACTCCACCTGCAACCCCGAGCCCCCCGGGGTGGCTCGCAGGTGTGTGTCAGGGGAGAAGAGGGAAACTCTTGTTCTAGGATTCGTGTCCCGAAACAAGCCCCCGGCCTTTCTGAGCCCACTTCACACAACAAGGAGCCAGAGGAGATTCCTGAAGCCGTCTCGCCGTGAAGAGAACCCTCAGGCTCTCCCACTGCCGAGCTTTGCAGAGGCGAGCCCGGGGCACCCTACCTGTGTTCCCTCCCCACCCCAGAACTCCTCAGGGCAGTTCCTCTGTTCTCAGAGTGTGGCACAGCTGCCACTCCAGCCCCACCCCCTCTTTGCAGGCCGGCGAGGCACGAGCGCCTCTTTACCTGCCTATAAACACGAATCCTTTAATGCAGCCAAGTAAGAGTTGATCCACGTGTCCAGAGCTTCGGGAACTCAGTCTGACTTAAAGGTGAACAGAAATGGTTGAAAAAAAAAAAAAAAAAAGAAGAGCAAATGGCCCCATCTTGGCCACTTTTTGTTTTCCTTTCGTTAGGGATGATATTTTTTAAAAACTTATGCATACAAAGCTGGTGATTTTTATGTCCGATCTTTACAATTACTCCGCCACATTCTATTATGCACAAGTCATCTAGCTACGGTGCAGTATCCCAAATGCCTGAGGAAGGTTGTCCTGTGGTTCTGACGCTACCAAACCCACTATTCCACACAGATGCAGAAGCAAATTAAAAAATTATGAAACCCAAGGCAAGGGACCTCGTTCTCAGTTTCTGTAACTCTCCCAGAGAGCAGTTACATAAGGATGAAAAGTTACACCAATATCCATAGCTGCACACATCGCAAATCCCGATTATAAACATAAATATCAAGAGTGTCTGCTTTCATGTTTTATACAAGGCCACAGCTACCAACCATTCTCAATAAGCAGCATTAATACTTTGATTTATTTTTTTTTCAGAATCCTTCATGGAAGATAATTTTCAAAGAAAATGAATTATGAATGCCATGAAAACGAGAATTTGCAGTCAGATCTGGAGAGAGAAAACTAGTGTCTCTCGCTCAGAAAAAAAAAAAAGGTTGCGGGGGAAATGGGGAGAGTTTGTGCATGTTTTGTCTTTTTTTTTTTTTTTTTAAGTACAAAGACTGGCTACAGGCAGAGAAGCGCGCACAGCACGAGGAGGTGTGGAGGAACATTAAGCTGAGCAAATTTCCCCACCACCAGCAAATTTCCAAGCAAGAAGAAAAATCGCTCTTACCTGATGGTCTGGTTATGGTGGCTCTTCAGGTCCCGTCCGGTGCTGGTGGTGACTGTTATCTGCATTGGGAGAGACACAGGGAGCTCAGTGGTGAGTGTCGCCTGCACACTCCATGTTCCGTACACAGTCCGCGTCCGAGCGACTCAGTAGCCGAGCTACAGAGCCTTCCCCAGATCCGGGTCTGCACTTCCCCGGTCCTGTGCATATTTTAAGACTTAATACATTTAGTGCCTTCAAGCAACTTGGGGGGTTAAAAGCATCCGCCATGCAGTTTCTGCCAGGACGACTCAGCTACTTCCCAACTCCAGGCCACGGGTTCATTTGATGTATTTGTGCTGACAAGCTGGTCGCGTGCAAAAACCAGGAAGCGCGTGTGATACTACAAGGAGGCTTTGGAATTCTGCTCGGATGCCGCGAGAGAGCCTTCAGGGGGAAAAGCAAGACGGGTGCGGTGTGTTCTTCACGCACCGCTGGTCTCCTTCCCTTGGCACTGGGGATCCCCACTCTCCTTTTATTTAAGGGGGCCATCCTTTTGTCAAGAGTGTTGTTGGCCATTCTCGTGTCTCTGACCATCGTACGAGCCCGTGAATGGCAGGGGCCCTACTGATTCCCCAAGTGCGTCGATACGGCATGCCACTCCTCAAACGGCTGCCGTGGCCAGGAACCCCATCCAGGGCTCTGACACGTGGTGCAGGGGCCTTAGGAGCTGGGCCATCCTTTGTTGCTTTCCCAGGTGTGTTAGCAGGGAGGGATCAGACGCAAAGCAGCCTGGATGCGGACCAACACAAGGATATGGGATGCTGGCATCCCAGGCGGTAGCTTACCCTGCTGCACCACCACGCCGGCCCCTGTCTCCTGCTTTAACTCATCATGCAACCCATCTCTAAATAAAGGACTACTTTTATTCTGCTGCTCAGAAACCTCCCATGATGCCTTGCAAGTGGAAGCTGAGATTCCTGACAGGGAAGAGTCTCTGCACGATCGCCCTACAGACTTTTTTCCCTCTATCTGTTTCCCACACTCTGTAAATTTCAACTCCAGTTGCTACGGTTAGAATACATTCCCCAGAGTCCACGGGTTGGAAACTTCAGCCCCATGTCTGCCCATGGTGGCCCCTGCAGGTAGGGTCTTGCAGAGGTCACGAGGGTCAGATGAAGTCATTTGAGTGGTGATTCCATGATGTCATGAACTAATGGCTTTGTAAGAAGAGAAAGAGAAGCGAGAGCATTGTGGCACAGCGGGTTAAGCCAGCACCTGCAACGCCAGCAATCCGTATGGGGGACAAGTTGAGTCCCAGCTGCTCCATTTCCAATCCAGTTCTCTTCTATGGCCCGGGAAAGCAACGGAACTTGGCCCAACCCTTGGGCCCCTGCACCTGTGTGGGAGATCCAGAAGAAGCTCTGGGCTCCTGGCTTCGGTTTGGCTCAGGCCTGGCTGTTGCAGCCATTTGAGGAGTGAATCAGCGGATGGAAGATCTCTCTCTCTCTCTTTCTGTAACTTTGCCTTTCAAATAAATAGATAAATCTTTTAAAAAAAATTTTTAAGAAAGAAGAGAGACCCAATTTGCACGCTCTCACTTTCTTACCCCGGGGATAACCTGGCCATGTTATGATGCAGCAAGATGGCCCTCAATAGATACCTGCAACTTGACCTTGAACTTCTCAGCTTCCTGGTGGAGCAATACAAAATGGACTGAGGCCTCAGTCAAGCTGGTGTAGGCGCCTCTCCCAGGCACGTGCTGAGAGGCCCCTTTCCCTCTTCTCCCCCCGGATTTGTGCTCAGCCGTGGAAACCTTCCCCGTGAAACCTGCCCTGAGCAGCCCAGCACGAAACGCCGTCTTCCCCTCTCGAAATCGATCTGAATCATTTGGCAATTAAGCTTGCCTTATGACAGCTCTTCCCATACTTAATGCTGCTTCCATAAATAGTCTACAAGCAAACGGCCGCCTGGCGCCTCGCATACAGCAGGTGCAAAATAAGCTCTGTGGCTGGGCCCTGATGATTTGATACCTGTCTCCATGACGGAGCGCTGAGCTAATGGGCACGGACATGTGGACCCCAGCTATGTCACCGAACATTTTTAAGGAAACAAACGTTAAAAAAAAAATCTCAGCTAACATTTCACAGACTCTTCTCAGGAAAGCAACAAGGACTGACCTGGTTTCTCTTCTTTTCCGAGAAAAGGAAATGTGATAAAACTAAACACCAAGGGAGGACTGCGTATCAACGAATGCACAAGACAAACACAGCTGTCTCTTCCAGCTTTGTTACAGGAAAACCACAAATCAATAAGAAAAGCTGATGAAAAAAACGCAGTGACCAGAAAAAGGTAGCATACAAGGCACTTCGCGAACTTTGTGGAAAATGGAATTTAAAATTGTTTATGTTGGTGCAGAAACATTTTTAAATCTATGTATACAGACTTTTAAAATTTTTATTCTTTTATTTATTGGAGAGGCAAAGACAGAGAGAGATGAGAGAGAGAGAGGAATCTCCCTTCTATTACTTCATGCTCCAAATGACTGCAAAAGTCAGTAACAGGGGCAGGCTGAAGCCAGGAGCTAAGAACTTAATCCAGGTCTCCCTCGTGAGTGGCAGGGACCCAGGTGCCTCAGCCATCACCTGCTGTAGGAAACGGAATGGGAGGAAAGCCGTGACTCGAACCCAGGCACTCCGATATGGGACGAGGTTGTCCCCCAAGCAGCATGTTAACCACTAAGTCAGACCTGCCCCCATGAGTTTTCCATATGCATTTTCCATGAGCCTTGAAGACCTCTGCATGGATTTCCAAGATTTTTTTTTGCACCAAAATAAGCTGATCATGTAGTTCCATTTCCCAAGAACTTTTTGAAGTACTCTCACACAGCAGGAGGCGGAACTGTCTCCAGTTGTAACAACAGATCTGTTGATATCCATAAACTCGGGGTCAGGAGGGTGGGAAACAGTCGGGTCCCACCTTTGACAACACAAAGTAGTAAAGCCCCTCCATGGCACCTGAATGATCACTAATGTTTGTTAGTTATTATGAGTCACAAGCAATTGTTGCAAACGCCAAAAACACTCAAACCGTTTCTTGGCTGAACTAGCCAATATATTTTCTTGTCAAAAAAAAAAAAAAAAAAAAAAGGTTGTAGATCTGATAATACCACACAAACATGGCCAGTGCTGGTCTAACATGTATCACCACAAAGCCTCCCTCCCTAGGGGAGAGAGATCAAATTGCTCAGATAATTTCGGCTCCAGAGCCAGCTATATTATTTACTCACTCACAACAGAGTCGAAGGAAGCACTTTAAAAGTTAATTAGGTGGGATGGGGATTCTGATGATTTAAAATTGCATCTGTGAAAGTCTGCAGGCTTCCAAGGAGTCCATCATTCACCACAAATTCGCTTTGGCAGATTTGGCTGCACCACTTAGCTTGCCATGGGAATGCTAACAGCACCGCACACAGATACCTGGCCTCCGCTGAAAGAGATATCCAGTCGAAACCACTCCTTCAGAGGCAGGGTGAACTTGGTTTTCACAGCAAGGTCTTCTCCCTTGATGAGATGCATCTGAATATGCAAATGGCCTAAAAGGAAAATAAAGTTCATGAAAAGGACTAAATATACCTAGGAGTGAATGAGCTGCTACACCTTTTCAACAACTGTCCAGAGAAGCTACTAGACTAAATCACAACCCTTTACACACAAAAAAACAAAGCAACAGCAAAAAAGAAAAAAAAAAAAAGAACCATTTAGACAAGCACTCCATTCTAAATAAGACATTTGAAGCTTCCAGAAAAAAGTTTAATTCGATGGCCGCATTTAGTTCCCTGTAGTCCTGCCTGCATAAACAACACCCAATTTCTGTTTCCTCCAAATGAAAGGCAAACAAAGACACTTGCGTTGCAATCAAAGCCCAAAAACCCATCTTGAGTCCTTCCAATTAGTTTCCCGATCTTCTACAGTTGTCTTAATTCCGCAACAATTTCTTCAGTAACCTCTTTACTGCGTCTGCCCCAATCAAGTTCAGTTTGTATGGAAAGAACAACTCTTTTTCCCCTCCCATATCCTACTGAATGACATATTTCAGTCAACGTAGGATTACAATGACCAGACAATTGGCACTCACTAATAAACACCCTTGCATCTTGCTGAGCTCCGACAGCACCATCTTTATCTATGCTCCATAGAACACAGGCAAATTACAGGATCACTTTCAAGGTTCTATTTCATACTCACCCTCTTCAGTGAGAAACACAGAAGGTGTGCCGTACATCTCATTAGAATCCACAAAGTAGAGAATCCCACAGAGATTGGCCTTGCAATAATGGAGTAAATAAAGCCACAATGAAACAGTAAACCTGTAAGAGCAAGGGGGGAGAGGGGGAAGAAAATCTGCAGATTGATATCATCCAAGAACAGGTAATTACAGTTAACAATGCCCAAGTAAATTGCTTTCTTTCCAAAGAAGGGACGAATTTGCCTTCGCGTTCGTCCTGGGAGATTGGCTTGCAAAGCTTGATTTTTTGAGACAAAGGAGGTTAGTTAGAGTAACTGTGAAAGACAGGAGTCAGGCTTCCTCGTACAAGACCGGGGGACGTGCCACCTTGCATGGAAAACCCGTGGTCCAGGCCTTTTGAGGATCTCCCATGCTTGCCATTTGAATGCTTGATTAAGGCTTCTGAAGTCAGACATGGAATAAAAATCTGGAAATTAATAAGAGGTGACTTGATAAGAGCTATTCTAATTCCTATGATTAAAAGGACAGTTTTTTTTTTTCTTTTGGAGCAATTTTGTTTCTTTCAAAGATGAAAGCCCTAAGGTACCAAAAAAAGTAATAATCTGCAAATGGCATCACTCTGAGATAATTGGGACACATATATACAGTGAGTATGTTAATGCTCACATTAGGTTATCTGGCACCCTGACTCTCGAGGGCCAACACACAACCACTAATCTAATCAGTTCTTTCCTGGGCTCCGGCTATTTTCGTTGAAAAAAAAAATTGTACATTGGAAATCTGTGGAGTAAGGATAAAACAACATTAACCAACTTAAACTAGGCTATATTCAGCCAAGGCAGGGGATCCATCCATCATGCAGGAGTTATTTGTCCAATGCCTGCTTCTGGCCACACACTGGGCCAGTGACCAGCAGTTCAAAGATAAGAAGCTAGGAATGACTGCACTTGGCAC
Source organism: Oryctolagus cuniculus (assembly GCF_964237555.1). Classification (NCBI taxonomy): domain Eukaryota; kingdom Metazoa; phylum Chordata; class Mammalia; order Lagomorpha; family Leporidae; genus Oryctolagus; species Oryctolagus cuniculus. Next base: position 20,857,256 of record NC_091433.1, read on the forward strand.
GGGAACCAGGGATCAAGGTCATAACCAGTGCCCCAGGGTCTCTCTCCATTTGCACCAGGATTGGAATCGCAGGTTGGGTTAAAGCGGTAGTGGCCCCAGGCTCTTTGGGTACACACCCAAACATGTCCTTTAGAATATTCTGGGCTTTATAATAGGGCCTCAAAATCGAGGGGACACTCCACGAACAGGTGGCGCGTCACACAGCTCTCTCCTGACCTGCCCAGCCGAGCTAGCTCATGAAGTTATTACAAGGAAGCTTAGCAAGAACACACGCTCCGTCAAACCACTCAGGGTCTCTCTCCAGCCACAGCACGGCAAGAATTAAATCACTCTGCTAAATGCATCTGATCGGAGCTGAGCCAGGCACCATTTTCAGCATCTTCAATTCAGCAAAAGGAAAGGAAAAAAAAAATACATCTACATGGGTTTTGCTGAAATCAATGGAGGAGATCAGAAGCTGGGAGACTTCAAGCAGCTCATCCAATCCTGCAAGACAGGAAAGGCAAAGTGGAAGCTGTGCTCGGGATTGGCTTGGGCTAGCTGTGCCGGAAATCTCGCGAGGTCCCGGGCTTCAGCGCCTCGCTGTCCACTCGTGGGGTGGCTGGGACCGCTTACGAAGCTAAGGCCAATGGGCTTGGGAAACGCAAGATCAATCCAAGACCGCTCTGTGGTTTCCAGGCCCACAAATTCTAAGTCGTGAAGATCTCGACATCATTGCAGGACACCTGCCGCAGGCACTCCCTGCTCGGGGCTTCTTGCTCTAGCCCGCTCTGGTCCTCAGACGATAGAGCAAGGCCCAGCCCCCCACACCTGTAACCCTCGCTTACACCGGGTAATCCAGCCGCTGGCGTCGGGTGGCCTCCAGCTCACGGTTCCGAAACCTGGGCAGCTTCTTCACGATGCCGGTGTTCTCGCCGCTGGAGGCGTAGGGAAACTCCAGGAGGGTAACCGCGTCTGCAAACAAAAACAGCCCCCTCCGGTGACTCCAGCAAAGCACCGTTCCCCACATCACACTCTCGGCCTGGCTCCAGTCCAGCCTTGGAATGAGAGAGCCTAAACAAGCCAGCACAGCCTCAGTGAGCCCTGACGCTCTGCCAGGCACCACAGTCAGCGAGCACTGTGCAGAGACCACCGTCTCCACGGTGGTCAGAGCGACCCTCAGATTAGTCCCATTCCACAGATGCAAAGCCCGAGGCTGACTTCACACAGTGACTAAGGAGTAGGCACAAAGTTCAGGCTTCAGGGATGGCGCTGTGGGACAGTAGGTTACTCCTCCCCCTGCAGTGCCGGCATCCCATATGGGCACTGGTTCAAGTCCCGGCTGCTCCACTTTCAATCCAGCTCCCTGCTAGTGCTCCTGAGAAAGCAGTCAAAGATGGCCCAAGTCCTTGGGCCCCTGCACCTATGTGGGAGATCTGGAAGAAGTTCCTGGCTCCTGGCTTCAGATAAGCCCAGCTCCAGCCATTGCAGCCATTTGGGGAGTGAACCAGCAGCTGGGAGACCTCTCTCTCTGTCTTTCCCTCTGTCTATAACTGCCTCTCAAATGAAAAAAAAAATTCAGGTTTCAAATTCAGGTTTCCCTCTTCTTAACCACCGTCCAAACCGCACTCCTAATACTAGGGAAAGAATCTGAACTGGTGTTACCACAAGAAGTTAACACATCCTATAGCATTCACATGTAATATACACAAGTTCATTTACTCCTTATTATTATTCACAGTCTGCAGATGAAGAAATAGGTACACAACCAACTATGGACGAGCTTCCTTTCCTATACCCACTTAACAGATGCAAAAAACTGAGCTTTAGAGAGGGTGAAATAATAAGAAATAGAGCTGGGGTTCAAACGCAAACAATTAAGTTTTCGCATTCATGCACTTAAAATGGTGTTCTGGGTGTCTCCCCCATCAACTCCACACAGGATGCAAGCCCCCAGATTACTGACTACACCTCTTAAACTGGGAGGCCCCCACTCTTTTGCAATTGTGCGAATTCTTTTCTGTGGCTGTAGAAAGAACCACACCTGTCTATATGTCCATAGCAAACCTTTTCTAAAAACTCAGTTATTTTCATTTAATTTTTAATGCAGAGACAGAGAAACAACCAGAGAGATCTTCCATCCGCTGCTTCACTCCCCAAATGCTTGCAACAGCTGGGGGTGGACTAGGCCCGAGCCAGGAGCCTGAAACTCAACCCGGGTCCCCATGTGGATCACAGGGGTGCACACACTTAGCTGTCACCTGATGCCTCCCACTGGACCCAGCACAGAGAAGCCAGGACTGGAACCAGGCACTTGTCTATGGGACACAGGCCTCCCCGGCAGCAACTCAACCACTGCCCAAAACGCCAGCCCCCATAACAAATCCTAAGGGAGAACTGAATTATGTCATCAATATTTAACACTTGTAGCTTTAAATAAGGCTAAGTATGAATTTTATGTTTTTTTTTTATAGTTTTCCCCACCAAAGAAAAAAAAGGATTCACTTAACTACGGAATAAGGGTACTTGTCTCTTTCTTTGATTGCTCCTTGGTTTAAACACCCTTGATTTAATGTAGGAAACAATCAATTTTCCCAGGCTTGGTGGAGAGAGAAGAGTTGGCTTCCGGGTAGATCACCAAATTCCAGTCTTGGCACAAACTGTGGGGGCCCCAGCCTAGGATATTGGACATCCCAGCTCTCATAAGGGGAAAAGACATTTTATCATAGAGAGAGGTATCGCTGGCCCATTAGATCAAGTTAAATTTAGAAAACTTCAGATGAGTTTTTACATGACCAGGCCATTGGGTATATATTTAATAGTGTGAAATAAAACAGCTTTCCCCCAACGTCCACAGGGCAGCTGCTTTGTTAGCTGTAGAGATGTGTTTGGAACCCCAAAAGGTGGAGTTATCGATTCCAACAGAAACAGTTCAGAGTTGGTATTGATGCGGTTTGAGCTCAGTTTGTGTGCCCTGGACACAGGGGCCTGTCCCTGGGATGGAGAGGGGCCAGACATGGAAACAGTGTGGGAGTGAGCTCCGGAGCTGGGGAAGGAAATTCAACACAGGGCTTGGGACCAGCTCAGCCTTGGTTTGCCGCCCACCGTGCTGAGCGGAGCAGGAGAGAGCAGACGGCCATGCTGGGCCCCAGGGGCTTTCTGCTGGTGACCACTGTCACATGAGGTTGCCCCGTGTCGGGTGCAAACATTTATCACAAAACACCGATTCCACTGTGCCCAACCCGACTCCAGGACAAAGAGGTTTTAGGAAGGTTTGCAAAGGAGTTAAAAATGAAGATGAATCAGGCTCTTCCTTATCCAACGGTCGAAGAGTATGAGAGAAAACTTGTAGCAACAGAGCCTGGAGGGAACTCTCCGACCAAAGAGATTAAGTAATTTGACAAAAACACATACTTTTGAACCCACAAAGCCAAAGAAATGGTCATTTTCCTGTAAAATCAGTAGCTTCCACAGTCCTATAATTTGGAGTTTTATTGTAGTTTTCCCTTAGTATATTATTGTCTTTCCATTATAGCTAGAAATAATTAAGAATGAAATTTTGGAGCAGGAAAGGATTTTAAAACTTATCCAGCCCATGCTACCACATAGACTTACTTTTATTTTCAAGTAATTGATTGTTGCTGCCTGGAGTGCAAGGATTGATTACTGATGTCTGTCAATGGCAATGCAATGGGAGGAACTGAACTGGTGCCATCACCGTTAAAGAACTTAAAGGTGAGAAAACTAAGGTCTGACGAGGGGTAGGAACTTGCTCAGCTTCCCCGAGGATGTAAGCCGCATGAGAACGGGGCCCTATTCCACTTATTCTTCCATCCCCAGGGCCTTATAATAATAGTGCCCAGCACTTGACAGGAACCCTATAACACCGGTGAATGACTGACCAATACGGCTGTAGCCAGTCAGGATTCGCATGCGTCTCCCTTTCTTGCCAGACCCTTCCTTGGTTCTTGAATGTGTCTTACGCTGCACAAGCCACACAATTGCCTCTGTCTTCCAAATCCTTCCCCCAAATCCATTTATTTGGCTTATCTTGAACGAAGAGGTTAGGGTTTTGTTTTAATGATATCATTCAGACATGAAGGTAAAAAAAAAAAAAGTTCATGTTTGAAATCCAACCATCGCCCGTCCCCTGTTGACTGTTTTTCTTCTTTCTGCACACTTAGAGCAAGCAGAGGCGTTGAACATCATACGGTTCCAAGGCCTTCACTCTGAGATGAGAAGTGTTAATGTCTTGTGGAAGGCTGTTAGCTGGTAAGAGGCCCAGCAACAAACCAATGGACTTTTCATTACCCTCCCTGCATCTCACAAAACCTCCCAGAGAGATCTGCAGCTGACGTCCCGGCACGCACGCTCCTGCACGGCTACCCTGGCTGCTAAAACACTGCACTGTCTCTGTAGCTGGTTGGGTCACTGACTCGGCCTGAACTGGCAAGGTCCCACCACCCACCCAGGCCACTCCTCCAGGGTAAGAACAGCCGAGCGCCACCCTGTTTCAGCACTAAGGTTAGCGCCCAGTGATGCTGACTAAGGGACCCTACCTTCTTGCGGGTTGTTGTTTTGCTTGTTTATGAGAGACAGAGACAGACAGCTCCCCAAATGCCCACAACAGCTGCGGCTGGGACAGCACTGGAGCCAGGAGCTGGGAACTCAAGCCAGGCCTCTCCCATGTAGGTGGCAGCAACGCAACTAACTTGAGCCATTGCTGCTGCCTCCCAGGGTCTGCAATGACAGGAAGTGGTGTCAGGAGCCAGTCGGACACTCCAACGTTGGACATAGTCACTTGAAGCCCTAAGTCCAATGCCCTCCCCTGGATGCTAAACACTTGGGGGAACAGCCCTGGGTCAGGGTGGCATTGGAGGGACAATGCAGCCCCCTCTCCAGTTCAGCCGAGCTGTCAGAGCCCTGACACAGACACCTTGCTCTCGGGAGCATTCTGTCTCCATGTGACAAAGCCCTACTGGGGATGTGCTACAAACACACCAACGAGGATGCCCCTGGGAGCTCCGCCCACGTGTGCAGGAGGTAGAAACGGCCAAGACAAGCAGTCACTCAAAGTGAAAGTCTGCAAATGGCACGTGGCAGAACAAAGGCGGGGCGCAGGTGACCAGCAAAGCTCTCCACACACAGGCACGGCAGCGGCGGTGGTGGGCGGGGGCTTTATTTTCTGTAAAGCCAAAGCCTGAGAATAAAAACTCTATTTTCTGGCGGAGACGATTTAGGTCAGAATTTCCCCCAAAAAGGATACGAGGCAGTGAGGAGAGTTACTAAGGAAGCCTGTGGAATATTCAACGCCAGCAGTCTTGAGAAGAAAATGGATTGCACTATAGTCATGTATCCTGCAAACACACTTCTGTGTGCCCAAAGACCCCTGTGCCAGGATGTTCAGCAAAGCCTTCTTGTTAGAAACAAGGCTGGAAGTGACCATCAAAAGACAGGTCAAAGGCATGGTGGCCTGCGGGCAGTGGGGTGTTAAGGAGTTGTTGAAAAGCAGGCATATGAGCTGACAGAGGAGGTTCGCAAGCATGTTGGGTGAACACAGGGCAGTTTCCCATCTCCTCTCAGCTGTGCACAAACAGAACGGGCTAAGCTAAATGCTTCTGTGTGCTGAGAAGTTTCTGGAAGGAGACACAAGAAACTATTACTGAGGCCGGCGCTGTGGCATAGCGGGTAAAGCCACGGCCTGCAACACCAGCATCTCATATGGGCGCTGGTTCGAGTCCTGGCTGCTCCACTTCCGATCCAGCTCCCTGTTAATGCGCCTGGGAAAGCAGTGGAAGATGGCCCACATGGCTTGGGTTCCTGTACCCACGTGGGAGATTGAGAAGAGGCTCTTGACTCCTGGCTTTGGCCTGACCCAGCCCTAGCCGTTTCAACCATTCGGGTGAACCAGCGGATGGAAGATCTCTCTTTTCTCTCTCTCTTTCTGTAACTGTGCCTTTTAAAGAAACAAAAATGCATCCTTTTTAAAAAAGAGAAACTTACTGAGTTTGCTTCTGGGAAAAAGGCCAGAAGATTGGGGTGGTTGGTAACCTACTCTTTCCTCCATACCTTTGGATGCTTGAATTTTTTTTTTAACCAGGTGCATGTACTATTTTCCCTGCTTAAGAAAGAAACAAAAGGAAGGAAGGAAGGAGGGGATGAAGGAAGAGAGAGAGAGGCCCTGAGCATTCCCACGCAGGGGGAGGAGGCACAGCCACATTCCAGCACCCCCCACCCGTCCACCCCCACCCCGCAGCCCTCCAAGGCTGCTCAGTGCAGCTCAATCCGCTTCAAAGAGACCAAGTCCAGTGGGTGAAGGAGACAGCATGATTCACATCGATAAAAATTCAACTGTATAAAAAGTGTTCCTCCTAATTTAGAAGCTGGGTTAGGACTGTATTAGCATATTTCAGAGGCGGCACAGCAAAGTTGACGGAATCAAGAAGTTTGCAATCCAGTTAAGTAAACTGCCTCTGTCTTCCTCAGCCTTTTCGTTAGGGGAGAGTAAGACGGGCTCTCCCACGGGATTATTGGGAGGATTAAAGGAGACAACGTGCAAGGAAAAAGTGTTTTGAAAATTTGAAAAGGGTAATGCAGACACCAGGCATTAATTAGTGTTATTACGGGAAAATGCAGACTACCATGATTAACCGGGGAAAGAAAAGAAACTAGGTCTGTTTTTTTTTTTTTTTAAGTTCCAAACATATAGCTTATAATTACACAAAGCATCATCATGGCACTGCCTTGAACAGTCCTGTGGCATCAAATGTTTTTTCTTTTTCTTTTTCAGAAAGCTAAGTCCAGCCCAGCTCCGCCCCTAAACTTAACTGTCGATCAGTCTGTGGTAATGGAATTTTTTTCTGCGAAGTCGGACCGCCAATCCATCAGACGTGAAGATGAGAATGACGTTTTAATGCGAGGAAATGGAACTGGAGAAGGAGGAAGTGGCCACGTTCTCTAGAGGGTGCCCTGCCTAACAGGGACGTTGGGAGAAACATCCGTGAAGGTGGACAGGGCGGGAGGAGGTTCCACACTCCCTGGAATGACGGTCAAGAGCCTGCAGAGTGGCCCTGTGCTCCCTCCAGTCCTGTCTCCTGAACTGCGCCACCACGCCTGACTTCTACATGAACAGAGGCACAGCAGGTGCGCTGCTGGCTCAGGGTCTCGGCCCCATGGCACAGGGCCCTCCTTCCCATCGGGGGCGGGTCCAGCCTCAGAACACTCCTCAAGGCCATGCTGCAGGTGGGCACTCGCCAGCAACCCGAGCCGCCACGGAGGATGAGCTACAGCCCCCGCCGCACAGTCCCCATCGCCATCCGCTGGGCTACCGCTCATGCCTGGACGCCTTTCCTTTTCTGCCTGAAACCCCTGCTCATCCCTCAAGTCCCCATTCAATCGTTGCCTCCTCTGATGGAGCCAGCGGAGCACCTAACACACACAGGGCGGCTTCCCAGTAGCTTTTTCCCGAGCTGAAGGACCTGCAATCGATTCACAGAGTTTCATGCCCCAACCCAGCAGTGCAGCCTGGTGGGCGAGTGTGGGTTTGCTCTGTGCTGGCTGTGTGACCTCAGAAAAGTCCCTATGCCTCTCTGAGTCAGCTTCCTCCTCTGTGAATTTGACAGCAGAGTGCTGGGCGGATCTAGAGAGATACCCACGGCAAGCACTTTGTGCCTGTTTGGGGTGGGAAGCGGCTGTCACCACTGCCAGCCATGTTCACCTGTCACGGGACCGCCTTCGAGAGCGGATAGCACGGTGGGGTGGCACGGCACCGTGGCACAGCGGGTTAAACCATCACCTGCGATGCCGGCATCACCTATCCGAGCACTGGTTCCAGCCTCAGCTGCTCCACTTCCCATCCAGCTCCCTTGGAATGCACCTGGGAAAAGCAGCAGCAGATGGCCCAGGTGGTTGTGTCCCTGTACCTACGTGAGAGAGCCAGATGGAGTTGCAGTCCTGGCTTCAGCCTGGCCCAGCCCTGGCTGTTGTGCCAATCTGGAGAGAGAACCAGCAGATGGAAGCTGGCCCTCTCTATCACTCTGCCTCTCAAATAAACAAAATAACTCTTCAAAAAGCCTCGCCTTTCAGCCTACAGAGCTTCTAATTAACACAATCAAACACAGTAAATGATCAACACCTGTGTGTTTGCTTTGACTAGGACACAGGGGAACCCATAGAGGCTCCAGGAGGTCACAAGTAGAGAGTTAATTTCTGATTGCAAAAATTTTTTCCTTTTCTTTTTAATAATTTTTTATTTATATAAGCTGAACAATTTTCATGCTTTTCATATACACAGACTTAGGGGCATAGTGATACTGCCCACCCTCCCTCCTCCTTCCTTCCTTAGTCTTTAAATTTTGATCCTTACAATGACATACTTTCAGCTTATTTTAGAATCATAAGATTAACCCTCCACTAAGTAAAGAATTCAACAAACAGTAAGTAGTAAAACACCTCTGTTTTTTAAGAGAACAGACAAGGTATGTGAATAATAATCAAACCCCAAAATGTCAATTTTGCTCACATACATCACATTTTTTTGTACTGTATTAGTTAGCACAGATCAGGGAAAACACATAAAAAATTTCAATACTTTGGAATAAATTTGACCAAAGAAGGAAGTGAAAGAGTTCTACAATGAAAATTACAAAATGTTCTTTAAAAGGAATAAAAGAAGACACAAAAAAAATTGAAGAATCTTCTATGTTCACGGATTAGAAGAATTAATATCCAGTTAATATCAAATTAAAATAAAAATGTCTATACTACCGAAAGCAATTTACAGATTCAATGCGATCCCAATCAAAACACCAGCAACATTCTCAGATCTAGAAGAAACCATGCTAAAATTTGTTTGGACACACAAGACCCCAAACAGCTAAAACAGTCTCATGCAACAAAACAAAGCTGGAGGCATCACACAATTCCAGATTTCCAGACATACTACAAGACAGTTCTAATCAAAACAGCCTGCTACGGGCACAAAAACAGACATGTAGACCAACGAAACAGAACAGAAACCAATCCACACATCCACAACCACTAACCTTTGACACAGGTGCTAAAATCAATCCCTGGAGCAGGGACAGTCCCTTCAACAAAGGATGCTGGGAACATTGGATCTCTGTATGCAGAGTATGAAACTAGACCCCTACCTTACACCTTATAAAAGAATCAACTCTAAATGGATCAAAGATCTAAATTTTTTTTTTTGAGATTTAAAAGCTTTATTAGAGTCAGAGACCCCCAGCCACAGTGGCATGGAGGGGGGCTTCCAAGAGAGAAAAAAAAAAAAAACTGAAGAGGGGACTGGTGCTGTGGCGCAGCAGGTTAAAGCCCTGGCCTGAAGTGCCGGCATCCTATATGGGTGCCGGTTCTAGTCCCAGCTGCTCCTCTTCCCATCCAGCTCTTTGGTATGGCCTAGGATAGCAGTGGAAGATGGCCCAAGTCCTTGGGCCCCTGCATCCACATGGGAGACCTGGAAGAAGCTCCTGACTCCTGGCTTCGGATCAGTGCAGCTCTGGCCACTGTGGCCAACTGAGGAGTGAACCAATGGATGGAGGACCTCTCTCTCGGTCTCTGCCTCTCTCTGTTAACTTTGTCTTTCAAATAAATAAAATAAATCTTAAAAAAAAAAAAAAAACTGAAGAGGCTGGTGGTACTGGGGTTTTTAAGCACAGTTTTGAGGAAGAAAAAACTTATCAGTTTGACATTCAATTACAAAGCAGAGACAAAACTCATCAAAAGACCTGATTTGCAATCCTTCATCCTATCTGGCTTGTTCACAATAAAACAAAAAAGCCATCAAGGATCTAAATCTACGACCTGATACCATCAAATTACTAGAGGGAAACATTGGGGAAACTCTGTAAGACACTGGCATAGGCAAATGCTGCTTCGAAAAGACCCCCGAAGCACAGGCAATCAAAGCCAAAATTGACAAATGGGATTACATAAATCTGAGAACCTTCTCCACACTGGAAAGGAAACACTCAACAAAGTGAAGAGGCAACTGACAGAATGGGAGAAAGTATTTGCAAACTATGAAACTGATCACAGATTAATATCCAGAATCTACAAAGAGCTCAAGAAACTCAACAACAATAACAAAACAAACAATCCAGTTAAGAAATGGGCAAAAGACATGAACCGGCGTTTTTCAAAGGATAAAATTTAAATGACCAACAGACGCATGAAAAAATGCTCAAGATCACTAGTCATGAGGGAAATAAATAAAAACCACAATGAGGTTTCACCTCAAGTCAGAAATGGCTCTCATACAGAAATCAAAAAACAATAAATGCTAGCAAGGATGTGGGAAAAAAGGTACCCTAATCCACCACTGGTGGGAATGTAAGCTAGTACAGCCACTATGGAAGACAATATGAAGATTTCACAGAGATCTGAAAATAGGTCTACATTATTACCCAGTTATCCCATTCCTGGGAATTTATCCAAACGAAATGAAATCAACATATGAGAGAGTTATCTGTACTCCCAAGTTTATTTCAGCTCAGTTCACAAAGGCTAAGATTTGGAATCAACCCAGATAACCAACAACTGATGACTGGATAAAGGAAATGTGGTATATACACATATGAAATACTACTCAGCTGTAAAAAAGAATGAAATTCTGTCTTTTGCAACAAAATGGATGCAACTGGAAACCATTATGTTTAGTGAAATAAGCCAGTTCTCAAAAGACAAATGTCTTATATTTTTCCAATTGGGAAAAATTTTTTGAAAATCTTCAAGGCAGGGGTGGCTGAAGAGTGGGAACTTGAGCTGGCTATGGCAGTGTGGGTACCACTTCTCTAGGAAGACAAGGAAGTTGGTGGTGGGTAAGGCGGGGTGTCAGAGGTGAAAGGAACGGCCCAGGCTAAGGCATCACAGACACCCTCTCCAAAGGCTGCCTCCCTGTGGAGTACAAACAAAAATCCACTGGCGGAGCTGGCCTGACTGGGTTCCACTCAGGAAGTGGTGGTGTGTAGGCCAAGGCCCAGGGAAGGGGGACGGTCACCCCACCTTGGCAGGCTCCTTACTGTGTGAGGGTGTCAGCACGTTGTCATAGTGTGCCATTGCACCAAATCTCTATCCCCTTCTGCAATCATGGACATGACTGCATGCCTACTCTACGTGGGAATCACACCAGGCACCCAAACCAAACCAAGGAGGATCCTGGCCTTGGGGGCCTTGCATTCCAGTGTGGGACAGAGTTGGAAGGCAAATGAGCAATTTAGTACCTGCTGTGACCATGTCCAGTGCTGGTCAGGCCCTGAAGGCAAACAGAACTGGAGCATGATAGGGCACAGTGGCAGGGGTGGGGCAGCCATTGCCTGGGGAAATGGCATTACAGCAGGATATGAGCCAGGTGAGGGAGCCAGCCAGGCAGGGGAGCCAGCCAGGCAGGGGTCTGGGTATGGGTACACACACAGATGTCCCAAAGTGGGAAAGAACAGAGCCTGCGATTCAAGGAGAAACCAGCAGACCAGTGTGGTAGCAGACAAGGCCAGCAAGGGACTCGGGTGGATCCCAGAGGCCAGGGTGATCCTAACTGCAAGGGGAGAGCCAGAGGCGGGGTTACAGGCAGGAAGTGATATGATTGGCTTGCACCGGCTGCTGGGGTCAGGATCAAGGCCAAGCTGTGTGGCCCTTGCAGACAGTATTGAAGTCCAGAGCAGGACATGGCTTAGGTCTGGATGATAGCAGTACGCGTGGTCAGAATGACTGACTTGGGATAGACCCACAAGGCAACAGCACTGGCTGACCTCTGGCGTGGTCTTACAGCCGGCAAGCCCAGGTGGCCCCCAGGCTGGGGCCCATACCCCTGGTCTGGATGACAGGTTTCTTGATCTCACTGAATTCACACTTGAGTCAGGTGCACTTGTGACTTGCGTGGCACAACAGAGAACGCCTGTCCCCTCCCCCAAGGAAACAAATGACAATGAGAGGAGCCACGGGCGTTGCCGGCCCAACCGCCTCTGGCTCCCTCGCCCACGTCACAGCAGGAACAGGTGCCCAGGGCGCATGTGGCCAGGCCCTGGCACACACGTGCAGCCGACCCCTGATCCGGGTTAGGTTTACTTAGCCAGGATGGACAAAAGCTGGCTGCGTTTCCACCAACGCTCAGTCTGGAGGCCCAGCTGGGGAGTTGGCAAAGGAGATAAGGTGCCGAGGGGTGTGGCAGGCACACACAGTCCTGGCCTGGGAGGCTAAGCGAGGTGGGGGGTGGAGGGCACTCCAGCCGCACTCAGGACCATGGCACATGGGGCCCCGGATGCCCCCTTAATAAACAGAAAGGAGCAGGAAGTCATCCAGAGTCCTTGCAGGCCACCAGGCACTCGGCACAGAATCTGCCCCTGACCTCGCCAGCGCTAGCTGCAGACTGCAGGGCCAGGCAGGGCGGGCGGCCGAGGTTCAGCAGCCAAATAAAGAAGCCAGAAACCAGCCCCTTCCCGCCCCGCTTTGCCCAGGGCTGCTGCAATCGCTCCTAGGATTTTTAAAAAGAAAGGCTACCCCCCAACTCCCCCCACCCTCCGCCCTGCCCCCGCCATTTGTGTAAACAAATCACAGCTGTGGGAAAGAGCTGGGCTTGCGGGTGCTGGGAGCTCGCTCTCCTATTTTCAGCGACGTTAACTCTCAGGAAGGGTTCTCCTGGGCTTGTCGGTTTGATTGCATTGGTTCTCGCCCCAAAAGCAATGCCCTGAAGGTGCCATTCCAGAGCCTTGCCAGTGCAGGAAGGAACAAAAGACATCTCGCATGTGCAGGGCGCGTGCAGGCGCCCTCAGCGCTGAGCCCGTCCCTAAACGATTTCATTTGGAAACTTTGAGCTTGCCACTCAGTCGGTCTTTCTTCGCTTAGAGATACCTGATTTGGCAAACACCAAGTGGAATCATTAAGCCCCCGACAAAGGAAGAGAGGCACAGCCCAAGCGGTGGCCCGCTGTGTCTCCGACTGCCTTCCCTCCGCAAATTACGGAGCCCCTGCGGAGGGCGCTCCAGAC